>NW_006769482.1:1210223-1229357 GCF_000442215.2 Lipotes vexillifer
CGTGCACGAACCCATGTCCCCTGCATCGGCAGGCGGACTCTCTACCACTGCGCCACCAGGGAAGCCCGGGGGTGCCCTCTTAGTGAGCTCCCCCTTTCGGGGCAGCTGCTGAGGGTCGCAGGCGGGGGAGGAGCCCTGGGGAGTCATAGGAGGGGAGGGGAGGGAAAGCCAGGTGACTCCGCCCACCCACACACCCACGCCCACCTCTTTCTGCGGTCTACTTCGCTGGTCCCAAAACGTCCTCCCTGTCACCATTTTATTAATAAGACAACGACAGATTATTATATAACTCTAGAAGACGAGCAGCATGGAATTCAGGAAGCCAAAGTACAAATTCCTAGAAATAAATGCTCCATAGACACAATGGGTTGCTTTTCTCAGAAATATGTTTAATATCAGGAAAGAGCTACAAGGCAATCAGTCAAAAGGATGATTGCCGGGCCCCGTGGGAAAGGACAGGGAGGCCCCCAAAGAGGTGGGGAAGTGCAGGACAGGGGCCAGGGGAGGAGCCGCAGGAGGGACATGAGCAGGCCAGCTGGCGGAGGGTTGGAGAATTCGGAGCACGGGAGTCAGCACCCACCGCCGCTGTGGGCCGCAGAGGTGGCGAGGAGTGCTCCTGGGGCATGGGGCCCCCCTTCGCGGATCCTCAGAAAGTGCCTTTCAGTGAGAGAGTACATCTGCAAGGCAAGAGAGCACATGCTGGTTTTATTCGTCCTCAGGTATAAACGATGTTAATCCCACCCCTTCCTGGGGGAGGCACAGCCTCATGGTGGTTTTTATCTAGACAAGCTCTGTTTCCTTTCTCTGGTCAATCAATGAGCTCCATTCATCATAGGCTGCTCTATTTGGAGAGAGTTCCCTTCTTAGTCCTCTTGTCTGGCTTTCTGTCCTTCTGTCCATATTTGCCTGTTTGTATGTAGATGTGAAAACTAAGTCCCTCTGGTTGAACTTGTGGAGGAGAAAGGACAAGAGGGCACAAGACAGGGCCCTGAGGGAAACATTAGAGATAAACTTTCAAAGAAATATACTTGGGCAGTTGCTGTGTGGAGGTAATTCTCAATTTAAGGGGCAGAGCGAGAGGGGACTGGGGGTCTGGGACCTGGAGGGTGGGTGTTCAGGCTCCCTGCAAATGAGGACTCCAAGCTGTAAAAAGGGGGCTCGCACGCGCACGTGCACACACACACACACACAGACACGCCGTGCTAAGTCAGCGCCCCAAGAGTGAGGGAGCTAGCCTCTGCTGTGTGCCTCCACACCCCTCATTTCCCTGAGCTGCCACCCCTGAGATGTAGGCACCATCCTTCCCCTTGGGGAAAAATAAACTAAGATAAAAGGAATTAAGCTCAGAGAAGGTACTTAATTCTTCCCAGAATCACATGGTATTAGAAGAGTCAAAATCTGAATTAGATCCTCGAGGCTCCACAGCCAGGCCTTTCCCAGCCCTGAGTCTCCTTAGAGGCTGTGGTGGGGAGGCCCTGGCCACCTTAACTCATCAGATGCACCCAGTGACCCAGAGGCCATCCTGCCATCAGCCTCCGTGAGCAAAGAAGTGGGCACCCCACGGTCACACAGGAAGAAGGGGCGAGCTCTGTCAGGCTGGAACATCCGGGTGTGGGTTGTGATCTTACCCCGTTGTCATAGTGCACAACCACCAGGGGCAGCACCGCTGGGTGTGCAGCACTGCTCGGTGACACTGGGCACGGCTCCAGAACCCTGAGACTTCATCTCTCGGGAGGATGCTCAACACTCCCGAGCTGCCTTCCAAAGCTACCCAAGCACATCATCGGGTCCACACAGAATCCCATGAACACACACGATGGATGGGCACCCAGCATTGATGAGCCAGGTCAGGAGAGGGCCTTCAGATGCAGCATCTCACCAAGATGACAAGACACGGGGGGCAGACATCAAACCCCTGTCCATTTCCCTCTGCTGGGGAGGCCGGCAGGTCAGCCGAGACCACAAGGCCAGCACTGGCACTGGGGTGGGCCTGGGCCAGCCCCTCCCTCATGGGGCTCGAGCGTGTGCAGAGCAGCCAGACCCTGTGGGCAGCAGGGATGGATAAGAGGAACCGTCCAAACAGGGTGGGCTCAGAACTGACATGAGAAGGGAAACCAAATGCACGAAGTGAGGAGAAGGAAGGACCACATCCAGTCCCACACTATGTGACATGGTCTCAGAGAAAGAAAAGACCATGCACCTCCAAGCGCAGGGTCAGAGCAGGGAAATCCTTGGCCCTCTGGGCACAGGCTGGCCCCCCGCCCCGGGGGTTTTGGCAGGCTCTCTGTTGAGAAGAGTGCCAAGCCCAGTGCAGGAAAGGGGAGGGCAAGCAAAGACACAGAAATGAAGAGAAGGGAGGTTGGGCCTGGAAGGCAGCTACAGAGCACAGAGGATGCCCAGAAGCAAGACCTTGAACAGGAACCAAAGATGCAGGCAAGTAAGCCACAAGGGTGGTGTCATGAACGCTGGGGGAAATTGTGTTGTTGAAGAGACATAAGGAAAAAGACTACTGGGAAGTAATATGAAGGTTTGGTAATGTAGAGACAAATAAGAAAGACTTTTCCTTCCAACAGCAGTGAGCACATAGAAAGGGGAATGGTGGGGTGAAGGGTGGGGAGCCCCATGCACATCGAGGCCAAAACTGTGCAAGACGTGGGGCACGGCCTGCATGAAGACAAGCTAAAATGTTACCACAGGACATAACAAGGTCTGAATAAACGTCCCCAGATATAAAGACATACTAATATTAAATGTAAATTCTCTCCAAAGCAATAAATTAATTTGATTATAATTGTAATCCTAATGAGATCTTTTTGCACTGAGCAGTATGATGTTAGACTGCATAAGAAAGTTCAAAAATTGTGAAGAAATGTTTTTAAACAAAAAGAAAGTCTAGCAAGGGGCAACACCTCCTACGAGATCAGAAATATGATACCATCACCACAAAGATCAGAACCATAGGTTATTGGTACACGGAAGAAAAATCCATCAGCGGACTTAAATAGGGCCCAGAAACAGAGCCAAAGAGATAAGGGAATTTAGTAGATGATAAGGTGGAATTTCAACTCAGCGAGAGATTCCAGTTTGGGCACCTGTATCTTATTACAGGTGAAAAAAACACCCAAATATAAAAAGTAAAGTGAAATATTAAAAAATCATTAGTATAATCTCACAGTGAGGGAGATATTGTGTTGCAAAATATTTCCAGCACATATAAAATGTGCAAAAAGTGCCCCAAAATTGATAAGAAAATGAAAAAGTACCCAATAGAAAAACGGGCAAGTGATGTAAAAGTGATTCATTAAAAAGGAAATGAAACCAGCCAGCAAATATGTGTGAGAAGATGCCACTTTTCTGGAACACAAAAACCTCAAAGGAAAACAACAGCAACATTGTTTTGACCATAAAACTGGTAAATTAAAAACATTAAGACCCCGTGCTACAAATTTGTGAAGAAAGGACTGCGTTCATAAATTGCTCGAGATGGTGTGAACTTGAGAAGCGACCCTGTAGCAGCCCCACATCGAAGAATCCTATGGAAATCAGATCTCCAGCGCAAAGGACAGAGACCCGTGTGACCTTGCAGCGCAGCTTTGTCCAGCAAAACAACAAAAATGGGAGGAGTTGACTAAATTGTCATGTAGCCATAATGACTTGCAACTATAAAAAAATGAGTTAGACCCAAAGATACTGATCTGTTCCTAAGGAAGGCAAATTGTGGAGAAATGAGTGTGGTACCAATCCGTTTTTAACAAACAGATGGGGAGTTTCTGTGTGTGTGTTTGTGTGTATGTGTGTGCTATATGTGTGTGGTGTGTGATATGTGGTGCATCTGTGTGTGTGTAGTGTGTGAATGCAAAAAAATGTGGTTACCTGTTACCTTACCTCAAGTAGGTGTGATTGGAACAGAGAGAAACTTTATCTTTTCTTTCTGTACTTCTATACTATTTGACATGTTACAATAAGCATCTATTGTTTTAATTAAATTTTTAAAAGAAAAAAGTTTAATAGAACAAGAAATTAGTCCATGTGGTCACATGCATCAGTAATTCATTCTTTTTTATCACTGAGTGGTATTTATAGCAGGTACATACCAGAATTTGTTTATTTATTCGCTGGTTGATTGATGGTTGAGTTGTTTCTAGCTTGGTCTATTATGAATTATAATGCTATGAACATTGACCTACTGTGGACATATGTTTTGCTGGGTTGTATGGTAAATTTATATTAACTTATTAAAAAAAACTGTCCAACTGTTTTCCAAAGTGCTGTGCCATTTTGCATCCCTACCAGCAATGACACACAACAACATGGGGGCCCTCAGAACATTGTGCTGAATGAAAGAAGGCAGACACAGAAGACCTCATTTGGTATGAATCTATTTATGTGAAATTACAGAAAAGGCAAAATTATAGGACCAGAAAGTACTATGGTTGCCTGGGGCAGACTTGGGGATGGCTATTGACTACAAAAAGCATAAGGGAATTTGGAAGGGGAGATAAAAATGTTCTGTATCTTCTTTGTGGTGGTAATTAAATGACTATACAATTGCTGACATTAATCAAACTGTACACTTAAAATGGGTGGATTTTATTTATGTAAGTCAGACCTCAATGAATCAAGGGGAACATTTATAGTCACAGAAAAAACTTTTAATAAAATAAGAAACATAGCCTACACTTTGACCACCACTGCACACTAAGGTACATATCCCAGAGGAATGATGCACACGTTCCCTGGAAGACACGAACAAGAATATGCATAGCAGCTGTGTGGTATCACACTCCCTGGGTACCACTCATCAGTAAAAAAGAACAGACAACAGCAGGAAATGATGCACACGTTCCCTGGAAGACACGAACAAGAATATGCATAGCAGCTGTGTGGTATCACACTCCCAGGGTACCACACATCAGTAAAAAAGAACAGACAATAGCAGGAATTAAGGTCGAAGAGAATATGATGAGGGAAAGGAAAAAGGCAGACACAAGGACAGCCTATATCCTCCCATTTATGAGAAGTTCAAGAGCAGGGTGGGGTTTTACCAGCTTGGGAAGGCACAGAGGGCATTCTAGGGTCTGGTAATGTTCTAAGTCTTGATCTGGGTGTCAGCTATTCAGCGTGTGCATGTGTAAAATTCCAGTGAGTTTTACACTGAATATTTGTGCACTCTACTGGAGGTATGTTATACCTCAACAAATTTATTGTTAAACACAAAACAAGAATGAAAAGTCACACAGGAAAACCAGCCAACATGACTGGAATGTATTCTGCTCTGTCATTAGGACCCAATGTAGCTTTTGAAGCTAGAGAAAAAGGGGATGAAAATAGTTTTGGAACAGTAATATGATCTTATTTCAGGAGAAACTGGAGGAAGAAGTGTTGCTGGGCAAATACTTAGGGGTCTAATGTGAAAGTGAGTCTCTGTGGTAAAGAATCCTGGGAAGAGCTGAGGTGGGATGGAAGGAAGGTGGGAACCTGAGAAGCATTTTCAAGAAGAGCACACACAATTTGAAGACACTGACTCTGAGGCTGGTGACGGGGTTATGTTATTGCCAAGGTAGGAAGATTGTAAAAGTAATAATAATAGCCCCAACTAACACTTCTGGAGTGTTTGCTAAGCGTCTGGCCCTGTTCTATGATTCTGAGCATATTAATATTTTAATATGGTAGGAATCATTATGATTCCCAATTTACATGTGAAAAACCTAAGACCAGAGAGGTTAAGTGGCCTGTCCGAGGTCACACAGCTGGGAGGTGGCTGTGGGCAATGGATCTAGTTTGTAGCATAAGCCCTGGATGCTGGAAGAAATTGGGCAAATTCAGACTGGGGCACCTGGCATTAGAGTCACAACGAACACCAATCACCTACGAGGGGATCAAATGTAAACTCATATGCGAAAGGAATTTGAAATAAAAAAGCAAAACACTCTACAAGTATAAATGATCATTCCTGTTGAAGCCACAATGAGATGCCATGTCATACCTATCAGGATGACTATTATTAAAATAAAATTTTAAACTAAGCCTAAAATAGTAAGTGTTGGCAAGGACGTGAAGAAACTGGAATACTTGTGCATTGCTGGCAGGAACGTAAAATGATGCTGTGGCTGTGGGAACTGGTATGAAGGTCACTCAAAAAATTAAACATATGATCCAGCAATTCCACTTCTGGGTATATATCAAAAAAATTATATATATATATATATAAATATATATATATTTATTTATTTATTTATTTATTTATTTATATAATATATATCTCCAAAAAAGCAGGGTCTTGGGTATTTGTACACCCATGTTCATAGCAACACTATTCACAATAGCCAAAAGGTGGTAGTAACCCGTGTCCATTGACCAGATGAATGGATAAACCAAATGTGGAATATACATACAGTGGAATATTATTTGGCCTTAAAAAAGGAGGAAATTGACACATGCCACATGGATGAACTTTGAGGACATGCTGCTAAGTGAAATCAGCCAGTTATAGAAAGATAAATACTGTATGATTCCTCCTATATGAGGTCCCTAGAAGAGTCAAATTCACAGAGATATAAAGTAGAATGGAGGTTGCCAGGGGCTGAGGGGAGCAAAGAATGGGAAGTGATTATCTAATGGGGTCAGAATTCTAGTTTGGGAAGATGAAAAAGTCCTAGAGATGGTTGATGGTGATGGCTGCACAACAATGTGAATGTACTTAACGCCACTAAGCTGTACAGTTAAAAATGGTTAAATGGTTAAAATGGTAAATTTTATGTTTAGCCAAAATAAAAACAACAACAACAACAATCATTGCTGTCAGAGCCAGACACCAAGGGCCGTGTGTACAACCACGAGCACCCTGGCAGCAGCCGGGCATAAAAGTGTAGTGTGTCTCCCACCTACAGGCTGACTCACTGGGTCAAAAGTGACTGACTGAGATTCATGGATTTTAATCTTGTCCTTCATTCTGGGTATAATTAAACCTTCAGTATTTCCTGTCAAGTGCATCATCATTTTTTAATACATTTTTATGCCCAGAATGACAGAACTCCTGCCTGAGTCTATAAATAACTGAGCTAAGGCCCTTTCAAACCTAAATGATAACATGCTTCTCATGGGACATCCTTCAGCACATCCTGTGCTCTGCAGCTATTAAAAGGCTTTGTGGGCGTCTGGCCGCATGTCAGAAAGTGCTGCCTCAGATGTAAACCACAGATAAGAAATAATGAATAACATATATTTAGGCACATACATTTCACAGGATCAGGGTCTACTCTACTACACGCACTAATGTTGAATACGGATGGATGAGAAAGTTGTATTCAGATGAAAACAAGAATTTTGTCAAACATACAAAATGTTACCAGCTAATAACTGGGCATGAGATGATTCTCAATTCCCCAAGAATAGGGACATCGTTACTTGCTTGTGCCCTGGATTCAAGGAGCTGGGTGGAGACTGCAAGGCAGACCCCATCCACCCCGAAGTGAGGTCTGTGCTCAGACTTGGCTCCCATAAAATGTGAAGGGCTGAGTTAATTTCCATTAAGACCCAGTGAATAGGCTGGAGGGAGTGACCTGGAGATAATATATACACATAACATAAAATTAAATTAATAATATGAACCTGATTACTTAATATTACATTTAAGAAAAAAATGAAGGCACAAAACTTTGCATAAAGTGTGATTGCAAAATTGTGAAAGATTAAGGGAAAACTTTCCCCTCCTTTTTTGTGTACTTTTCTTTGTTTTCTAAAATTTCTCTGGTGGATGTGTAAGTATGACTTTTATGATGAACTCAAATTTAGTTTTAAGGTGTGGAGGTTAGTGTAAAGCAGCAGTTTTAATCCAGGGGACACTGGGCAAAGTCTGAAGACGGTTTGAGCCGTTGCAACGTTGGGGAAGGGGTTATCTAGTAGGTAGAGCGCAGAGGGGCTTCTAAACATCCTGAAATGCACAGAACAGTCCCCACAGCAAAGCATGATCTGACCCCAAATGTCAATGATGTCGAGGCCGAGAAACTCTGGCGTAGAGCCTATTTTTTGTTTCCCATATGGGACCGCAGTGCCGGGACTCCCACTCTCCAGGCCACCAGCAGTGCCAGGGGTGTGTGTGTGTGTGTGTGTGTGTGTGTGTGTGTGTGTGTGTGTGCATGTGTGTGTGTGTTTTCCCAGGAGGAGCCCATGCGTGTGCTTTTTACACGAGAGAAAAATGTCCAAGGAAGGTAGGCTTGGTGTGAAAATCGCTGAACTGGCTGCGCCCACTCTCCCAGTGCACATTCAGGGAGTGCCCGGTGTGCAGCCTGCAGGGATGGCCTGAGCCCACCTTCACCGTCACCTGCCTGTCCTGCAGGTCTCAACAGGTCAAGGGGGAATAGGGGTGAGGACAGGCTGGGCCTCTGATTGTCACAGGCTGCAGGGAGCATTTGCTGGTACTTCAGATGCTCCTCGAAGGGTCTGAAAACCAGAACCCCAGGATCTGCCGCCGGCTGCCCCCCCCCCAGGAAGAGGGGTCCTGAGTTCTGGACAGAGTGGAGGTGGACAAGGGGTCCAGCAGCCACCTATGTGAGGCTGGTCCTGCTAAACTCAGGGCCTGAGGAAGTGAGGATTGTTTTGTTAAAATAGAAGAGAGCATAACAAGGAGTGACCAGGGCCTCACAAGAGTGTGGAAGAAACTGCATGATGCAGCTGGGAGCCAGTCGCCCCAGCCCTGCAAGGGGAGACTTCTGGCACAGGTGCTCCCATCCCAGGCTGCAGGCAGAGTTACAAGTTCCACCAAAGGGGGCACTGCAGAGACCCTGGGCCCTGAAGTGGATGCCACACAGCAAGGATACCAGCCAGGCCAGGTACCAGCAGGCAGGAGGAAGAGAAAGAGTTCATTCTTTTAAAAGAACACCAGCCACAAGCCATGTCCCCCAGAGGAGGTAGAATCAGACTCACCATTCAACAATACGTCTCTCTCTCTGATATTTTAGGTATTAAAGTACATTAAACTAAATTACAGATTAGCTAATTGAATTTACTTTCCAGTGCTTAAAGGCTTTACTTCAAAAGGAGTTATAAGTTGCTAATCTGGAAATTATCCAACAAGTCTTCATTTTTCCAGGTTATAAGTAGAAAATTAAAATATGAAGAGAAAGGACACTGTCCCACAATATTATATTCCAGCAAAGGAGGTCTTCGAAAACAAGTGCCTTCCATTTTGCTCAGCAGATGTAGCTGCACTAATTTTCATAGAAAAGACCCAGGGGGCCAAAAGGAAGGAGAAATTTAATATCACTTTTTCCACTCAGAGTTTGTCATATTAATCACATCTTCTGGGCTGCCACTATTAGCAATTTGCTTTTTCTGATGGTTCATTTTTAGTCATTTCCCTAGATTCATGAAACTTTAAGATTTCAAAAAACTTTGATTGAGCACCTACTATGTGCTGGCCCAGGGCCTAGGTCTCTTCTAGGGACAGCCTGTCGCCTTTGTGAGCCATAAGAATACCTCCATGAGAGCTCATCAAGGAAACTCAAACCCAACTTTCAAGATAACTTGGCTCAGTCCCCACTGCATTCAGACATTTTAGACTTTATTCTTCTTAAATAATAAACAATAAATACTGAAAGCTTTTAATGATGAGAAATGTTTATGATTCTAAAGGAGGAAAGATGAACATAAACTTTTATATACAGTCTGAACACTATTATAGGAACAATGTATATGAAAAATACCCCATCTTAACTCATCAAAGTTGACATCATCAATATGGAGACAAAGTGACACCATGTACCTCCTAATGTCATGCACTGAGAAGGACACAACAATTTCTATTGTTTACTACCAGAAATACATAACTTGAAATGAATCATGGGAAAGCAACAGGAAAATTTAAAATGACAGAAATTCTACAAAATAACTGACATGTACTCTTAATAAATGTCAATGTCAAGAAAGACAAAGAAAGGCTGGGGAACTGTTCCAGATTAAAGGACTCCAAAGAGACACAACAACTAAATGCCATGTGCGAGCCTGGATTGAATCCTGGACTGGACAAAAACAGCTATGGAGGACATTACCAGGAGAACTGATGAAATGCGGAGATGGATGGGCTGTAGATTCGATAACAGTGTTCTATCAGTGTTATAGTTCCAGATTTGATCATTGTGCTCTGGATATGTAAGAAAATGTCATTGTCCTTAGGAAAGACACTCTTACATAGTTAAGGTCTAAGAAGCACAGTATCTCCAACTTATTCTGAAATGGTTCAGAAAAAAAAAATAGAGATTTGCAGGAATCCTTTGTCCTATTCTTACACCTTTTCTGTTAGTTTAAAATCACATAAAATGTTTTAAAATGCATAGAAAACATGAAGGAAATGCTACATTTAGTCAAATTGAAGATGCAACTGACTACAAAATGGATCATATTTTATGTCCCAGAAATAAAGAAAAAATGCATATTGTATGTCCCACAACTAAAGAAAAAACTATGACACAATATTTCATCACTTAAAACTTTTCTTTTGTACTTTGAGAGAACTTTTTTAGACTTGTTAATGCATAGATTTATATCTATCTATCTATCTATATATATATATATATATATATATATATATATATATATATCACTCTTCTGTATATGTAAAAAGAAATAGGTAAGTGAAATAAATAGACTAAAATATTCCTCCAACCTCTTTGCATTGTGGTTTCAACACTTCTGAATCACATTCTGATTCAGTTGTTGGTATCTGTGCATTTCTATGTAAAGTCATCCTCTGAGACATCAAGAATGTAGGTGAGACAGCAGTTTTTAAAAGAACACTCCATGACTATTTCGGTATTTTCTTCGAAGCCACTGAAGCCTATTATGTAAGAGTTAACCCTTGGCCTTTCCAAAAGGGCTTGGGGGAAGGATTTTGACCAACTCTGAAGACTCATGTTCCCTTAAATGGTTGGTGGACTGACCATTGAGGGTCAAAGTTGTCTACCTGAGCTGACACGAACAATTAGATTGTCAGGTGCTCAGCAATAACAGCAAACATACAACTGTAGTCCACTGGGCAGGAATAGGTTAAGATACAACTGAATATAGATGCATCCAGATTTCAGAGATGTTAAAATGTGAAAAGAGTGCATCTGAAAGTTGGAATGTGGTGCTGGGTTTGTGGGTAGGAGGTTACACTCCTTCTATGCGGTCCAATTTTGTACCAATATGCACACATTAATTTCTTGGTGTCATTTTTATACCCAGAAGAAAAAAGAATACATCTTGATCCACAGAATAGAGTTATTTCATGAAAATTTTATGCCTGATTGTTGTCTGTGCATTCCCTATGTTTCCCAAGGCACAAAATTCTCCACCTTCCAGTTCAGGTCTAAGAAGCTTCTCTGATGTAAAATGCATTAACTGACCCAATAATTATTAATCAAAGTCTGTGAAGTGTAAGGAAAAGTCCATCTCTGATGATGCTATCAAAGGTCTTAAAAGTTTAGAGGGTTCTCTTCCCTAGGGAATAGAAGGAAGCACAATGAAATGATTCTAAGAGGCACATTTTTTTCATATTTTAACATTTCTGAAACCTCTGTGGGCCAGGCAGCAGTCATTATGTAGTTACCACTTCCTGCATATACACATCACAATTTGCAGAATGAGTATCATTAGTTTGAAAAAAATTTTCGGAGACAATAGTGGAAAGACAGGTTTCTTGAGATATTTTATATAAGGTGAAATTCACTCTTTTAGATGTTCAGTTCTATGAGTTTTGAAAAGTATGTACAGTCATGTAACCACCACAAAATCAAAAGATAGAATATTTCCATTATCCCTGAAAGGTTTCCCTGTGCCGTTTCTGTGGTCAATCCTCTCCCCCCGACCTCCAGACCTTGGCCACTGGTGATCTGATCTCCATCTCTAGCTTTACCTTTTCCAGAATGTCATATAAATGAAATCATATAGCATGCAGCCTTTTGTGTCTGGCTTCTTTCACTCAGCACAGTGCTTTTGAGATTTATCTATATTCTTGCATGTATAAAGATTTTGTTGAACAGACCTTTAGTAAGAATCACTAATCAAAAACTTCCCAACACAGAAAACCCCAGGACCAGATGGCTTCACTGAATTCTACAAAAGTATAGGCCAATATCCCTGATGAACATAGGTGCAAAAATACTCAATAAAATATTAGCAAACTAAATTCAACAACCATTAAAGCATACCCCATGATCCAGTGGGATTCATTCCAGAGATGTAAGGATGGTTCAACATCTGCAAATCAATAAATGTGATACACCACATTAACAAAAAGAATGGTAAAAATTATAATGATCATATCAGTAGATGCAGAAAAAGCACTTGACAAAATTCAATATCCAATCATGATAAAAACTCTCAACAAACTGTGTATAGAGGGAACATACCTCAATATAATAAAGGACATATGTAACAAACCCACAGCCAACATCATACTCAATGGTGAAAGCCTGAAAGCTGCTCCAAGATCAGGAAAAAGACAAGGATGCTCGTTCTCGCCACTTGTATACCACATAGTACTGGAAGTTCTAACCGGAGCAATTAGGCAAGAAAAATATATGAAAGACATCCAAACTGGAAAGGAAGAAGTAAAACCGTCTCTATTTGCAAATGACATATTATCGAAAACCCTAAAGACTCCCCCCAAAAAAACTGTTAGAACTAATAAACAAATTCAGTAAAGTTGTAGGAAACAAAATCAATACACAAAAATCATTTGTGTTTCTATACACTAACAATGAACTATCAGAAAGACATTAAGAAAACAATCCCATTTAAAATTGCATCAAAAAGAATAAAACACCTATGAATAAATTTAACCAAGAAGGTGAAAGATCTGTACACTGAAAACTGTAAGACACTGATGAAAGAAATTGAAGAAGGTACAAATAAATGGAAAGATATTCCATGCTCATGGATTGACAGAATTAATACTGTTAAAATATCCATACCATATAGAGCAATATACAGATTCAGTGCACTCCCTATCAAAATTCCAATAGCATTTCTCACAGAAATGGGCATGACACAGCCAAAAAATAAAAATAAATACATATTTTTTTTAAAGAAACAAAACAAACCTTTCACAGAGAAAACTCTAGGGGCACATGTTTCCATTGGTGAATTTTACCAAACATTTAAAGAAGAAATAACACCAATTTTTCACAGTCTCTTCCAGAAAATAAGAGGGAACAATTCCCAGTTCACTTTTTGAGGCCAACATTGCCCTGATACCAAAATCAGACAAAGGCATTATAAAACAAAAACAAAAACAAAATAACTTGTGAACTTACATACAAAACCCTGACAACACAGTAGCAAATTGAATCTAGCAGTATATCAAAAAGATAATAATACATTGTACACTGGAGGAGTTATCCATGGCTTGAGAGGTTGGTTCAACATTAAAAAAATCAATCAATGTAATTACCCATATCAGCAGACTAAGAAAGAAAAACTATATGAAAATCTCAATAGATGCAGAAAAGCCTTTGATAAAATTCAACACACATTCATGATAAAAACTCTCAGTACACTACCAATAGAAGGAAACTTCCTTAACCTGGTAACAAGACATCCACAAGAACCCTATAGTCCATATTACAGTTAATGGTGGAAAACTAAATACTTTCCCTCTAATATCAGGAACAAGGCAGGAAAGTCTACTTTCACAACTCATTTAACATTGTACTAGAGATCTCAGTCTGTTCAGTTAAGACAAGAAAAAAAGAAAAGTAAAAGCCATACAAATTAGATAGGAAGAAATAAAACTGCCTTTATTTGTAGATGACATAATCATCTATATAGAAACTCCTGAAGACTCTACATAAAAGCTACTAGAACTAATAAGTGAGTTTAGCAAACTGTGGGAAGGTTTGTTTGTTGTTTGGGTTTGTTTTTTAATTAATTTATTTATTTTTATTTTTTGGCCGCGTCACATGGCATGTGGGATTTTAGTTCCTCGACCAGGGATCGAACTCTGGAAGCGCAGTCTTAACCACTGGCCTACCAGGGAAGTTCCCTGTTTGTTGTTGTTGTTTGTTTTTTTTTAATTAATTAATTTATTTATTTTGGCTGTGTTGGGGTCTTCGTTGCTGCGTGCGGGCTTTCTCTAGTTGTGGCAAGCGGGGGCTGCTCTTCTTTCTCTAGTTGTGGCAAGCGGGGGCTGCTCTTCATTGCAGTGTGTGGGCTTCTCACTGCAATGGCTTCTCCTGTTGTGGAGCACGAGCTCCTGGCGCATGGGCCTCAGTAGTTGTGGCTCACGGGCTCTAGAGCGCAGGCTCAGTAGTTGTGGCGCACGGGCTTAGCTGCTCCGCGGCATGTGGGATCTTCCCAGCCCAGGGCTCGAACCCATGTCCCCTGCATTGGCAGGCGGATTCTCAACCACTGCACCACCAGGGAAGCCCCTTGTTTGTTGTTTTTACCATGAATTTAATTTCTTTAATAGATACAGACCTATTTTGTTTATCTACTTTTTCTTTAAGCCACTTTGGTAGTTGTAACTTTAAGGGAATTTGTCTATTTTATCTAAGTTATTCAATTTGTTGATATAAAATTGTTGATAATATTCCCTTCTTATTCTAGCAGTGTCTGTAGTATCTGTAGTAATGTGTCCTTGCTGTTACCTGTAATCTGAATTTTCTCTCTCTTTCCTTGACCAGTCTAAGTAGTAGTTACTTGTAATCTGAATTTTCTCTCTCTTTCCTTGACCAGTCTAAGTAGTAGTTTATCAATTTTAGTGCTTTTTAAAAAACACTTTTCAGGTTCAAATATCTTTTCTATTCTTTTTCTGATTCCAATTTTATTGATTTCTAATGCTCTTGAAATAGCTTAAAGGACAATAAAGCCTAGAAAAAAAACATAGATAGCAAGATTCTAAGTCAAAAAAAAAAAGAAGATTCACTATATTCAGACTCTGAAATAGAATAAATTTTTAGGAATACCTTTTTCATATTACTTATATATTCCTTCTAACAAACGTAGAAGTATTATAATGATATAAATCTGTGCCTGCAAAATTCCAAAATAGCTTTTTCAATATATGTAAATTGAATCTAAGTGACGTGAAAGCATTGTGTCATATTTTAATAGGCAGTGCTTTCTTTTTTCTTTTTTTTTTTTTTTAGTGGTTATAAAAAAATGAAGCGTTTTGTATAGGAGATGGTATTTTAGCATAGATGAAATATAGCCTGTGTCTTTAAAAGTCTAATACAATGTGCAAGAACGTAAAAGCCTGTAGAGCAATTCAGACAAAGTGGTCTTATAGCTCAAGGCAAAAGCAAATACTTCTTGTGGCTGAATCTTTGCCCTTGAGGTGTGACAGTGGACCAGGAGAATGGGGCAGTGTGTAGGTCGGTGTGGTTGTGCAAAGGAAGCATAATGGGGAGTTATAAGAAATATATTTGGAAAGTTATGCTGGGGCATGTCAAATAGAACATTGAATAACAAGTTAAAATTTTTTTCATTGTATTCTGCAGGTAGTGGATAAAACAATGAAACTTAACAGTAAGTAATATGTTTCAGGCACATTCAGGATTAGCAAGTAGAAAGAGAATTGAAGGAGAGAGAGATTAGAAGAAAGGAGAGAAATTATTCAGGAGGCTTCCAAGGGAGAATCAACAGCATTGGTAATTGAACAGGGAGGAGAGATGATATAAGACTGACTCCCTGGTTTCTACTTCGGGAGAATGTGTGGGTTGTAGTTATGACAAGCATTCAAGGAGACGTGAGCTGGACCTAACTATGGTAATAGAGGTGAGAATGGAGGGATGTAAACAGAACAGAGAGGCAGAGATAGGTTGCTTAGGACTTGGCGACTGACCGAGCATCTCCAAGAAGACACAGGTCCAGTCAGCTGCTAAAAATACAGGGATGGACTTAAGAGAAGATCCAGAGGTACAGATACAGATTTGTGGCTTATATACCTAGAAGTGGTATTTAAAGCAATGAGATTACCAACAACGAGAGGATATAATAAAAATGAAAATATCAGTATTAGTTAACATGCCTTGAGCCCTTCCACGTACTAGACAGCACGTTAAGTGCTTTTCAGATATTAACACAATTTCTTCTCAACCCAATGAAGAAGGTACCATTATGATTCTCATTTTAAAGTTGGGGAAAGTGAGACACAGAGAACCTAAGTTATTTGCACAAGATCACACAGCTGGAATGTTGTTCAGCCTAGTAGAAGCCCGGATAATCTGACTCCAAAACCTGCAACACTAGCTGCCCTCGGCAATGGCAAAGGGTTCCTTATGGAATGATATATTTGGGGTAAGTGAACTCAGAGAAAGAGTCAGAAAAGGAGCAATCAGAGGGGTACATTCTGACACAAATGTGCTTCTGGCACGAGGATTATAAATATACACCATACCAGATGGTCCTTAAGGAGAGTATGGAATGAACGCCACATATTCATCTTATGGATTCTATTTAAACCATTCTAAGCCACCAAGCCATGTATGCTCTCCACTTTTTAAATTTTTGGATGAGTGGAATCACTTGAAAAAATAATAAATGGACCTATTTTCAAAGCTGTGGCTTCATAGATGGTAGTTGCAAATGGTTCAGAAGTTAAAAATAGAACTCTGGAACATTGCTTCTCAAAGTGTGGTACCTGATCTAGCAGCATCAGAACCCCCTGAAAACTTGACAGAAATGGAAATTCTCAGCTCCCACCCTAGTCCTACTGATGAAAAACCCTGGGTGTGGGGCCCAGCCATCTGTTGTAACAAGGTCTCCAGGTGATTTTGATTTATGTCCAAGTTTGAGAACCACTGCTCTAGAAAATGAGATGATATGTGTATGTGTGTTAAATCTTTGGGGACCCTGTCCCAGGTCAGAACATATCTGTGTGGCCCCTCTATGCCCAGCCTGCTGGATTCTTCAAGAAATCAATACTACAGTGGAGCCCAGGTTAGGTGAGAATTCCTTTCCATGTGGTGTAATATGGTAGAGAAGAGACAAAGATCTTCTGTTCCTATTGCCGTCATCCAGAGATATTAGCAGGCCACCTTGGGGATCACCCAAGGCCTCGCCCCAACCCAGTGCAACAGAATCTCCATGGCAGGGCATCATGGTAATTGACAAGTTTCCTGTTTCCTCTGCCTTCACGTAAAGAGGGACATGTCTTTACCAACCAAAGGTTTCACCAGGAGACACAGCCAGCTGCTAAAGAAGTAAATAAATAACCAACCAACCAAACAAACAAATAAATCTTGAGGCTTTGCCCATGGGGCTCTGCAAAGTCCTCGACTGGCTCAGCTTAAACTCTTAGACACTGTATCTAACCCCTTTCTCTGTATTTCAATGACAACATTTCAATGAACTTATCCTAGCCACTTGCCCTTCCTAGCCACACATCCTGTGAGATCCTGGCTCATCTGTACAGTCAACTGTAGGTCCAAGCCCATGCCAAGCCCTGAGCTGCCGGTCCATGCATGCCCAGTTGACCTTGACACACCCAGCCAGCAGACTGTCAGTAGAAAGATATCTCCACCCAGGTTCATAGGAACAGGTCCCATGGTTGGAAGTTTTCACGCCCTTGGGCACTATGCCCTCACTGGGAGAGACAGCTACATAACTTGCCCCTGATCTCCATAACCAGCTTGCCAGAAAATTATGATGATGGGGTCATCCTGACAAAGTGTTAACCAGTGTTTGAAATGAAAGGAAAAACAAGGAAGTAGAATAATGTCTGTATTTTCCAGTTTGGGAAAAAGACAAGAATCAGACTGGTTTATTCCAACGGTCAAGGCAAGAAAAGGAATACGACTCGCCCGGAACCTCTGGGAGAGAAAGATGGCACCTCGTCCTTTCTACCCAGCCCCCTCCACCTGACCCAGCCCACCCTGTCTCACCCCACTCCTACGCAGCCTTTCCTATTTCGCAGCCCCTCACCCAGCCCACCCTTCCTCATCTCATCTATCCTCTCACCCCCCAGTCACCCCCTTCCCACTCCCCCTCTCCCCATTCTAACCCACCCTACTCACTTTGAGCTAGTTAAGGTGGCAAGGACCTCATCCTTTCTACAAACTTTTCATATGAAAATTTTTAAGAACACTTTTATTATATTTCTTTCCATTATTTAGTGAAATTCAATGAAGTGTTGCTGAAGCACAGGACAAACATTCTCAGGATGAATAAAGCAAGTAGAATGGGAGTAGCACAGTCTTTGCAGAGCCCACTCTGTCCCCCAACTGACACTTTTCCTTATGTATATTTGCCCCATTCATCCCAACTGGACTGCAAGTGCCTCATTTTCTTTGTGCCCTGCTCAAGTCCATCATGTCACTGTGGTCAGGAAAGGAGTTTTATAATTAACATCGAATTTCCATCTTCCAAGTATGCCCCCCGGCCCAGTGTGTCTGGTGTTTGCCAGCACTTGTGGCTTCCTGAAGGATGCAACCCTCTTGATCAAGCAGCAACAGGAGACTCTTGATTCTAGATTCCAAGTTGCTCTCGTTCCAATCTCGAGTTTGCCACTTCCTGGCTCTGTGATCTTAGGCAGTTTTTCTAAACTTTCTGATCCTCAGCTTCCTTATCTCCAAAATGCACACAACCCACCTCCCAGGGATCCTGAGAGAAGACCCCATACGCTCTCACCACTATCTGAAGTTATTATGCCAAAAGACATGAAATGGCTGACATTTGATGACTTTCAACTACAAAAGCGACAAGTTCACGTGGTTCACCTTAACACCCTTCTTTTGTATATGTCTGTGTGCTTATTTTCTCTCTCTGCTGTAGAAGGTTTGCTTTTATTTAGTGCTCTGTTCCTAATATCCAAACAGTGACTAGACATGGTACGTGATCAATAAAAACTTGTTGAATGAATGAATAACATGCTTAGAGCAATACAGTAAGTATTCAGTACTAGTGCTATTATTAGCAGCAGCAGCAATTGGCAAAGCAGGAAGATAGAATGAAATACTAGATAATATTGGCTCAAGTGAAAATTAATGCCACATTACCAAATATTTTATCCTTTTCAGTAACTTCAGTTTGTTACATCAAACCAAAGTTTCTTTTCAGCTAGAAAACCTACCCTGAATTGAATTGATTGATATTGATAATTAGAGTAATATCAATCTGCAGTTGATATTATCATATACAGAAATTTGGAAAGAG
>NW_006769482.1:1229367-1234663 GCF_000442215.2 Lipotes vexillifer
GGTAAAAACCCTATCCAGATTTGCTGAATACCTACTATGCGCCAGGTGCAGCCCCAGAGTTGTGTAGGTCTCATTTCTAAGACTCTCAACAAGCCTGCTTAAGTGGGTTCCATCCCTGTTCCATGGGCGAGAAACCAACGCTAAGAGGTAATGAGAAGCTGGAATGCACCTCTCTGGTGAGAGGTAATTCTGGGCCAGTATGCAAGGATCCCTTTACTCATCTGCTAGGTGAGGAACCGCAACCATGTAAATACAGCTCTGCTATGTGGGTCAGCAGACTGCTGTCCAAAGATCAGGCTGAGACAGCTGCTCAGAGAGGAGGTCCCAAGAAAAAAATCCAATTCAGAGAGACAGGCCCAGGAGCTGAGTGATTGGAGCCACGAGCCTTCAGCCAGAGCTGTCATCTTGCAGCCCCCAGCCTACTCTGGGTTCCAGGGACGTCTGCATAAGCATGGCCATGCTGCCTCCAGGGCCAGGGTCTGGCCTCCGCTGCTCTGATGGAGGCTTTGCCAGCACCCTCAGCCCACTCTCACCCTCTGCTCCCTACCACACCCTCCCTAGTACGCTCCCCACACCAAGTCTCAGGGTCTGCTCAGGGGACAGATTAAGGCACATACATGTACGTGTGGGTCTGGTCAAGGGAATGGCCTTGAGACCTTTCCTGTACACAGCCTGTGCCAGGTGTTTCCAGAAGTAATGTCTCATTTAATCCTCACAAAGCGGGTGAATGCCTCAACATGTATTAGCATGAAGAGACAGAACATGAAATTGAGGCCTATCGGAAAGCAGACACCCGTGTCCCTTTGCCCCAGGGCCCAGGTGTCCTAAGGCAGCCGGGCTCGGGGCAGGACCTCAGATGGGTGCAGACTGTGCCCTGTGTTCCTTCGCTGCATCCGACTCAGGCCCCACCCTTTGGCAAGCATTAGAATTACTGCACAGAGGCAGACAGGCAGAACCCCTTGTGGGGCCCAAGTGGAAGCAACTGCCTCAGTTTTATGCTTCCTTCTGGTCTGCCATGTGGTCGGGGGAGAAATTCACCAGGGGTTAAATGCTCCCTTCCCCAGGAAGTCCTTCCAGACTTGTCCAGGCCCCAGGGACCTTCTTCCATGTTTCTGAGGTACTTTTCCCATGCTTCCTGCTGCCTGTCCCACTGCCTTGTGACTCTGGGCCTCTTTCCCCGGTCGTGGTTTCTTGGGCACCTGTGATCCATGCACCACTGTCTAACACATTCTCGCACGCAAATGATGACGAAGGAGGCACAGGGGCACAAAACTATTCTGGTTGGTGTTAAGCCCTGAGTAACGATGTAGAAGTAAAGCGGAAGGACTCAGCCTGCTTCATCCAAAGCCCGGATGCGTTTGCACGCAGGCAAGCTGGTGTTTTCAAAAAGAATTCTAAACTGAGAAAACACTAACTCCCCCCCTTGCCAGGCCTCGCCCCCCTGGGGGTGGAAGGCTTTGAGAGACTCAGTCTGAAAAACGTGTTCAGAAAAAGTAAATTTAGAACGAGCCAGTAAGGCTAAAATCACAAGTTAACCAACCTGCACTAGTCGAGTACACAGGGATGGGTGTGCAGGCTGTTCACACCTGCCGCTCTCCTTTCTAATCCTGAGAGTCAACCAGCCTCAGGGAAGACTTTCACAGATTTGCTCCTTTTCCTGGCATGTTGAACTTAAATCAACATTACAGGTGTTTATTTTGTAGTGAAAAAGGAATTCTCCAATATCATGACCGAGGAGTCTAATTGGAGAGATCAGATCTGTGGAGCACCAAGGCACCTAAGCAAAAGTCAGCCTTGTTTTCCATGTCACCTGCCAGGTGTCAAGCACACATCTTAACATCACTGATACAATGGGTTTACAAACAAGGGACCTTCCAAATTCTTCCTCTCAGCCTGCAAAGTGAGAAAGCTACAGAACAAAAAAAGTCCTGCCGGTTTGGTGCAGCATGTGGAGTCCATGCCACAGTCCAAGAGGGAACGATCACCCCAAACCTGAAAAGAAGATGTTCAGAGCCCACCCACCCACCCTTCCTGGGTGTTTCCATCTTTCTACTGTTCAGGGTAGTGCAATCAGACCCCGTGTCATTCCCTGGACTGTGTGCAGTTCTCCCAGAGGCAGAGGTGTCCAAAGCCTTACCTGCCCTTCGTCCTCTGCATCCATCTTCTGCCCCCACAGCTCCTCACAGGTGAATGCTGCCCTGAGGATAGGAAAGCCTCCACAAACAACACAAATATCTTGTTAGTAAATATGGCCTTTTCCCAAACCACACCCTGTGCACTGCTCTGATCCCCATGAACTGGTGATGAAATGGCCACACGACACAAATGTTTGAAGCCAGATGGTGAAGGGCTGCAGTGGATACAGTGTAGGGGGAGGGGGCCAGGGCACCTGGCCCGCAGCCTGGTTGGCCCCTCTCTTGCAGGAAGTCCAACGAGGGCGCACGGTGCCGGGGGGCCTTCAAGTACACGAGGGGAAATGCACTGCAGCTGGGATGGATGCACATGGATGAGGGTGCGCGGGGACTGGATGGAGCTGAAGGACTGCATGGTGAAAGGTTTTACCTTGGCCTTTTTCTCTTCTTTTTGAGAGCACTGAGCCCGAAGTGACTGGAGGAGTGAGTGTTACCAAGCCTGCCAGGTCGACTCGGCAAAGGGAGGGTGGGCAGAGTGTAAACGCTGCACCGAGGCTGTCTGACTTGCTTTCCTTCAGGCTGAGGATGGACCCCTCCATGCACCCGACTGGCGAGAAATGCCCCTGCAAGCCAGGCCGCCATTCTCACTGTATCAGGAGCATCCATGATTCTGAACACCTCGTCTCTGGGCTCCCTTCTCCCCACCGCCTCCAGGCAGTGCCGGCTATTTTGTTCAAATTCACGACCCTGCAGCTATCACAGTGCCCAGCACTGTCAGACCAATTCCACGTGGTCACACATCTACCTTCTAACCAAAGTCCCTGCATGAAACATCAGACAGAGAAGATCCCAGTGTCAGAGTTCAGACAGAGTTCAGTCCCACTCACCAGCTCATGGCTGATTCTGTGTCCATTACACTCTGCCTCCTGGGGCTGTGGTAACATGAGAAGGTCGTGGCCAGGTGACTCTGAACTTCAACACATGTGCTAGCATCCACGATAAAAGTCTCCGGAGATCCCATCAATAGGTTGAATAAGAACAGAAGGAAATACTTTCCCCAAAGAAGAATGTTCTCCTTTTACAAATTTTGAGTTTGGTTTCAAACCAAAAGGATTTTATGCATGCTCCTGGGGAATTTTTGAAAAGCCCCAATTCCAAAGCAGAACCCTCCAGCATGTGGATGCAAAGCAGAATGCTAGGGAGTGGTCACATCCACGGGCAGTGCTGGCCAAGGTCTGGGCCAAACCAGTATCTTCAGGGCCCATTGAAAATATGACAACTTTAAAATGAGGGAAACGAAAACCATTAACTAGATCCAACTGTTTATTCTCTACAATTTGGAAAAGCATGTTTGTCTTGGGCCCTGGACAACATTTTATTAATAGAAGCTCACCCAGGAAATGTAGCAAAACCACGCACACTGAGCCCACATGTCTACGTGGGCCTGAGTGGAAAGCAAACTCAGCAGTTATCGGATGAGTCCAAGCGGTGCAGGAGGTCAGCTGGGGTCGTTCAGAACCAAAAATACACATCAGATATTCACACTTAACTGTTGGAGAAGGACCACCTTGCTGAGTGCTCTGGGTTTAACTGCGTATATATTTATAGCCTTCCATGCCCTAAAAACGGCTTAAGGTGATTTCCCATAATAGATAAAATTTAACACGATGAATCAAATAAAGATTAGCAGATGGGATGGGGGAAAGAAAGTATGGCCGTGCTAGTCCCATGACCACAGCACATGGGAGCTTCCTGTCGCCCTGCAGGACGGCCCAACAGGCTGCTCTCCAAGTGTCAGACCGAGAGCACGATCTCCCCGGAGTGGGCCCCATCTGATGAGGCACATCTCGCTCTGACGGGAAGTACGGTAACTCAGTTCAAACCCTCCCCCAAGGCAAGGCGAGAGAAGTCGCAGGAGAGGACGTCTCAGGGAGACGCAGGTTGTGGTTCCCATGGGCAGAGTGGCCAGTTGCCGGAGCAGTGGCCGTCAGCATTGTGCCACAGTCACCTCGTGTGGAGACCCAGTGGCTTAACTCAGAAGAAAGCTGAGGTCTCTGACTGACCTCTGACTGGGGAGCTGGGTCCTCCCTGCTTGGGACCCCCACCTTCCCCAGGGTGCCACCAAGCTGAGACCCTCCCCCAAGGCCCTCAGGGGCTGCACAGCACGGTGTGAAATCTACACTGGGAGAACAGTCCCTTGTGGGTTTCAAGGACTGTGACGTGCTCCTGGTGGGGGGGCAGGGAGCACAGGGCAGTTGCCACAAGCTCTAGAGTGGCCCACCTTCGGCAGCAGGATTCCTGTATGGTCTTAACAGCGCCTTGTCATAAGGGAGTAGGGAGTCTTCCTGGACAGAGGACACACTGCGGGGAAGGAGCTCAAGCGATTCGCCCTCTGCAAGGCCATGCCGGGTGTGTGACCAAGGCCACGCTGGGAAGCTAGTTCTTCTACAGGAGCTATTTCTCCTTCTGGTGTGCGTCTGTCCCCTGGGCAGACTTTCACAAATACCGACTCTCTCAACTCCTCCGTGTACCCCACCAGCAGGCTGACCCGGGGAAGCCGTGGCTGTCGAGGCCATGATCTATATGCCCTCAAATGTCCCCATGCTTGCCAACACTCACTTCTTTGGACACTGGAGTCTTGTGTCCCAGTACGTGTTGAATATAAGCTCAGGCAACAGGACGGAAGCAGACACTTCAACAAGGCCGCCATTTTGCCAGGGCCTGTCCCGTGGGCATCAGATAGAGAAATTGTTCTATTTCCCACAACAACCATTGGGGTAGAAATTAGCAGAGCTGGGCTCCACATACAGGCCATCTCCTCCACACGGCGGGCACTGATTACTGTGAACGAGTCACTAAGCGCCTCTGCCCAGAGCGCTAGGAGGGCAAGGCCATTAACAATCACCATCAATGGCAGCTCCCGGGTAGTTTTTAAAGTGACCTATTAGTAAGAGATCAGTAATCCAATGCTGATGTGATTGCAAGCACCACAATCAATCTGAACCCCGACTCAGGAACAGCATAAAACTAAACTGACCCCAACAAAAGTATATCTGGTTTGGCTGTCAGAACCTCTAAAAGACACATCCAAACCTTGAAATAGCAGAATAGATGAGTAGGGATTGGTTGTTTCTTTATAAAAGCTATATATATATATATATATA
>NW_006769482.1:1235445-1280457 GCF_000442215.2 Lipotes vexillifer
CTGTCCTGGGTGCAAAGGCTTCTTTCTGATGCTGACTTGTCAAATTGTTTCCTACAAGTGGTCTCTGGCTATTAACTAAAATAAGAAACATGTCAAATGATAAAAATGAGGCAAACAATAGAAAGCATCATAAAGAAAAGCAAATATAGTTTTCAAAAATCTAATAAACCCAAAAGAATGTATATATATATATATATATATATATATATATATATATATGTATAACTGAATCACTTTGCTGTACAGCAGAAATTAACACAACATTGTAAATCAACTATACTTCAATTAAGGTAAATAAATTGAATTTTTCTTAAAAGTCTAATAAACCCAAAGTAATTATGGTATAACCAGAATGCAACACCAAGTTTTCTGAGTCAAAGAATGGCACTCCACTTGGCCCATTACATTGCTGTACCTTTGCTGAAATCTAAATGGAATGGGATTGGATATCTGTTCCACGGCTTTCATCTACCACTACTATAGGTGGTCTCAAATAGTGCTGAGATCTTCAGCCAAGGGCACACTGGGCGTGCTCACTGGTCCCCACCCACCTCCACTCCTGAGGAGCCCGACTTGCTCTGTGCCCCTCACAGGCCCCTCAGTCATTTGCATGTGCATCTTTCTCCCCCAAAACCAGGAGGTCTTGCAAAGCAGGACAGCCCAAGTTGGCCAGCATGCTGCATGTGCACAGCCACAGTAAACACTTGATAAATACATCAGAAGAATTAAAATGACATAAAATCATCTCAGAAGTTCTAATATCTATAAAGTGAATTCAGTAGAAATGGTCGACAATTCTCTTTAAAAAATAATGCACCATACACAACACTGTAAATCAAATATATTTCAATTTTTTGTAAGTTTAAAAAAAAATAAAACTGCCACCACCCACGAGAAGGTGACCAGTGTCACAGGTTCTAGTATCCCCAGGCCCGTGGCCAAGCACTCTGCTCACCCCGCACGGCACGTGCATTTTTCATGGCTGGGATGAATGAATGATTGATTAAACATTCAAACTTTTCTTTTAAATGCTCTCACTTCAAAATACCATTCTTTTGCCTTGGCAATTTCCATAAACCATTTTGTACAAATATGTAGAGATGAATTATTCCCTTGGTGTAGATTACTACTGTCGGTGTGCTCCCAATACGTGTGTCTTGAGTTGCTTTACAGAGAAGGGGAACATCAACCCTTTGAACACAAATTTCTTCAATGAGCAAGAAGAGGTTTCATCGTTGTGCTTAAAGCCTAGAATTGAGGCAATGTACACTACTGAGCAGCTAATTACTACCAATAATTGCTTTCTAAAGCTCAATCTTTACTTTTTGGCTTGCTAATCCAAAGATATCCAATAGAGAGATTTGAATGAAATAAAAATGAGGCATTTTCTGATATCACTATTTAGATTAAACAATTCCACTACTGCCAAAGCAATATAAGCTCATCGCCCTCAGAAATGTAGCTATTTCACAGACCCAGTCCTAGCTTTCTGGTTCTCTTCTTCAAGATGACTTGAAATTGGCATTTTTCTAAAGGTACACGCTCTACTAGGCTATGAATTTTTGAAAAACAATGGTCAAAAACAGAACTGACCCTCAAGAAGTTTAAAATCTAGTTGATGTTGGAGAATATATAAACCTGTTCAAAACCACTGACACCTTAAAAGAATTGGTCAGCTTTCTAAAGTACTACTCCCATTAAGATTTCTACTTCCAATTCTATGCATTTTATTCTCTATGTATACTGTTGGAAATTCTCTCTGACGTCTTCATTTTCTTTTTAAAAAGAAATAACACAGTTCAGTAGATTTTAAAATATCAATCTGGTCTTAGAGTTTCATTTATTTTATTAAAGAAACAAACATAAACACTCCAGCTTAATTATAAAAAGAGCTTAGAAGTGGAGAGTGTCCTTCAGGGGGCTTGTATTAAGACACACATGTCACAAACATGGATGAACACTAGAGAGACTTGAAACAGTGGGTCCTGACTCCCTGTTGCCAGTCACCAGCACTCAAGGGGCAGACTTGCCCTCTGGAAATTTCTGGTTGTTAACCTCAGAAAGCATTCTTTTCCAAAATAAAATCACAGGAGTCCATTTTCAAGAGGGCTTACCTGGTAATTTGTGTCCTTGTACTGAAGTCAAGTGACCTCATTGAGCGAAGAACTTCAATGCACCCCAAGTACTGCAAGGCGAGAAAATGTAAATCATGAGCACTGAGAACTGACATGAAGAGACAATTCCTAACTACAACAAGGCCATTTTGGGAGGCATACACATTTCTTAGCCACATTTTAACTTTTTATTCATGGTGACACTTTGTTCTGTTTCTATAAAAGTAATAAAAGTAATAACTCACACCCATCAGCAAATATCCTGAGTGCTGACATTTGACACTATGCTTAACTTTTCTGAAACCCATTAGTATTTTCACTTTCTTTAGAAATACATTTTCAAAACTTTTTGTCAAGGTACAACTAGCATGCTGTAAAATGCAGAAATTCGTTTTTTTCAAGATTTCTTTTGATGTGGACCTTTTTTAAAGTCCTTATTGAATTTATGTTTTGGTTTTTTGGCCGTGAGGCATGTGGGATCTTAGCTCCCCAACCAGGGACTGAACCCACACCCCCTGCATTGGAAGGTGAAGTCTTAACCACTGGACTGCCAGGGAAGTCCCCTGAAATCTTAAATGTATAATTCAATGATTGTTTAAACATGTACCTCTCATGTAACCACCACCCAAACCCCAACATTCCAGCATCACATTTCTAGTGTTTTACAAAGCTTCTAGAAGTTTATAATTATAAAGAAAGAATGAAAACACTATAATACCAACATTTTGGCCAACATTAAACTTCATTATTTAATAAATGTATTTTGGGTTATATGAATAAACTAAAGATTACCCCCAAAGGTGCTTTATTTTGATTTACCAGAAAGACCTCTTCTGCATTATTTAACATAAATTTTCAGAATTTCAACTTACACATCTAAATTTGTAGCTAAATTTTTTATCAGTTTTACACGTGAAAATGTATGTGTATATGTGAATATATGGCCACAACTAAAGCTATAGACAAACCACTAGATTGGAAGAGATAGAATATTTGTGTTCCAAAGCCTTTGGGGAGTTTGACGGTACAGATGTTTTATACCAATGTCTTTAAATTTAGACTTAGCAGGAAGAGATCTCATGGTGTAGTACAAAAAGACTGCATTTGAATTATTCAGAAAGCCTGAATTTGAGCCTGGCTCTGTCATATATTCTTATATAACTTTAAACAAAACTTTAAACTTCTCTGAAATGTGACTATTACTCTAACCACTGCACAGTCACAGAGTTTTTTCAATACTGTCACCTCCATCAGTTATGTGAGTACCATGAATGGTCACAGAGACATACGAATTAGACGACCACTAACATTGCAGAGTCATGTGATTAAAATGACAACATCACAGAATCATGTGAATACAAAGACTAACATCGCAGGGTTATATGACTACCTCCACCACCAAAGTCGAAGACTTACGCAACATCATCACAAAGTTACATGAATACCATGACCAACATTGCAGAATTATGTAATACTACAACCATGTCACAAGTCACATGAAAACAATGAACAACAGTGCATGGTTATGTGACTGCCACCACTGCTATTATAGAGTTGTGTGGATGCCATCACCACCACAGCAGAGTTGTATGCCGACCACTGTCACTAAGGTATGTGGAGACCACAATACACTTTACCGAGTTATAAGATTGCCACACCCAACACTGTCACAGTTATGTGAACATCACAACAACATCCCAGAGATAGGTGAATACCACCACCAGCAGCATTACAAAGTAATGTTAACTACTTTCACCAAAGTAATTACTTCCACCAAAGTGGCAAAGTTGTGTCAGTATCTCTCAGAGATATATGACTACCATCACCACCACCATTGCAGGGTTATGCAAATTCCACATCCCTGGTCACAGCCTTAGGGAAACCCCATGACCACCATTGCAGATGTGTGAATATGACGTGGCCACTGTAGATCATCTGATTACTATGCCCACTGTCACAGAGTTATTGAAGACCACTTTATAACATTGCAGAAATATGTAAATACTACCAACACCACCACAGCATAATGTGAATTCTGTAAACGCTCTCTCAGTTATGGGAATATCACTACCTCACAGTGATATGCTAATGCCAACACTACCATTGTCATAGAGCTATGTAAGTTCCATGACCAAGTCCTGGTGTTATCTGAATTACACCATCACCACCAACACAAGATATGTGAGTAGCACCACAAATATTGCACAATTATGCCAACACCATAACAAAATAACGTCTTAGTGTTATAGGAATACCGTGATGAATTTCACAGCGTCTGTGAACACAACTTCCACCAACGTTGCAGGGTCATGTGAATACACGACCTTTGCCACATAGTTATTTGAATACCACCTGTTGGGCTGCACCCTACAGGCCTGCAAGCCCTGCACTTGCCCAGCCTCAAGACCCAAGAAAGAGCTCGGAGTCAGTGACAGAGACATCAACAATTTAATGGATAGGGGGATCTTACAGGTCTGAAGCAAGGTCCTAGAGTGACAACCTGCCGTGTGCAGCAGAAGGCAGGCAGGACATGGCAGTAGTCTTCACCCCCAGGGGAGAAGGAGGTTACCAATTATAGGGGGAATTGACATCAGGTTGGCAATCTTACCAGGGAAACCAGCAGAGGAGCACATCCCTCACTGCCCCTTTGATAAGCTATCACAGTGGAGATGCCCTGATCTAAAGATTAGAATGATCACCAGCTGGGGCTGAGGGCAAGTATGTAGGAAGGTCAGTCATGTGAGTAGGGTGTAAGTGAAGCAAGTACTGGTCAAGCAGGGAATGCACAGAGAACAAAAAACAGCCATCTTGGGTTGCCTCATCATACACCACCTCTGCCCCCACCATGGTAGTATGTGAAATGTGAACACCTGGCCAACCACAGAGCCATGGAAATAACATCAGCAACAACATCATAAGATCACATGAACGCACCTACCGCAGTTGCTGATTATGTGTATGCAAACACCCCCACCATGACAGGGTTATGTGGATACCGTGACCAAAGTCACAGAGCTTTGGGAATAGACAGCCAATGATGAGGTTATGGGAAGATTACCACCAACGAAACCCCTGAGTTATGGGACTACCACAACCAACACCACAGGTTGTATAAATACCATAACCAACATCCAACATCAATTGAATATCATCAGCAGCACACCATTGCAGTTATGTGAATATCATGGCCACCACAGCAGAGTTATGTGAAAACCACCTGCACCCACTTCACAGAATAACCAATAACATGACCAACATTGCAGAGTTAGATGAATACTATCACCTTGATCATTGAAGAGTCACGTGAATACCTCCAACAACTTTGCAGAATTATTTGAATAACACAGCCAACTCTGCAGTGTTATATGAACGTGACCACAACCGGTGTCACAGATTCTTGTGAATACGACCACCAACACTAACGCAAAGCCATGTGAATACCATGACAAATGTAGCAGAGTAACATGTAGACTAACTTCTCAGAGTTATATGATTACCACCACTACCTTCACAGATATGTCAGTACCTCCACTGCTGTCACAGTTATATGAAGACCATGACCAACTTCAGGGAATTACATGATGACCACCACCACCACGTTTGCAGTGCTACATGAACACCACCACCAACATCGCCGAGTTGAGTTACCCTCCCAAGGGGCTGTAGCAATTTGTCCTCTCAGCACCAATGTCTAAGAAAGTTTATTTCTCTATCCTTCATAACAGTGGACAGCATCAGTCTTTTGAACCTTTGCCTCTCATGGGCAAAGATTTCTTTATTTTTGTTTTGTTTTAATTTGAATCTCTTTTATATCTAATAAGATTATGTAGTTTTTTCATTTGTTTATTGGCTATTTGCACTTCTTTTTCTGTTAATTGACTATTCATATCTTTGGCCCAATTTTCTATTAAGTTTTTTATCTTTTTCTTATAGATTAATGTGATATTAATCTCCCATTCAGTCATTTTTCTTTTGATGGCCAGTTTCTACATTTTATCTAAAAGAATTGTTACTGTAGAAATATGGTAATAATTACTGTGATCACATATCTATCCTTTTCTGTATGGCTTTGTAATGCCCTGCCTTGCTTAAGAAGGTCTTGTGTCCCTACATTCTTACAATATTCTCCCAAATTTTATTTTAACAATATTTATCATTTATTTATCTATACATTCACTTTAATGTTTTTCATTTACCTTTTTTATCGATTTGGAATTTGTCTATACAGGCTATGACATGAATTATAATACTAGCCCTCCAAATGGACTACTACTTATATCAGTACCACTGATTTAATAATTCATCCATGTCTTCCTGGATTGATGTGCCAATTTTGTGGTATATCAAATTCCTACTTCTGTATGGACTTTTACCTAAACTCTATTCTATGTCATTTGTCAATTTCTGTGTCTCTTGTACATATTTTTCCTTGAGAACTTTAAGATCATTTTGTCAAGTTCTCCTGCCCTCAAAAACTATTTGGATTACGATCAAAATTTCATATATTACTTTGAAGAGAATTACTTTTATTATTAAGTTTTTGTATCCATAAACATTAGAGTTGTTTCCATTTCAGATATTATTTATCACATTTAATAAGACTATCTGATTTTATTATATATATATATATATATATCCTACACTTTGCTTCTTCAGTGTATTCCGAGGCATTATTTTCTAAGTTTTGATAACCACAGGGAATGAGAGTTTGATTTTTCCATCCCATGTCTACCTGGTTTTTACTACATAGAAAATTCAATCAATGGGCTCCAGAGATGTACAAAACTGAAGAATTGTGAAAGCCTGGACAATGGAGCGTAGAAAACCTCCCAGAACTGAAGACAACCTCCTGGCGCCAAAGAGATTAAAATACAAAAGAGAGTGTACATTTGTGGAATTTAGATGCAGAAGTCCCTGCATCAGCCTCTCAGGAATTCCAGGAAAAGAAAAGAAAAAAGTAGAGGGAAAGAAATATTTAAGAACAAAGAGAGTAAAATTTATAGTGTTGTAGGGAGGCTACAAGGCTCAAGAAGAAATATGAAGAAAGATCCACTTTTTTCATATTTCAGTACAAAAGGGCAAAGAAAGAAGCATCCTGAAAACATTCCATGAGGGGGAAAGAAAATAGGTTACTTACAAAGAAAGTTCTCTTTCAGCATCAAATACATGAAAACAAATAACATCAGAAGACTGAGAAGTACTAAGCCAAGAATCTTATATCCATCCAAACTACCATTCAAGTGGGAGGGCAAAGCAAAGACTCAGAAAGTTAACCACCCACAGATGCTCTCTGAAAGAATTATTCCAGGAAAATGGGAATACAAGAAACAGAAGGATGTGGGCTACGAGAAACAATGATATGAAAAGAATCAAAAGAATTTACAGGTATGCCTTATGCCTTAATAATTATTGATGCATAACTCCAAATATTTTTTTACAATGATGGGGAGCTAATATCTCAGAAGACCTCAACAGGGCTGGTAGGGGACAGATAAAAAAGAGTGGTTGAAGAGGATGAGGGAAGCTTGCTAAAGGCAGTTGTGTTTTGTGAAAGTAGGGCCAGAACTAATTCTAGGTAGCAGTAGAAAAATGTGAGTTTACATACATGTGTAAAAAATTGTAAGCCACTATAAAAATAAGAATGAAATGATCAACTTCCAAACTAAATAACCCCACCAGCAAAAAGAAGGAAAAAAATTAAAACACACAAATGAAAGGGAAAGAAAAAACATTAAACAAAACATCAGTGATAGGTCCAAACACCTCATTGGTCACAACAATCATGAATGGATCAAACCCACTAATTAAAGGTCAAAGACTTTCACACTGCTTAAAAATATATGTGTGTACTGATGAACTCAGTTGCAGGGCAGGAATAAAGATGCAGACGTAGAGAATGGACTTGAGGACATGGGGTGGAAAGGGAAGGTGGGATGAAGTGAGAGAGTAGCACTGACATATATACACTACCAAATGTAAAATGGATGGCTAGCGGTAAGCTGCTGCATAGCACAGGGAGATCAGATTGATGCTTTGTGACCACCTAGAGGGGTGGAATAGGGAGGGTGGGAGGGAGGCTAAAGAGGGAGGGAATATAGGGATATATGTATACATACAGCTGATTCACTTTGTTGTACAGCAGAAACTAACACAAAACATTGTAAAGCAGTTATACTCCAATAAAGATATAAAAAGGATATATGTGTGTTAAATAAACTGACAAAGAAAATACTAAGAAGATAAAACAGATTCAAATCAGGCAAATGCTAACAAAAGAAAACAGGGAAATAATATCCCATTTACAATCAAAAGAAATAAGAAACATGAAATAAACAAGAAATTTGTGAGATTAAGTTGAAAAAAAACTTTAATGAAGGATGAGTAAAATTTTTAAAACCTGCTTATATGGAAAGATATACCATGATTTCTGGATTGGATGATTTAATACTAAAAACATGCCAATCCTCCTCCAAATTCATCTATAATTTCACTGTGATGCCAATTAAAGTCCCAACAGGACTTTACCCCCAGAACTAGAAAAATTAATTCCAAAACTTATATCATAAAGGAGGATCCTTAAGAACACAAAGAAATTTCTGAAGAAAATAAAAATGAAAAGTAACTGGTGAAAATTATGATATTGACATGGGAATAGACAAATCATGCAAGGGACTAGAATGGGGCTGAGATCTGTGGGTGTCACTAAAGAAAAGATAAGCCAGTCAGCAAGTGTGGGGATTTGACTAGCTGTACATTAGGAAGAGATCCATCTAGACAGCCCTGCCCACAGCTGTTGTGTGTGGTGTATAAGGTGTGTGTTAAGTATGAAAGGCATGCCCTCTCCAAAATGTTCACCTAACCCCATGCACAAAAGTAATCACAAAATGATTAAAGAGCTAAAGCTAAGAAATAAAATTATTGAAACATTACAAGAAATAGAAAATTATATTTCTATCAAAAGACCTAAAACTCAAAGGCCATAAGTGAGCTCATGAAAATTAATCATTTTTGAAGAAAAAGACAAACGATATAAACAATATGAAAAGGCAAGTGAAAGACTGAGAAAAATCCAAAACAAACACAAAAAATTTAAGCAAGCCCATCAACTTAATAGACAAAATGGGCAAAGAATACAAACAGAAGATTTGCAGAGGAAGAAAGACAATTGGCCAACATGCATCTGTAAAGACAAGTGCCCAGATGGATGGATCAGAGAAATTAAAATAACACCAGAGATACAATTTTTCACCCAGCAGAATAGTGAGTTGGGTGAGGAAGCAGGAAAATGGGGCCTGTCACACATTCTTGTAACAAGTGTAATTTGGTGAAAACTTTTTGGAAGACTATTTGGAAGTATCCATGGATATGGAAAATGTGCTTGCCTTTTACCCAGTAATGTTATTTGTAGGTCTCTATTCATGCATAAGTGCATGAAATTGTACATGCAAAATATTCATTACTTCATTGCCTCTAAAGAGTGAAAATTTGAATCCCCTCCTCAAATGTTGATCAATAAATGTATAGTTAAACACTTAGGGCACATCCAAACTGTGGTTCCAAAAGCAGCCATCTTTTTAATGATTTAAGCTTAGTCTCAAAAAAACACTGTTACTTCCTCCACATTTTACTGGCTAAAGGAAGTCACAGTGTCAGCCCAGATTCAAGGAGAGGGGACCACTTAAGGGTGTGGACAAAAGGATGCTTGGTTCACTGGGTCCACTTTTGAAGACATAAAGGCACAGAGAAGAGACAAAGATGGCGCAGACACTGCTGGGGAGAGCAGTGGGAAGGAGGAATGATTAGGAAGGAGTATTATCCCTGAATACTTCTACATTATTTAGACATTTTATAACAAAAACATGTTCATTTATTAATCATACAATTACAAAATGAGGAAAAAATAAAAATATTTTCCACCAAAAGGAAAAGACCATACTTAATAAAATTGGACTCCAAGCTATGATGTAGAATTGATCACAAAGTGAATAAGGTCATCTGGTATCTCAAATTACAAGGGATCTGGAACAGCCCTCCTGAATCTTCTGGAGAGCTACCTTGTCCTGATAATGCAATGGAAAGTGAAGTTGTTAGTGAAACCAGTCACACCTCTCAGGTAGGCTATTCCTATCATGGGCGTCTTTGAATTCCATCCCCAAGCCTCAGCAATTGGTCAAGGATGGGTGTGTGATCCCAGGCAGGCCAAGTCACAGACCTGGGAGTTTTGGTGGAATTGCCTGGACTGTCCACTCTCTAGGAGTCACAAGCTCCAACGCAGCTTCTGAGAGCTGCACTGTTAACAGTAACTGTTCCTCAGTCCCCATACCTTTCTGGCCAGAGGAGTTTAGAAGAATTTATGAATAATTAACCCTGGTGATTTCTAGCTTTAGTGTCTATTAGAGGCCCCTTTCAAATTTCATTTGGAATTATGGTAAACCCAGGCTTGAATTTTCAAGCATGGCCCATAAATGGGGATGTTGTCCATCTAGACCTGAAGAAAAGTCTATTATATCTTCAATATTTTGTTAGCCTACTGAGTAATTTGCCTTTTAGGCTTCTGGTACTGAGCAAAGAAACATCTCTTAAATGACTGTAAAATGCTTAAGTAATCATTAAATCATAGCTATTAATAATATAAGCATTTGTTTACTAACAACAGGTAACAAGACCCTACATCATTCATGCCACAATTAATAAACACTTATCTGCACCTGTTAGGATGCTCAGGTAGAGAGAATTTGAACAGGTATTGTGCCTTTGAAGACCTTACAGTTTCTGGCCATCCTTTGACAGCTACACCATGGGGCAGCAAAAGAAATGTGCCAGAGCCAGGATGAAAGACAAATTGCTAGGAAATTGAAGGAGAGCCCACGAAGCACTGTCCATGAGAACTGTTAATCTGAGGCAGTGACTCTCTATGTGTGGTCCCCTGTCCAGTAGCAGCATCTGGGAACTTGTTAGAAATGCAAGTCCCTAACTTACTGCAAGCTCTCTATGGATTTTGATGTCCACTTAGGTCTGAGATTTATCTGTATAAAGACTGATCTAACTTTCTGAACTTTGTTTATCTGATCAGTGTTGTATGTAGGCTATGTAAGTTCAAATCTTGGTTTTTCCATTTAATAGTTGAAGGCTTAGTTTTTTGAAATATATCTCCCAGAGTCTTGCTTTCCTTAAACAAGAACGGTGATGTCAATATCTATGTCCTGAATTTGCCATGAGTATAAAACTCACCTGTAAAGTATTTCACATAACTCCTGGCATACATGTGGCTCAAGATACCAGTAATATTATTTGTACACTTGAGGCCAGGTTCCTAGGGGTACCTTCATACACGGGGCTGAGGGCTCAGCTACAGTTCATACTTAGCTAAAAATGGCATATGTTTCAGTGTGTTTTATTTTTTTCAAACTCCAGCTAACCTTGAGGGTCCCAGGACTTTGTGGCTTTTGGCTCCAGTTTTCTGCTGTAAGCCCTGGACACAGCCCCCAGGTAGGGCCTCAGAACATCCCAAATCTTAGGAAACTGATGGCATAACATTGGTAAATGGACTTTGTGAAAACCCAAGTTCACAATATTAAAATAAAGTATTTCCAATTGTGTCTGAAGGATTTCTCCAGGAAACAGAGAAATATGGGCAAACAGCACTATTATTAGCAATAATAACTTAAGAGCTCAGAATAAAATCAGCTTTCTGGATGAGAAACATTAAAAGCAAAAACATCTAGGGTTGGAGACAGAGTTCCTATAACAGAAATAAGTGTCACTGATAGAATAAACTGAGCCAGCTTGTTCAAGAATTCAAAGAAATTTTTTTAAAAAGGAATTCAAAGAAATAATGGGGTGTGTAGGCAAGAATCCAGAGCCCTCAGAAAAAGAACTGCAACTTACAAAGATCCTGAAAGAAAACTCAATTCATTCGGGGCAGGAGGAAAATAAGGGAAAATATTGTGCCTTCAATACATAAGAAAAGAGCGATAACCGCCGATAGCACTAAGACAAAAGCCATTATTTTGTAAAAGAGGGTCTTGATAAAGACACTTCTTGGCAACTGTGTGCCTGAGCCAGCTACAAATGAACGGAAAGGGCAGGAAGCCAAAAATGAGTTGGGAAAGATTAGTCACAGGTCTGTCACCCTCCACTGATTCTGATGGCTCTCGCCTCACCCAGAGAGCCAGGAGCTGCCATCTCAGAGGTCTACAGAGACCTGGAGACCCAGAGCCTCGGCCGTGAGTGCCTAAGGACAAGGGGGACATCAGAATTGTCCTAGCAGGAGTTTTTTTCCTTGCCCCACCATGAGTTTTAGGGAGTGAAGGGGTCTGGGGGATGGGGACACATTTTGGAGCCAGAATTGCAAAACTTCTCCATGGGATGCAGGAATTTAAGGACCGAGGGACCGGGTCCTAGAACAACAGAAAACTGGACTCGCAGGAGGGCTGAGAGGCCAGGGAAGGTTTGTAGTGCTCACTGAAACCTGCCACCCTGAACCGACAACTCCCAGGCCCCGAAATTTATCCCACTCTTGCTGGTTGCTTGGGCTCTCCGGAACCTGAGGGGCAGAGCCTCTTGCACGGTTAGTTAAAGTGTAGTGTGCTTCACAAACTGGCAAGCAATATTCAGATTACAAATGCGCTCCTCACTCTTCGGGGAGAGGGAGATACAACTGTGCCCACCCTCAGGGCATTGAGAAACACCCAGACTTTCAAAGCTGTGCCCACCCTTCTTGGGCCTTCAGGGGGAGCTGGGGTTGTTTCCTGAGCCCCAGTGCTTGTTCTTCAGGACCATGGGCAGATCTGAATTTTCACCATGAGGATCCATCTGCAAAGGACGGTATTTAAAGAAAGATAAAGTCTAGCTTGAAATTCCATGAACCTGAGTAATAGAAGGGTAAACCATAAAAAAAAATAAAAAATAAAAAGTCTGCAAATGTTAAAAAAAAAAGCAGGGCAATATTGTCTTTTTTTTTTATGATAATAATCCAGATAAATGCCTTCTTTTCCCTCATATTTTCTCTGCCTAATCAAACACACCACATCTCTCTCTCTCTCTCTCTCTTTCTGTGTGTGGGTGTGTGTGTGTTTATATTGATAAAGGATATGACACGATACACACCTGGCATGCCACAGGGAGTATGCTGAGGGAGAGAAGTGGCCTCGTACTTTGATGTTATATCATTAAGGATGGTTGGATTTTCAAGTGTGTGTGTGTGTGTAACAAGTGCAAAAAGAGTAGATGCATTAACCTTATAATAAAAATATTTTTAATCTGTACAACCACATAGAAAATAATTTTTCTATACATATAAAGAGGCTCTGTTCTTTTGCTCCAGAAACTTCATTGCTGAAATTATAAGGAATGGGTCTTAATGATCCTCACTCCTAAAAAAGCTTCATACACAAAGATAATTTATCAACTATTATTTACTATAAGAACAACAAAAACACAAACTAAACACTCCTCAGGAGATGAGGGTCAGTGTGATGAAGCTATTGGATGGACTATGTCATCATCACATATTTATGAAGACTGTATAAATACTGAGAAAAGAATGCAACATAGTCAATTTTTAAAAACTATATAGTATGATAATAACCAGGTCTTTCAAAAGCTACATATAAAAAATGGAAGTAATTATACCAAAATGTTAATCATTAAGAGCAAACATTTATTAAGCACTCACTATGAGCCACACATGGTGCTGACCATTTTGAGTGGTGATCCTTGCAATAGCCCCACACAACAGGTGCTATCACTAGCTCCATTGTACAATGTGGAAATGAAGGCAGAGTATGAAGAGGGAATTTCCAGGACATACCCTGGTGACCACCAAACATGTGAAGATATATTCAACTTCATTGGCACTCAAAGCTATGCAGTTTAAACCGCAACAAGAAATTGAAAATTGGCAAAAAATGCAAAGTTTAATGACATTAGCGTTGGTGGAAGTGAGATGAAACAGTGCTTATTTACTGTTGGTGGGACCATAATTGGTACAAGCATTCCAGAGAATGCCTCAAAAATTTAGATGTGCACTCTTCTCTTTTGATACAAAACTTCTCTTGTGGAAAATTACTCAAGGGAGATTCTCACACATTTTAAGAGGGGACATGTGCAAAGATTTTTACTGTGTGACTGTATTAGAAAGAAATTAAATCATGGTTGATCCAAGAAGTAATTTTTTTAATGGATCTGTTTTTGAAAAATTTCCGAGGCAAGTAAAATAATAATAATAAAAACTTCGGGCAAGTGTGAAACCATTTATGTTAAAACCCAAAAAGGAAAACCACCAAAACTACATATTCCTAGTAGCATGTATGTCTGCATAGATGCATGTACATGCACAGACAAAAAGATCTGCAAGAACAGGCAGCAAACTGGTAACTGCAGTGATCACTGGGAAGGAATCTTATACCTGACTGTTGTGAAGAGGGACTTTTGCTTTTTCACTCTATATGACATAATTTTCTTCAGCAAGAATGTACCCATGTATTACTTACGCAATTACAAATAATTACATAGCAAAAGGGCAAATGAAATAAACCATGCTTAGAGTAATGGTTCTCAAAACTGAGCATACGTTAGAAGGACCTGGGCTTGTTGAGCCCAGAGTGCTAGGCCCTCCCCATCACAGAGTTTTTGACTCAGTAGGTCTGCATGGGGTCTGATGCTGATATCTGGTCAGAGGCCACACTTGGAAAACCAGTCCTTAGAAAGGTGAAATGCTGATCTTACAGGGTCACAGAAGAGCCAAGATTTGAACCCAGATCACGTCATATCAGACCCTAACTCTTGATCTCAATCACCTGCTGCCTAGGGATAACTTTATGTTGTGGGATTAAAGGGGATTTGTTTTTTGACCATTTTTTAAAATATATATTTTAAATATACTTATTGGGTTTTTAAATATAATATCAACTCATCCTGAAAATCCATAAACTATACTTTCTATATTTTCCAAAGTTCATAAGTATTCATTGCTTTGGTAATTAAAAAAAAAATTATATAACAAGCTCCCTTTGCCTCAGTGAAGCATCTGACAGAGACAGGGACTTCCTGGTGTGAACCTGAGCTGAGCTCCTAACAGGACTCAGCTCTCTGGGGTGGGAGACAAGCTCTCACTCCATTTATGATGGGCACGCAGAGCTGGTAACACATATCCTTTCCCTAACAGTGGGGCATCACCCCAAAATACAAATAGGCTTAACTAAGCCAAGGAAATTAAGGAGGAAGTGCATTCAAATTATGAATGAGAAATTTTTTTCTGTTTAAAAATTGATAAAAGTTCTGGATGATGTTAGCTGCCTGCATGCACACTGCAGCCTCCCCCTTCCACTCAAATCCCCAGTACTGGCAGAAGAGCTATACAGAATAGGTGAATCCCTAATTACAATGGAAAGCAGAAGAAGGGGCATATCAGTGGACCAAACACTGTGTGCACAGCAGAGGACTGACACAGGAGCAATGATGAGCACAGACAGCATCAAGAGGATGTTGCCAAGAAAATGCCTTGTTCAGGCTTCATCCTGGTTCTTGAGCTAACTGCTTACAGGGGGACCATGATTACAATGACTGACTTAGAGTAATCAAGACCACACCTAGAGATGGGCACAGTTCCTGAAATCCATTGCTGCTACATATATGGAAAGAGCAAATGGAGACTGAGGAATAGACCACACTAAACACCAACAGTGTAAAAGTACAAAGACTGGGGATGAGTAAAAGAAAATTTAAAAGACACTGAAGATAGATTCAGACATTTCAATACCCATCAATATAAGATGCAGGCATCAGAATACAGAGAAGTAATAGAGAAGGCTCAATTTCTCCTTTGAAATGTTCCAACAAGTGCTAAGCAAGATTAAAAGAACAGGGAATTCCCTGGTGGTCCAGTGGTTAGGACTCTACGCTTCCACTGCAGGGGACATGTTCGATCCCTGGGCGGGGAACTAAGAACCCGCAAGCCACACAGCGCAGCCCCCCAGAAAAAAAAAAAAAGACTAAAAGAAAAAATGAACAAAAACTCCCAAGTCTTGGTGTAATGTCAGAACAAAGATAAAGAAGAAATTCTAGAAAGTTTGGGAGTTGGAGATGAACATTCAATTACTTAAAAAAGAATTAGACACAAAAATGTGAAGGTAGTTAATGCCTTCTGAACTGTGCACTTAAAATGGTAAATTTTCTGTTTGTATATTTTAACACAGTTTAAAATACATACATACATGAATACATAGCTAAAAGAACGAGCAGATGGACAGTAGACCTCTCATCCACAACTTCAGATACAAAAAGACAATGGAGCAACACCTTCAAAATTCTGAAGGAAGATAATTTTTGAACCTAGAATTCAACACCCAGCTAAACTACACTGTGGAGGGGGACAGGTAGAGAACATTCTCAGATGCACACAGATTCAGAAAGTTTACTGCACCGTAACTCTCTTGAAAGAATTACTTGAGGTTGTACTCAGCAGGAATTAAAATAAATCCTAGAAAAAGAAATGGGAACTAGGATGCAATATTTAATAATCAATGAAATTAACTGTTAAGTCTAAACATCTTATGGCTGCATCTTAATATAATAATAATCTGTTCTATGTAATAATTTGTTCTAAAGTTCTATGTAGACATGGAAGGTAGAAGGAGCATAGCAGAGGGAGGATGGCAATGAAGAGAAATGAAAGGTGGTGAGGCTCTTGTCTCCTTTGGACTAGAATACTGACTAACTTCAGATACTAAAGCTAGTATTAGAAAATACCAGTTTAAACTGTGCATTACATTTTAAGGTAACTTCAAGGGGAAAATACACAATTGAAAGGTGATCGGTTTCATTAGTCATCAGGTAACTGCTCATTGAACCACAATGCACACACTACACACCCACTCTAGTGGTAAAGTGGAAGATATAATATCAAGAGTGCGGGGGGATGTGGAGCAACAGGAACTCTTTCACTGCTGGTAGGAGTGTAAATTAGGGCAAACACTTGGGAAAACTGTTTGGCATTTTCTTCTGAAACTGAATATGTGCATACCCTGTGATCCAGCAATTCCACTCCAAGAGAAATAAATCCATCTGCCACCAGAAGAAATGTACAAAAATATTCATAGTAGCACTATTCATAATAGTCCCAAACTGAAGGAAAACCAAATATCCATCAATGGTGTAATGAATAAATAAATAGTAATATATTCACAAAATATGGTGATTGATGGTACAGCAATGAAAATTGAAAGAACCTCAACTATATGCAACAGCTTATCTCTGTAATTGACAAAGAAGACTCTTCAACCACGTCATTCATTCTCTAAATGTTGGCAGAGCCCCCACTCTGTGCCAGAACTAGTCTAAGCAGATGGTAGGACACCAGCGAACAGGATAGGTGAGGTCGTGCACTGACTGAGGGTCCATTCTAGTCAGGAAAGTAGGTAATAAATATAAATAAATAATTGTTCTATCCTTCACCTGCCTTTTGGGCTTCATGCACTAACTTCACACCCATACTCCTAACCAAACCGAATTTTTCATCACCACCTTCTGCACCCCACCTTCTCACACCTCCTGTGTCCATATATGCAATGAACTTCTTCCTGCAATCCCTTTTTTCCTCCCCTCCCTTCCACTTCCCCTTCTCAGATCCCTTCCAATCCTTAACGATCCACATCAAATATCAGACACCCAGAAAGTGCCCCTCCCCCCTCAAGTAATAACATCCCTTATTGTATGAGAGCGCTATTTGTGTTCTGCTGCCATGGACCTCTTTGCCTGCTTGCATGATGCCTTTTCACCATTTTATCACAGCACAAGGCTTTGCACAGAGAATGTAACAAAGTTACGCTGCCAAAATTAAAAATGAAGAAAATTTAAACCTTTAGGGCTCTTTGTCATTGTCATGTCATCCCTCCCTATCAATTCCCTCACATCCCAGGATGCCTCCAAAATGTCAAGTTAGTGCCCTGCATCATTGTCTCCTAACCTAGTGCAGGCTGCAGCACCCATTTACACATTTTGTCACCCAGAAGAAGCTGCAGGATTGTGTCTTTATTCCTCTTTGCATTCCTAATAACTCACCTGGAATGGGTACAAAATAAATGTTTGGTGAATGTATTCACTAAAGGCTAACGAAGTTAAAGATGCTTTCAACATCCCTCCAGTAATCAGAAATAGAAAGCTTATAACACTTCATTTGATAATGCAGAAATCTCATGAATCATAATTTTTTCATTAACTTTTCATTTCACTTATTAGCACCAATTTACAGTGGTTTGTGATATGTAATGTACTTGAACATTCTCTGATTGTGTTTCCCTGAAATTATTCTGGAATTTAGATATTTGACTGTTAAATAAGCCTTTTCACTTAGCTATATTAATCCAAGTGAGTGTCTGAGACTGTGTATTTTAAGTTAAAGAACAATACGAAAAAACAAGGTGGGGGACGGAAATGCTGATCCTAGCAAAAGAAGAGAGGAGTAAAAAGCACAATAAATATTTGTGACAATATTCTGTAATTATTTCAAAATAAAAAGTTTTTTAAAAAATTCAGGAATGGAAAAAAGCAGACTATAATAGTATTGCTATAAATTTCAACATTTTCTCCAGTTTACCTAGGTGTCAATTTTTCCCCATCTAGAGCAGTATTCTGGAAATGGTTACAGGTAACATTCAATTGGGATTACAGGTACATTTCCTAAAAGGCCAGTTAATTGATAGTTTTCCAATTGAATCACATACTTATTTTCCCAATGACTAATTACAATTTTTAAATGAATATATATTCTATGAGTTAGCCACCTAATCTCTAAATCTGTATGTTAACTGGCATGTGTTCTTTTAAGCCGAGTATGCCATAATTACACAATTCAACATGTATTTAATGCTTCTATGTGCCAAGCACTACAATATAAAAATGAACAAGAAAAACCACTGACCTCAAATTTCACTCCTCTGTCTTCCGTTCTTTTAAAAGCATAAGAAGACAGTTCTAAGAAAGGCACATGTCACTTTTGCTGGCTGGCGAATGACAAAGCCTTGTGAAGCTTTGCATATTTCTGCATTCAGCTAGATAGACAAGAGTGGACTTTGGATTCACACTGCCCTAGGTTACAGACCCACCTCGTGGTTGTGTGAACTGCAGCAAACCACTGAGCCTTTTTGAGTCTCTTTTTCCTCATCTGTAAAATGGGATTATTGTGAGAAATACACGAGACAGCATGGATTTTAAACAAATGGCATTAATTAAGCCAGGCACAATGAGTGAAAGCTACCTATACTATATTCAGAACACTGACTATTCATCCACAACACACTCCTGTGATAAGTATTTCAATTGGCTTTTCATAAAACTTGTACCGATTTATACATCCGCTCATGGTGTGTGAGAGCACCTTTCCCCTCCCTCTTTGCCAGCTCTGCAGGATGTGATTTATTTTCATTTTACTATTTACCTGAAAATCATAATTTTTACAATGAACTTCATTGCCTCGGAAATGAGATTTTATTTACATTTTAATGCCTAGTCTCCTTCACCTAATCTAAGGAAATAATGAGGGGCCCATCAGAAAAGGCATGGCCCCTCCACACCCCGCTCCTGACACCTTTCACACTGTGCCCTGTTATCTAAAACACTTTCCTCCTTTCTTCACCTAGATGACTGCTCTGACATTCAGACTTCACATGCTTGATGAAGTCAAGTCCCCTCTTCCCTCTGGCTCATTTTATTTAACATACCCACATTTTTAGCAATTCTGTTTGATTGAGATATAATTCATCTGCTATAAAAAGTCATCCTTTTAAGATGTACAATTGTCATTTTTAGTATATTCACAATATTGTACAATCTTCCCCACTATTTAACTCCAGAACATTTTTGTCACCCCCAAAATAAACCTGGGTAGAGACTCTCTACCCTAGCTCCTGGCAACCACTAATCTACTTTTTATTTCTATGGAATTGCCAATTCTGGACATTCTGTATAAATGGAATTATAAATATGTGCCCTTTTGTGTCTGGCTTCTTTCACTTAGCATGTTTTCAAGTCTCATCCATGTTACAGCATGTGTTGGTATTTCATTCCTTTTCCTAGGTGAATACCATTCCATTATATCCATTCAGCAGCTGATGGACATGTGGGTTATTTCCAATTTGGGGCTATTATAAAGAAAGCTGCCATGAACATTCATGTAAGTTTTCATGTGAACATATGCTTTCAGTTCTCTTAGGTGTATACATAGGAGTGGAATTGCTGGGTCATGTGGTAACTCTATGTTTAACATTCTGAAGAACCACCAAAACTTTTTCCAAAGCAGGTGTAGCATTTTACATTCCCATCAGCAACATGAGTTCCAATTCCTCCACATCTTCACCAACAGCACTCGATATTGTTTGTCTTTTTTATTTCAGCTATCCTAGTGGGTGTGAAGTGATATCTTATTGTGGTTTTGATTTGCATTTCCCTAATGACTAAAGATGTTGAGCATCTTTTCATGTGATTACTGGCCATCTGTATGTCTTTTTTGGAGAAATGTCTGTTCAAATCCTTTGCTCATTTTTTAAATTGGGTTATTTTTGTCTTTAATGTTGAATTATAATAATTCCTTATATATTCTGGATGTCAGTCCCTTATCAGACATATGATTTGCAAATATTTTCTCCCATTCTTTGATTGTCTTTTCACTTTCTTGACAGTGTCCTTTGAAGCACAAAAATTTTCATTTTAATGAAGTTCAATTTATCTATTTTTCTTCTGTTGTTTATGCTTTTGGTATCATAGCTGAAAAATGATTGCTTAATCCATGATCACAAAGATCTACCCCTATGTGTTTTCTATGAGTTTCGTGGTTTTAGTTCTTAAAGTCTTTGATCCAGCATGAGTTTATTTTTATATATGATGTGGGAAGGGGTCCAACTTCATTCTTTTGCATGTGGATATCTAGTTGTCTTAGCACCATCTGCTGAAAAGACAATTCCCCATTGAAGAGTGTTGGAACCTATGTAAAAAATAAATTGACCATAAATGTATGGATTTATTTCTGGACTCTCAATTCTATTCCATTGATCTATATAGCTATACTTAGGCCAGTATCATATTGTCTTGAAATCAGAAAATGTGAGTCCTCTAACTTTTTTCTTCTTTATCAAGATTATTTTGGCTCTTCTGGGCATGGCTGCATTTTTAAATTATTTGATTAGTTTTTAAATTGTCTTTATTTGATTAGCTTGTTTATTTCATTTGTTTCTGACTTCCTAACCAGAATGTAAGCTCTATGAGGCAAAAGACCACAACTGGCTTTTTTTATCCCCAATTTGTACCCTCTGTAACTGTACAGGGCCTGAGTATAAACTCAGTGCGATTTACTGAGTAAATGAATGAATGATTGAATACACAAGCTTTTATAGTGATAAATATTGGAAATAGCCTAAATATTAAAAAATAAGAAAGTGTTTAAGTAAGTTATAATGCTTTAATGGGATAGAATATTATGCAATCATTAAAAACCATGTCTTCTAGGGAATTCCCTGGCCATCCAGCGGTTAGGACTACCTTTCACTGCCAAGTGCCTAGGTTCAATCCCTGGTTGGGGAACTAAGATCCAACAAACCACACGGCGCAGCCAAAAAAAAAAAAAAAAGTCTTCTAATAATATTGAATAATTTGGAGAATCATTGAACCTGATCTCAATTTTTCATAAGTAAAAATAAAGGCTAAAAAACATCATGGAAATCTTAATAGCAGTTACTATGAAAAATTGTGATTACAGGTAAGTTTAATTTTCTTTATTCTTTTCTCTAGTTTCTACTTTTTCTGCAATTAGCATGTATTGCTTTCATAAGAGAAAGCTAAACATTATTAACTAGAAGTATCCATATTTAGTAAGGTTGTGTACAGACTTTTGGATTTGCAATAATGGTCAGTGAATCTCTTTTTAGGATTTTGTTGATAGTGGTACCAACCCCTAGTGACTTGAATGGCCTCAGGTTCTATGGAGAACTGGCACATGTGATGAACTGTTCTCCAGGAAATCTGAGTTAAATATGTGGGGCATAAAGTACACTATAAACGAGCTCCTGCCTGAGTCTCATCTCTGACTTGGTGAATCATCACTCAGCAACCTGTGAGAACCCAAAGGCCCAGGGCAGGCTGTGAACTTCACCTCTTTCATCCAAATCCCCACTGGGTGACCCCAATGGTGAGCACATGTAAGGGCTACTATACCCACTATCAAATAGAGTTCAAATGTCATCAACTTATAGAATGTGTGGCAACTGTTTGTTTGTTTGTTTGTTTTTTAAATTTTATTATTTGGCTGTGTAGGTTGTTAGCTGCGCCACTTGGGATCTTCATTGCAGCATTCGGGATCTTTCGTTGCAGTGCGCAGGCTCTTCATTGTGGCGTGAGGGCTTCTCTAGTTGCGGCGCATGGGCTCTAGAGAGTTGAGCTCAGTAGTTACAGTGCATGGGCTTAGTTGCCCCACAGCATGTGGGATCTTAGTTCCCTGACCAGGGATCGAAATCACATCCCCTGCATTGGAAGGCAGATTCTTAACCACTGGAGCACCAGGGAAGTTCCTGTGTGGGGACTCTAAATTCAAGCAAAATTCTGTTCCAGAAATTTTAGGTTTGAAAAATCCTTTAGAACTGCTGAAGTTAGCTGTGGTCCAACTATCTTAGCAAGCCGATCACAAACTCTTGTGTTCAAGAGCAACTTCTCTACAAATAACAAATGTTGGAGACAGTGTGGAGAAAAGGGGATCCTCCTACACTGTTGATGGGAATGTAAAATGGTGCAGCCACTGTGGAAAACAGTATGGAGGTTCCTTTAAAAACTAAAAATAGAGTTGCCATATAATCTAGCAATCCCACTCATGGCATATATACAGAGAAAACTGTTAATTCAAAAAGACACATGCACCCCAATGTTCATAGCAGCACTATTTATAAGCCAAGACATGGAAGTAACCTAAATGTCTGTAGACAGATGAATGGGTAAAGAAGAGGTGGTAAATGTGTACCTATATATAGATATAATGGAAATTTACTCAGCCATAAAAAAGAATGAAACAATGCCATTTGCAGCAACATGGATGGACCTAGAGATTATCATGCTAAGTGAAGTAAATTGGAACGAAAAGGACAAATACTGTATGATATCATTTATATGTGGAATCTAAAATATGACACAAATGAACTTACGTATAAAACAGAAACAGACAGACACAGAAAACAAACTTATGGTTATCAAAGGGGAAAGGGAGTGGTGGAGGGATAAATTAGGAGTTTGGGATTAGCAGATACCAACTATTATATACAAAATAGATAAACAACAAAGTCCTATTGGATAGCACAAGGAACTATATTCAGTATCCTGTAATAAACCATACTGGAAAATAATATACGATATATATATATATGCATATGTTCATACATATATATATGTATATGTTCATACACACATATATATATATATATATATATATCACTTTGCTGAACACCAGAAACTAACATTTAAATCAGCTATATTTCAATTTTTAAAAAAAGAGCACCTTCTCACAATTTTCAAGTCAACCATGCCCACTCTCCCACTTATATAACAGGGCATGTAATTCTGTCTGGTATTGCTCTGAAATAATTTCAGGTTCCAAAATGATTTGATTTAGTGATGCTAAAGTTAAGATTATTTGTTATGAGTGTTTGTACATATATATATATATATATATATATATTTTTTTTTTTTTTTTTTTTTAAAGGAAGAAGTAGAATTGACAGCATTTTCTGTACGGTAATCAAATGAGTCATCACATTTGTACATGACATTCTTCCAAATTAATGCAAAGATGCTATTGATAATGCTATTGATTGCCCAGAGAAAGGTTATATTTCACTAACAGAAAGGCAAGAGGACAGAGCTTTTTCTTAGGCTTGGTCATTTTTCCAGACAGATATAAATCACCTTCTCTTCTCAGAGAGTATTTGGCATATGCTCTCTCTTGTGTTTCAAATTAATTGCTTTGAGATTTCTCCTCCAGGGAGTGGAGCCTGGTGATAAGTATTTTGCTGCTTTGGTCTACCTCCTCAAGGACTTTCTTAACCACTATGGGTTTGGCCAGATCTTTGATTTGGTTTCCCACATTTCCAGATACATAATCTTTAGACTTGTAACCTTTGGACTCACAAGCCCCACCATCTCCACCGATGAGGAAACAGTAGGTCTCGATTTCTTTTTCCAGGTGGACTTTGATGTCCAGGAGCTACGCGTACTCCAGCTTCTGGCCCTTGGTCTCCGTCCTGACCTGGTGCAGCTGTTCCTCCAGGGCCCCAGTCTGAGCCTGGATCTGGGCCAGCTGCACACAGTAGTTGCCCTCGGTCTCTGTCAAGGAGCACTCCAGGGAGTGTTTCGTGGCTAGGAGAGACTGAAGTTCAATTTCCAGTGTTTGGGCTGAGGTGGTGGCTCCCATATCCTCATAGATCTGCTGTTGCAGCGAAGCGCTGTTTTCATTGAACCAGGCCTCGGCATCCCTGCGGTTCTGCTTGGCCAGGGCTTTGTACTCAGCCTGCATGTTGTTCAGCAGAACCGTGGGGTCCACACCGGGCTGTACATATTTGAGAAAAGGAAAACTCTAGATTTCATCAATTAATTTGCCTAATCTACTTTATATGGGATTTTGTATCCTTAAAGTTATATATGTATAAGATTTCCTCTAAAAATAGCCTTGAGTTTATTGAAATGTTACTGTCCACACAAGAAGAATGGGCCATACTTAACAGCACTAATTTTGCCAATATCATAGCTTCTTTTTCATTTAAAAGTTCATGGACATAAACTAATCAATGGTGGCAGAAGTCAGAATAGTGGGTACTCTTGGATGAGTTCTGACTGGCTGGGGCAAGAGGAAGCCTGGGAGGACCTGGGAATATGCCTTTGGTGTTGTCAGGTACTTGTGTGGGTGTGATGTATTTGTATATATATGGTGCTCTTTGAGCTGAACATTCAAGGTTGCATGATCTACTATGTAGTCAACAAAAAGAATAAAAGATCATTGCTTTTAAGAAAACCCTTGGGCTTCCCTGGTGATGCAGTGGTTAAGAATCCTCCTGTCAATGCAAGGGACACGGGTTCGAGCCCTGGTCTGGAAAGATCCCACATGCCATGGAGCAACTAAGCCCATGCGCCACAACTACTGAGCCTGTGCTCTAGAGCCCTCAAGCCAAAACTGCTGAGCCCACTGGCCACAACTACTGAAGCCCATGTGCCTAGAGCTCGTGCTCTGCAACAAAGAGAAGCCACCGCAATGAGAAGCCCACGCACCACGACAAAGAGTGGCCCCCACTCGCCGCAACTAGAGAAAGCCCGCACACAGCAACGAAGACCCAACGCAGCCAAAAATAAATTAATTTTTTTAAAAAAATAAATAAATTTATTTATTTATTTATTTTTGGCTGCGTTGGGTCATCATTTCTGTCCGAGGGCTTTCTCTAGTTGCGGTGAGCGGGGGCCACTCTTTGTCGCGGTGCACGGGCCTCTCACTGTCGCGGCCTCTCTTGCTGCGGAGGACAGGCTCCAGACGCGCAGGCTCGGTAGTTGTGGCTCATGGGCCCAGCTGCTCCGCAGCATGTGGGATCTTCCCAGACCAAGGCTCGAACCCGTGTCCCCTGCATTGGCAGGCCCCTAAATTAATTATTTTTTTAAAAAACTTAAAAAAAAAAGAAAGCCCTCAAAGTCATTTTATCTTTAATACTCAACTTTTTCTGACGAATCATGTATGTTCATTGTACAAAAATTTGGAAAACACAAACAAGCATCAAAAGATGAAAATCATTTCTAATCAACCCACCAGAATAACTTGGCTTTATAATAAATGTTGTTTGAAGCCCTGTAACAGCTCAGTTTCTGTTCCCTGGCTTATAGGGCAGCTGTCAAGCTCTTTATCAGAACCTATCAACTTCAACACTGACACTGGAAGCTATGGCCGCATAGACACCACACACCCACAATGCAACCTGTTTCCAGTATCCATGCTGCTTCTTCCCAGCAGCAAAAACCAGTTGGCTGGTTTTCAAAACCAGTTACTGGCAATTACCTTGTTATTCACCCTCCATGACAAAGCCCATGCTGTTCATACTGCAGCCCCAAAGAAAATTTGCAGAAGCTGTGAAGCTGAGAACCCAAAATAGGCACCAGGAAGACCAAGCAATCATTTCCCAGCTTTCATCCCATCGAGTCTCAGCCTCACGTCCACCTCAGTGGCATCGAGAGCAGTGCTGCACCATCACATCCATCTCCTGGAATGGATTCACACGTTAGGAGGTTGAGCTGACACAGAGTTGGAGTTATAATCTTGTGATATGACAGTTTTCTTTCTTGACTAAAGCAAATGAATAATCAATCTCTTTGACTGAAGACAGAGGTCATCCCTGACTCTTGGAACTTTGGAAAGGTGAGCTCCAGATTCAATAATAGGGACACAGATGGCTCAAATAGCAAACTTTCAGGAAGCCTCTGTCACCTGCCAGGCACTGTGCCGGTTGCCCTACTAATGTTCATTCACTGCACTCCTCCTGACTACTCTAAAGACAATGCTGTAGTCACCCCCATTTCAGACAAGGGACTCGAGGCTCAGATGCACCTCTTCCTGATAGGCATCACCCTGTGGAAGGGAAGATTAAGAGTTAAGTAGAGTTGTCATGTGTCCAGAGAACCCAGGGTACCTGCTGTTAAGAGTAAAGCCAGAAATGTGTCTCCGGTGCAGTGGCACAAAGGTCACATGACATGAAGAGGTAGATGCCGCAGGACAGTCTTGTGGGAATAAATGGGTTGGATGTTGAGAGAGGTAACAGCCCACTTTCAGTTTCCCTATTTCCTTTATCAGATTCTTTTCAGCTCCCTTACAGGGAAGAAATTAGCCATTTGGTTCCATAGGAACCCTATGTCTTAACGTTTCCTTAGCTAGTGCGACAATTCTCTTTTAATCTTTCATCTCACAGGGAAAATTATTAATACAAATGCCATACAGGCTTTCATCAAAAGAGCCAGGATGTCATTGTAAATGTTAGCTGGTGGCGCGTGTCATCCATCTCATTTACGATGAGGAAGCTGAGTCAGAGAGAGGAAGTATGACTGGGGTTTGGTTAAAAGTAAATCACTGTGCTTCATTTCATCTGAAAATCACAGCAATGCAATAGGCCACATCTGCTATTCAAAGTCAAAGGAAAAGATGGAAGAAATATTCCCAAAATACCTATTGGTATTACAGCTAAAGCCCTGTTCTAGTTCATGTGTAAAGGAGGCAAAGCTGACCAGCCCTCTTTATCCTATGGAGTGTGTCTCCATTCACCACTCTCATCCTCACTCTGACACTGAACTAGCTGCTTGGTCTCAGAAGATACATTCTCTCACCTTGAGCATTGGTTTTCTTCACCTCCCACCATCTGAAAAAATAAATAAAAAGATTATTGGACAAGATGGCCCCTGAGGTCTGCTTAGCTTCTCCCCTTGCAGGCCTACTGCCAACAGCAACCTTCTTAGCCCAGCTAGCCTTCTTCTGTGGGCCCACTCACAGGGCCTTGAGCCCCAGTCTCAGTACTGGGCCTCCGTTTAATTGCACCAGACTATATCTGGATTCCTGGCTTTGCATTCAACTCCTTGCCACACTCCCTTTGCCTGGAGCCTACCTCACTGTCCTGGCTCTTAGGGAGCTGCCGCCAGCCCAGAGTCTGGACTCTAACAACTGAGAACAGGGCCAAGCTGTCTCGGAAGCCTTGTCAGGGCTACAGGACCTGTTGAAATAACCCCTTCTACATTCCTAGGATTGGTGACTTGTATCTTCTCTCTTTTGATCTTTGTCAGTCTTGCTGGGTTTATTCATCTTATTGATTTTGTCAAAGAAACATATTTTTGTTTTATTGACTTTTTTCTATTGATTTTGTTTTTCATTACATTGATTTTGCTTTTATCTTTGTTATTTTCTTATGGCTGCTTGCTTTGGCTTTATTTTGTTCTTTTTTAGTGTCGAGTTAGATACTTGGATTATTGGTTGGAGAACTTTTTTCCAATGTAAGCATTTGTGGCTATATATTTCCCTCTTGGCACTATTCTAGCTGCAGCCCACATATTTTGATATGACGTAGTTTCATTTTCATTCAATTCTATGTATTTTAAAATTTCCTTTGAAATTTGTCCTTTGTCCCATGGATTATTTATAGGCATGTGGCTTAATTTCCAAGTGTTTGGATATTTTCCTGCTGTCCTTCCTTATTGCTTTCTAATTTGAATCCACTGTGGTCAGAGAACATATTCTGTATGATTCCAATTATTTTAAACTTGGTTAGATTTGCTTGTTTTATGGCTTGAGGAATGATCTGTCTTGGTAGATGTTCCATGGGCACTTGATAAGAATGTTTATTCTGCTGTGGTTTCATGGAGGACTCTATGGATGTCTACTAGATTCTGTGGTTGATTATGATGTTCAGCTTTGGATATCCTTGATTATTTTCAGCACAGTAGCCTATCAATTGCTCAGAGTGGGCTGTGGAAATCTCCATCTATAATTATGGATATATACAAGCATATCTGTAGTTGTTTCTACTACAAGAATTAGTTCATATTACACACACATTGTTGCACCATGCTCTTCTCAGCCAGAGATGCCTCTTTTCCAATAAACCATAATAAAATTCTAACTCACTGTTTTAAATGTCTGTATGTTACTGCATGGTTTTGAATGCATCAGAACTTATAGCACCACTCTATTGTGGGACATTCACTTTGTTCTGTGGGTGGCATTATTCCCACTGATGATTCCACCGGCCTTCTTAATTGCAATTCTGAGTTTTGATGACAAAGGCTGATGGTTGGAAGTTCTCAATTGTTGAGTGGCCTATAGTAGGAGGGTGGGAGGGCAGAGGTGAGTTTACACTGAGCCTTTAGATAAAAGGAAGTGTGACTCTGAAAATCATCTGCTTGTAGATTATAACAAATAAGCCATAAAGAAAACCCTATCATCCTTTCTTGGAAAAAGGAGCAGCTGTATCTTAGACAAAGATGAATTTATCTCTGTCGTATGAATATGAACTAAGGTCCAAATTATTCTCAGGACACAACAAAACTCTACAAACAGAATATACACCAACCCAAGCAATTCCACGAAATTCTTTACATGAGCAAAATCTCTTAAATGTAGTTTACAAACTAAGACGTAAACGGATAAATGAATCCAGGATATCGCGAGATTAAGACTGTTGACTGAGTGAGAAATGTTTAGCTTGGAGAGGAGAAAGTGAGGGAAATATACCTCCAGCTCCCAGCCTCATGGAGGGAGGTTGCCTAGTGTAATCCAAAAAGGACCAGCAATGGACTGATTCCCGCACTGAACAGGCAGCATCCTGACTCAAAGGGGCTACAGCCCCTGTTACCGACAAATGGCAGCCAACATCTCAGCGTCCCCCTGACTGTGGCCAGTCTGCAGTGGAATGTCTTCCCCACACACACACCGCCCCGTCAAATGCCATGCCCACTCCCACCTCCAAAGTGTCTCTCACTCTGGTTCTCCTGCTTGAACATCCTCCATCCCTCCACCTACCCAGATCTGGACAATCTTTCAGGACACAGAAAAGAATCCCACACCCTCTGAGAAGCCTTTCTGGATAACTCCAGCCACCACCAATCTCTCACCATGCTATTAGCACTTTATTAAACATGATATTTTTTTATTTCTTTTTAAAATGGAGCAGCTTTTCCTCCTCAACTGGATCACAAGTCCCTTTCGGAAAATCACCCTGTACCTCTTTCACAATCTACAATACCTTCCACAGGACAAGGCAAGTGACTGAGCCCTCAAAAAATACTTGTTGATACACTCATTTTCCCTCATTCTTTTTCATAAATCCACGTGCTTTAATTAAAGGTGGGGGCACGTGGAAGTGTGCAGGGGTTTAGCTTTCTGTTTGGAAACGTCCTGGTGACATTTGGCTATACAATATTTTACCTTAATAATGCTTATTCATGGCTCTCATTAAAGTTGATTCTCTTACTGAAACCCTTCTGTAATTAGCTTTAAAGAAAAAGAGCAATAAAAACAGAATTCATGGGTCTGCTAATAAGGCTTCTCATCTATTGAACAGCCTGTAAAGACTTTGGGTGGGCTGTGTCATACATGCCAGTTCATGGAAAGAACAATCACCAAGGGATTTTTAAACAGAATGGAGTTCAAAATGTGCCTCTCTGAAGTTACATTCTTAATCACCAACCATATATACATAGGCCCACAGGTCACCCTCCTCACCAGTCTCTTTTGTTCTGTCACATTCCCCAGTGTCCTGCAGTCACCTTGATTCCTCCTTCTTCACATGTTAAGTGTTTATCACTGGCTCTTTCCCCAGGGAAGTTTTGGGAAGAGCCAGCTGACCTCCTTTCCCACAATTCATGGCCTTCTATCACACATCTGTAAAGCCCCCTCTGGAGAATGATTTCCTTGAAAGCAGGGACCATTTAATTCATCTTGGGCTCTCAGGTGCCCCAGCAATAGGCATCCAGTAGGTTCCCACTTAGCATGGATTGAATCAATGAACACAAGGACAAACCCACAGGGCTATGGAGATCCTAAGAAGTGATCATTAACTCTGCCTCATACACTCTGCTGCTGAGTCTTGAAAGTTAACAGAGAGTTATTTCAGGCCAAGATGGAGTGGACAGAAAGGGCCCAGAGCAGGAGAATTTGAGCTAAGGCCAGAGTTGCAACTGGTTTGGGGAAAACAAGCTGTTTCATGTGGCTGAAATATTGGTGGTTGAGGGGCAAAAGATGAAGCTCAAGAGCTAAACTGAAGCCACACCATGAAAGTTTGTGTGTCATAATAAGGCATTTGGATTGACTTCTACAAGCAAAGGCAAGCAACAGAGAGCTTTTAATTAAAAAGATGAGAGATATTTATTTTACAAAGGTAAATGATTCACCACATTAACAGAAAAAGGGTGAAAAATATATATTTATCTCAAATGCTGAAAACAAATTTGGAAGTTCATTTGGAAAACTAGCGTTATAGGAAATGTTTATTAACTTGTAAAAGTGTATATAATAGTAAATGTCCTCCTTTATAATAAGTACAGAAGACTGACTTTGTAGCCAGAAGTGAAAGAGTCACCTTCAATAAATGGATAAAGAAGATGTGGCACATATATACAATGGAATATTACTCAGCCATAAAAAGAAATGAAATTGAGTTATTTGTAGTGAGGTGGATGGACCTAGAGTCTGTCATACAGAGAGTGAAGTAAGTCAGAAAGAGAAAAACAAATTCTGTATGCTAACACATATATATGGAGTCTAAAAAAAAAAAAAAAATGGTTCTGAAGAACCTAGGGGCAGGAAAGGAATAAAGACACAGATGTAGAGAACGTACTTAAGGACACAGACATGGAGAACAGACTTAAGCACACAGGGAGGAGGAAGGGCAAGCTGGGATGAAGTGAGAGAGTGGGATGGACATATATACACTACCAAATGTAAAATAGATAGTGGGAAGCAGCCACATAGCGCAGGGAGATCAGCTCGGTGCTTTGTGTCCACCTAGAGGGGTGGGATAGGGAAAGTGGGAGGGAGATGCAACAGGGAGGACATATGGGGATATATGTGTATGTATAGCTGATTCACTTTTTTATAAAGCAGAAACTAACAAGTCATTGTAAAACAATTATACTCCAATAAAGGTGTTTAAAAAAATTAAAAAATAAAAAAGTCACCTTCACCAATAGAATTGATTACTGTACTCTAGGTCCCATGAATGTAATAAGAAAAGAAAAGGTTAATATTAGCTAAAACTTATTGTACACACAGGCAAAAATATTTGCCCAAATGGAAAGATTCATGTAGAAGAATGTTCATTATTTTACAATCTGTGATAAACTGGAAACTATCTACATGTCTAACAATAGGGAACTGACTGAATAAGTATTAGCACCTCCTTGTATATGAATATTAAGCAAATGCCAAAAAGAATGAAGCAGAATTATAGGTACTAATATTGAAAGATTTCCAAAGCATATTAAATGAAAAGAGCAAGTCACAGAACTATGTATGTAGAATACTTTGCTTTGTGAAACAGAAAGGAAAAAGAAAAGATAAAAGAAAGGAAGAAAAATAAGTGTGTATGTGTGTGTCTGGAAATATAAATAACAAACAGGTGATGGTGATTACCTCTGAGAGGAAGAAAATTAGAAGGGAAAGCAGCTGAAGGGAAACTTTGAAACATCTAATTAAGACTATATTATATTTTTTAGCCAATTTAAAAAGAAGAGTCTTTCCCAAAGGAATCATCTGAAGACCAGTTAGTTTATTGTAATAATCAAGGAAAGAAATGATGAAGGCATGAATCAGGACAAAAGGAAGGGAAAAGAAGATTTGAAACCCTGTTGAGCAGAAATGATAGTTTAGTGACTGAAAAGATGTAATAAGTTTAGGAAAAGGAGGTATTCAAGGATGGTGATGAGGTCTCGAGTTTGGGAAGCAGGTGAGCAGTGACACCATTAACTGAAGAACAGAATGTAAGTGGGAAAGGTCATGAATTCAGTTTGAGACCTGTTTCGTTTAAGAGGCCATGAAACAGTGGATGGGCATGTTGCACGGTCAGTAAGCAATACAGACCTGAGCCCAATGTATGCCACTGCCCTTTGACACATGACACTGGTCCAAGCCACCTTCACCCCTCCTAATTGTCTCCGAACTGCCTCTACTTTCATTTCTGCCTTTCCAATCTGTTCTCCCCACAGAAGATAGAATAATCTTTCAGAAAATCTCCAGTGGTTTCCCACTGCACTTGCCTGGTGCTGGGCCACCTCCTAGGTACCCTCCCCCTGACTCAATACACTAATTACATTGGATACTGTCAGTTTCTATCTCCTCCTCTTAGAATGCAACACACACACACGCACACACACACTCATGCACAAAAACACCTGCACATCAATCCCATCCATTTTCCTGGGTATCTAGGTCTCCACTTCCATATCACCTCCTCAGAGAAGCCAATCTTGATTTCTGTATCCTCACTACCAATGTGATCTCCTGGTATTTTCTCTCATCTGTCTCTACTACTGACCCTGAAAGAGCAGGAAGCATGCTTATTTAATCACCTCTTTACCCCCAACTCTTAGGACAGGGCTACCCCAGAATGGCAATTCAATAAATACTAGTTGAATGAAATAATTGATTAGTATATTGATGGAGGAATAAATTAATAAGTAGAGGGTAAGTCTGTTCACAAATAATCAGAAATAAGAAAAAATAAAGAGGAACCTGCACAGCAGATGCTGGGAGTCTGGGAGAAAGGTTGTGAGATGACAGCACCAGGTGAAAAGGAGTTTTTGATTTTATAATTAGGGGGTCACCAAGGAACCTTTTCTAGTCACTGTCCACGGATCAGGAGAAGCCAGTTGTCTCATGTTGGTGTGAATAAGGTGAGAGAAAGTGAAATGAAGAAGGAGGGGGTGGGAGAGGGAAGAAGCGATGCTTGGAGGGGAAGCTGTTTTAGGTACAAGAAGCCTAAGGATGAGGTAAACAAAAATAAGTTATATTTTTTTAAAGGTAATACTCAAAACTCATCACTTGCTAATCATTGTGTGACATGTTACTATCGTCCACACCCTTGAAGTTAAGACTCTGCAAAGCTGTGTTACTGCACATCCTTTCCCACCTCCCAGTGGCAGCAGGGTACAACTATTTATACCACAGGAACTGGCAAACCCTATAAATCATGACGTTTTTGTCCACAAAGCCAGGTGTTAACGTTTCCCCCGCATAGCCCTGCCCTGGGAGCCTTAACCAACAGATAGCACAGGAATGAGGGTTGGGGCGGGGGGAGGCGGGGGGGTATTTGCAATAAAAGGACAGGAGTTTGTGGGTCACACTGGAACATCAGAATCCCCTCTCCTGGCCATCATTTGATGATTTTCATTTTATTCTCCCACGTGAGTAAATAAGTCTCTCTGCAAACAAGGTTATTATCTATTACAGGAGTTGCTACTTCCAGTGAAAAAATCACAGCTCAGTCCTTTAGATCATGCAGCCACCACCGCCTCACAAATAACCATCCATAAAATAGCAGTGTCTCCAGCTCAGGGACCAGGAGGAGAGTGTGGAGGGGGGCAGTCCTGAAGGAGTGGGACCAGTGGGACCAGTGAACTTGTTACAACCTCTGGTGATGATACTAGGTGTGACACCATCATTCATCAGGTGCAGGAGGCCGTTCCAACCTCCATTCTGGACAAGTATGCAAACCACAGACACACACTATTACCACTGGTCCTATAAAGACCTATTTCACAGCTCTTCTGGTGAGTAGGGGTCATAGTTCATGTGTCTCGTATTCCAGGACCTTAGTTTGAGGGTTAGGCTTGAGGGATTTTTAAAGGTGTCTCCATTTGGTGCCCACAGAAATGGTAAAGAAACCTGAGACTCTTCCAGGTGGGTTATTTTGTCATTTCTTACTCTCATCTCCATTCTTCCAGAGAATATGAATCTCCTTAAGTGTTTGAGTCAGCTAGTGGCCACTCTAGACGAGACTCCAAAAGTTTGTGTACAGCCTGTGATGGTAAATTTCACGTGTTAACTTGGCTGGGCCACTGGGTGCCCAGATACGTGATCAAACATGATTCTGGGGGCATCCCTGGTGGCGCAGTGGTTAAGAATCTGCCTGCTAATGCAGGGGACACAGGTTCGAGCCCTGGTCTGGGAAGATCCCACATGCCGCGGAGCAACTGGGCCCGTGAGCCACAACTACTGAGCCTGCACGTCTGGAGCCTGTGCTCCGCAACAAGAGAGGCCGCGATAGTGAGAGGCCCGCACACCGCGATGAAGAGTGGCCCCTGCTTGCCACAACTAGAGAAAGCCCTCGCACAGAAACAAAGACCCAACACAGCAAAAATAAATTAATTAATTAATAAGAACAAGTCACCGAGATCTGCAATTAAAAAAAGAAAAAAAAAGATGATTCTGGGTGTTTCCGTGAGGGTGTTTTTGGATGACTTTAGCATCCAAATGGATAGACAGACTGAGTAAAGCAGACTGCCCTCCCTAATGTGGGTGGGCCTCATCGAATCAACTGAAGGCCTGAAGAGAACAAAAAACTGACCCTCCTGGGAAAAGAGGGAATTCCTCCTACCTGATGGCCTTCAAGCTGGGATAATGGCTTTTTCCTGCCTTTGGACTCAAACTGAAACACTGGCTCTTCCTGGGTCTCGAGCCTGCTGACTCACCCTGCAGACTTCTCAGCCTCCATAATCACATGCACCAATGCCTCATCACAAATCTCCTTCTATATATATGCACATCCTATTGGTCCTCTTTCTCTGGAGACCCTGGACTAATCCACTACTATAAAAACAGTTTGGGAGAAAACCTGTTCCTAAAAGGATCGTCTGGTTGCTAGAGGAGAACCCACCAGGGCCAGGAGGTAGGGTGGTCCAGGGGAGCCTGAGCAGGGTGGGTGTGGAGGTACAGCTCCCACCTCATCCCCTGGGGGTGCCCATCAGAGGCATCTCCTGAATCCCAATATAATCACCTCTGAAGGAGAAATCACAGAGGCTGGCCCACCTCCTCTGCCTCGGGGACCACGGAGTCGAATGCAGGGATGTTCCAGGGCCTGTGACCCTGACCGTGCTCTGCCAGACTTGGAACCGCTATTAAGCCTAATCCTGCAACTTACTCATCAGAACCTTGAGTTCTGTCAGTGCTGATGTGGGAGCCCCCCCAGCTCTGCAGGATTCAGGAAGTGGGGGAGGGGTGTCGATGGCTGTGAGCTGACACCTGTAGAAGCTGGCTACCGGGTACCTTTTAGCTCATTTCTCTTTTTTTTATGTTGATATGTTTTGTGTGTTGTATATATGTTTGAAAATTTCCACAGCAAACGTCTACATTTTATAAAGAAAGGTTTACAAAAGAATCAGGTGAGTGACATCACAAGAGTGACATCTCTGCTGCCAGCAAGAGAAGGTGGCCGTTCAGTCTCTGCCTTTCAAGTCCATGACTGTGTTTCTCTGGGGGCCCTGGGGCCCATCTGAAGACAAGTCCCAGCCTCTGGAGGCTGCCTTTCTCTGCCTGTCCCTCTCATCATTCCTGTCTTTTAGAAATAATTCAGTGTTGGCGGAAGCAGGCTGTGGGGACATCTGCTTGAACAGGCCTCTGCTCGGGAAGATCAGAGGGTCCAAACTGAGGTCCGGAGGGAAAGGAAGTGAGATGGACATGCCAAATCCTAGGAGGTAAAGGGCTCTTCAGGATCCAACACGGTGCAGCCCAGTGGTCCCAGCAGGACCGAGATGTGTGCATACACTGCATCCACCTCCAGGAGGACTGATGTGTCGTGAAAGGGGCTGGCTCTTCCACACAAAGAACACTCAAAACAGTTACGTTTTCATTGTTTTCTCCCAAAAGGTAAAAGCATTGTTACTCCCTCTTTGGGGGAAAGCATAAGGGACCCCGATTTTATAGTGTTTCTGCTGAAAACCAGGCTAGGGCTAGTTTTCCATCAACAGAGCTAGAACTGTGTTGTGGTTTTTCAAGATGTTTTTAAACAGAAGGTTTCTATATGGGCAAATAGTATTAGAAATGCTGAATATTTTCAAAGCAAAAAGCAATAGGATTGAACCTTGTCTGTCGGTCCCTCTAGAATGCCAAACAATTATATTTAATGGAATTTGATAAAATAAAGTTTGTCAGAAGGATCCCAGCAGAGAGCACTACTGGTGGGAAGTTGGATGAAAGTCAAGTTCCACTGAGTTTGCAGGTTTGATACAAGTTTAAATTCTTAAAATTTAGAAAGAAATCTTTGGTGCTTTTTCTGCCCATTCAATAGACAGAAGTGAGGATATGCTCTTCTGAGGGGCCTTCACTTTAGGAAAACTACACATTTCAAATGACACACTAGGATGGCTTCAAGTCTAAAGAAAGCAGCCAGCGTTGGGAATTCCCTGGCGGTCCAGTGGTTAAAACTCCACGTTTCCACTGCAGGGGGCGCTGGTTCTATCCCTGGTGGGGGAAGTAAGATCCCACATGCTGTGGCCAATAAATAAATAAATAAATAAATAAATATAATAATAAATAAAGTAAGCAGCGTCGTAACAAGAAGCTCTTTGAACATTCTTTCTCAGAAAGCCTTGGCTTTGAGGGGTTTCAGATATTCTGATGCCACTGGGCATCAGGAACACCAGTGATAAGGAGAGGCTCCAGTCCCTCAGCTCTCCCTTCTCTGCAGCTTCTCTTCCGGCATCTAGGTTTCTCTACAGCTTCCGCAGGAGATGAGATCATGGCTAGAAACCCAGATGTCCGCTGGAAGGTGGTGGAACTTGCCAGACCTCTCTTGTCGAGAGGCAAGGCAAGTCTGAGCCCAGAATCCGAGGGCCAAAGACCACGGATGCCCTGAGCTGCCATCATCTGCCAAGCAAGAGCAGAGGCTGATCCAAGCCTGAGGCACCGTACAGAGTCAAGAGGATGCAAGGGGATGCCAGCTCCCCAAGAAGAGCAGCAACTGGTCCTCTCCTCCCAGGCATATCAGGGGTACACATGGCACCTTCTGCCCACCAAGGTGAAGAGCACAGCATTGCCTGAACCATGGAAACTCAGTCTTTGGCCTGGCATCTTGCTGGAATCCAGTGGTTCTCATGGAGATTCCTGGCCCCCCCAACCCTCCAAGTTTAACTAGTGCCGTTCTGTTTGTTTTAGGGAAACCTCGCCAATCCTTGTGCTGGGAGGCACAGACTGACACACAGCAGCATGCCACCCTGGTTGGGGGGAGGGAAGAGGCAAAACCACATGGGGACAGAATGATTTGTTGTTTCTTTACCTCAACTGAAAATCAATACTTATGAATTTGAAGGACCAAAAGCAACTTGTAAGATTATTGTATGATTGCACACACACACACACACACACCCCATGGTCAGCATCCATCCTGTTGTGCACTTACACACACACACACAGAGTTAACATCTACCTACTCAGTAGGTCATTCTTACACTTAATGCCTCCCACTTTATCCACTGCATATTGTAGATTTCTTATGCTAAAATTCTAATTTTTTTCTTGTCCTTTACCCAGGAAATATGCACAACTGATCATTTCTTTCCATTTCATATGAAACTATCTTATTTCTTTTTTTTTTTAATAACAGCTTTATTGGAGTATAATTGCTTTACAATGGTGTGTTAGTTTCTGCTGTATAACAAAGTGAATCAGCTCTACGTATACATATAATCCCCATATCCCCTCCCTCTTGCCTCTCCCTCCCACCCTCCCTATCTCACCCCTCTAGGTAGACACGAAGCACCGAGCTGATCTCCCTGTGCTATGCAGCTGCTTCCCACTAGCTACCTATTTTATATTTGGTAGTGTATATATGTCCATGCCACTCTCTCACTTCACCCCAGCTTACCCTACCCCCTCCCTGTGTCCTCAAGTCCATTCTCTATATATGTCTTTACCCCTGTCCTGCCCCTAGGTTCTTCAGAACCATTTTTTTCTTTAGATTCCATATATGTGTGTTAGCAGACGGTATTTGTTTTTCTCTTTCTGACTTACTTCACTCTGTATGACAGACTCTAGGTCCATCCACCTCACTACAAATAGCTCAATTTCGTGAAACCATCTTATTTCTAAATTAAGTAATTCCATTTAACTTAATTTGTCCTTGGTTATTTTCATTTAGAATGCTGAATCCTCATTGTACTTCTCTCTGAACCCCACAAAACTTTCTGGGCAGCAGCACCATGGGGTCTGGCCCTGGCCCAGAGAAGCACACCCTGATACTGCGGTGCAGCCCAGAAGCCCCGTTCTTCCAGATGCATGAGGTGCAGGAGCAAGGAACTGCCCCAGCCATGACACTGCCTCCTCCCCCATGCCACAGGAGCCTGGCTGAGCTTGTGCTCAGCCCACCCTCTACTTCCTGCGGCCCCATGTAAATGTCCAGAGAGGCGGGCTGACCTCTTGAGCTCCACACTCTGAGGTGGTCAAGTGGATCTGGGGTCCCAGTGTCCAAGCGGCCCCCCAGACCCTCCACGTCCAGGCCACATCCCTGCTGGGAGACACGACAACCAAGCAAGGGGCTGCAGGCTTCACAAACCCTTCAGGATGAGCCTGTTGGCTGGAAAGCCAGCCTCTTACATGTTTTACATGTTTGCTGCCCAAGTGTCCCATTACCACTACTTTGCTTCAATGATATTTATCATGTATTCCCCAAAAGGAGTGGTAGCGTAGAATAGCAAGAAGTCTACTCTTTGTGAGATTAAAGTTTCATCAAAAGCTTATCTTTTGGAATTGTTTTCTCTTAAACATGAATATAAAAGCGATGAATGAAATAATCAGGTATTTCTGGAAATAAAACATTTACTATTTTCTAACAACCCTGTCCAAAGTCATTACAAGTTGTGTGTGTGTGTGGTGTGTGTATATGTGGGTGGGACAGGGTATATATGTGTGTATGTGTGTATGTATATGTGTTGTGTGTGTGTGTGTATATGTGGGGGGATAGGATATGTATGTGTGTGTGTGTGTGTGTGTGGTGTATGTGTGGAGGTGGGCTATGTATGTGTGTATGTGTGGTGTGTGTGGTGTGGGGTATGTATGTGTGAATGTGTGGTGTATGTGTGATGTAGTGTATATGTGCACACACACATTTAATGCATCTGTTATACTTGGGTCACATAAAAAAAGAGATGTCCAGATCAAATTAGTAATTTTGTCTATTAATCTCAAAAGAGTTTCTTAAACTGTTTTTCAAACGATTTAGACAATTTACATGTAAGCCACCCATTTATGAGATTTTTCAACAATTTTAAGAAAAAAATCAACTTTTAAAGTTGTATTCTACATGAAGGAACAATTTTTTAATCTAAAATTAAAGCAAAATTCAATCAGTCTCACCATAATGATATATCATGGCTATACTTGAAATAGCTTTGTTGATGACAGTTTAATATGACCTTAGCTCACAGTTATCAAAAGAACACAATGTTAGGAAAAAAAAGTTTAGATATTTTTGCTAAGAAAAAGATTTAAAATAATTTTAAAGACAGTGAAAAAAATACCAACTGAGAATAAATTTTAGAGTACAGTTAATAAAGACCATCTAGGGCTTCCCTGGTGGCACAGTGGTTGAGAGTGCGCCTGCCGATGCAGGGGACACAGGTTCGTGCCCTGGCCCGGGAGGATCCCACATGCCGCGGAGCGGCTGGGCCTGTGAGCCATGGCCACTGAGCCTGTGCGTCTGGAGCCTGTGCTCCGCAACGGGAGAGGCCACAACACTGAGAGGCCCACGTACCGCAAAAAATAAATAAATAAATAAATAATAAAGACCATCTATAAAAAGCAATAGAACATTTATAAATAAAATGAATCATTTATACCACCCTAAATATCATCAGATTTGCAAATGGTAGAAACAAAATATTTTTTAAAGAGCTCTTGTAAAAACAAGGCTTCATTCCAAAAGAAAAACAATCCAGCATACCAGGAAATAATTCAGTAGTTCTCTGTTAAAATCTCCTGTAAACAGCTCGTATCGTAGAGCTATTATCAGTAAAGATATAACACTCTTTGCAGACCAAAACCTCAGCTGTCTGAGGGAGGCATCACGGGATTTATGGACACATAACCTACTTTCTCACTGTGTTGCTGGTGATCAGCGAACACTTGGGCCTCTTGATTCTTGCCATGGGCACTCAGGTCAGTCCTAAATGTGGTAACTTTTATCCTGTTTTGAGTCTGTGGCGTGATGTGCTGTAAAGAGAGCCCTTCTTTTGGGGAACCCCCCCAAGGGCTGCCAGCTAGCCCAGGTACTTCCCACATAGTATTGCCTTCCGCTGCTGGGGGGCGGGAGGTGTCAAGGCTGAACCTCAAGACCACACTTGTCTTCAAATGGCTACTCCACCTCAGCCAGTGCCTATTTTTAAGAACTGACTCCCAACTGTTCATGTCTATCTTCCCTTCCTAAACTGTTCTCTCTGTGGATCTGCAGGTGGAACACCCAAATAGCGCCTTCGGGACCTGCTAAAGACTCTTATCAGCCCCCATGGGCACTCAGGCTCCTTGTCAGCTTGGACTTTTAGGCAATAGAATTTGAAAGTGGGCAGCAGCGTAATCAACACTTGTCTGTATTTCTCTAGGCCTTTCAAGTTCAAATTTAAAATACTTTTAAAATAGAGTTGTAATGAAAATATTCATTGCTCTTTGCTGTTACGATGTTCCTTTTCTGTCTATAAAGGGCATATTTTCTTGTTCTTTCCCTTTTGTGTCACCAAAAGGAAAAACCCAGTGTCAGGCATACTTAGGCAGGTACAAAGGTGCTGCCAGTGGGGTCTCCTGATGTAAATAAATACAAACCTGGAGGCTGCCTGGACTCTTATCTGCATACCCTCATGCTGCTATTAAAAGCAGACTCAAGTGATGGCATGAAGGACAAATTAAACATGCTCTGAGCTTGGAATTCTACTGCTGCTCAGGTACTTCTATTTTTAAATTTTAAATCCTTCATTAATTAATATTACAACCTACTGTTCAAATAGTTCGATGTTTCCTAATTGATCAAAACCAGCCAGACTTCGGGATTTTACAATTTCCACTTTCATGTAAGTAGATTACATTAAAATATTTTTGAAGAATAAATCTGTGTGCAATATCTTAATATTGTCTGTAGGTAGGTATTTCTATGAGGCAGGAAATCTATAATTATACAGCAGATGAATCTTCTAGGAAACTGGAAAACATTTGGGGGTTTTCTTTAATTTAGAAATACATTTAAATCGAAGAGAATAAGAAGTTCTTTCCCAAATCCTAAGCCTTTAGATTTTGCAGCTGACTTACAGGCATGTTATAAAGATTGCCCCTTTCTATCTACCAGAGATCTTTTAAAGTAAGGATACCAATAAAACTATTTACAAGTCAGCAAATAATACCAAATTAAGTTTTTTTCAGTTTTGTGATTTTTCAAGAGAATAAGTTCATGGTTCTAAATTCAACATGGGCAATTCAGAAATGTGTACCAACAGAGGGCCATGTGATATTGTGAATCAAACGTGCACAGAAGAAATTGTCCTTTAGTGTCTGGTCTCCTTTGCTGTGTGATTTCAAACTTCTCTAGGGAAGCCTGAGCGTCCTATGTTGCCGCCATTCACCACTGAAGATGGACAAGACCACAGCAAGGGGCACTTACTGGCCGTGCTATATGCCCCCAGGTCACTACAGTCTCATGGCACAACAGTGTGACCTGAAATCCAGAAGGTTCTGGGCAGACCCAGCCTTCTGCCTATTTGAGTGTTGCTGCTACTGCTGCGGGTGTGTCACAACCTAATGGCCCAGCAGAGTAGACTAGTTTTAGTTGCTCATCGTTCTTCAGCCACAACTGACATTTAGAACTGGATGTCTGCCTTCATCCTTCAAAAAGCAAGAGTAAAGCCCTAAGCAAAGTGAATGATTTCTTTTTTTTAAGGAAAACTTTAAAGGCATAAGTTAGAAAATTCTCCCTCCATTTGGAAACTACCCTCTATGTGCAACATGACAGGTATAAAAAGCTTTGCCAACATCCGTCTATTTCAAACGCAGGCTGTTTTTTTCTTTAGATAGCAATTATACTAATATGCCACGTAATATACTCTGGCATCACCTCTTCACCTCAGAGTTGTCAGGGATTTTTGTTTGGTTTTGTTTTTTTCTTTTTTTCTTTTTCTTTTTGGCTCCTGGTTATATAATTTAAAGAAGAAATACAAGAAGAATATTCTTTTATAATAAACTCAACCTGCTGTGCATACTTTATGCTGATCTTCATCCCTTTTGTAAAATATATTATTAATACATTTTCAGAAGTTAAGAATGAAGATGAAATTAAAAAGCAGCTTCAAAAGGAGAAAAGGCCCATGTTTAATACTAATGATCATATTCCTTTGTCGGTACTTTTTAGATAGTTAAAGATAATCCACAAAGTGAACTGTTTCCTTTAATATTTGGTTCAAAATTACCAAGATACAACATTTTCCCTGGGGATGTGATCTGCAGAATTTTTAAACTGGATCTGTAGCCAGTATGTATTGACTAGATGGCAGGTTTCTCAATGGGGTTGACGACACTGTGGAGACAGAGTTTGAGTCTCATTTCTTTTTAAACAAAAAGCCATGCCTTGGAGTGACCAGTCTGAAATAATGTAGTTTTGACCCCTTCCCCCTGTCGGTAGGCTATCTGCCCAGCTGGAGAGCGCTGTGGTGGCTCTCTACTGCCCAGCAGCCAGGAGGACATGATAAGCATGTGGCAGGCCAGTTGAATGCGGCTGAGTATTTGTTCTTTAAATATCATAGAATACTTGCATAAGGGAAGAATTTTGTGGACTACATCCGGCGTGATTGTATAATTCCTTGTGTTGGAGGAAAAAAATCTCCTTTCCAGCCTGTGGCTCGGCTCTCTTTAGCCTATTTAAATGGATGACTACAGTCCCCAAGGAAAAACAGTCCCAAATTCTCCTTCTGCTGCTGTTAACCAACACAGTTAGGTATGGAATGAAAGGCAGACAATAAAGCGGGGTAAGAAAGTACAACCCATCTGGTATAAAGCAAGGACAGCACTTGGCCTGCACTGAAAGGAGCTGGAAATTCTTGCTGTGGCAGAAATGAAACCACCTACCCGGCCGCCTGGGGCAAACACAGCAGAAGTAGTGACACCACCTGCCTTTCTCATCGCAGGGGCTGCCCAGTTCCTCCAAGTATGTTCACTGTACCCTAGGTAGGCCTGATGCACAGTTTCCAAGGATAGTGGTCCATGCGGAGAGGGGTACTGGCCGGACACATGGCAAAGCGAGGTGGCAAAGGAATGCCAAAGGAGCGGAGCCAAGGGAAACCAGGACAGAGTGAGGTCACCGATTTCAAACCGTCTCCCAATGGATGCGCAACGGGCGCTTTTGCTGTGCCGGGTCCCCGCAGCCAGGCGAGCTGACTGCGAAGGAGTGACCTCCCGGCCTCCAAGGCGACCCACTGTGCCGGACGCCCCTTCGCCCGGGCTTTCCCACCCGGCAGCCCGCGCCCGCACCCACCTTGACGACGTAGGTGACTCCGGCCCCCAGCACCTGGTCGCTAGCGTGCGGGGCGCGGGGCGGCGGCTCGTCGTCTGGTCGGCCCTTCCTGGAGGCGCGCATGGCCGGGGCGCGGGGGCCGGGGGGCGCGCTGCCGTCCGGGGCGGCCAGGCTGGGCGCGCTGCAGCTGCCCGAGAGCCGCGCGCCCGCCCGCTCCCTGGCCGCCGACAGGCCGCGGAGGCCCGAGCTGGAGAGTTTCAGGTGGGACACCTTGTGGAGCAGGTGGCCCAGGCTGCCCGGCCCATCGTCGGGCGCCCTGCGCAGCGCGTCTCCGGACACCAGGTAGGGGGCCGCCGCCGGGGCCGCGCGCGCCGCCGAGACCTTGCCACCGCCGCTCACCGACAGGTTGTGCAGAAGGTCATCGACCGATGTCACCGAGTCATTCCTGAAGCGATTGTACTTGGTGCGTGGAAGCATGCCCCTCCGTGGGCTCGCCGCATCCGCCCGGGCGCTGCAGGTGCCGGCCCCGGAGCGGGCTGCCGCGCATAGCAAGCGAGCCGCGGTCCCCGGGGCGGGACGGAGCGGCCGGGACAGCCGGCTCGGGGGCGCGAGCAGCGGCGCCGGTCTACCACCGCTAACACCCCACACGGCCGCGGCCGCGCAGCCCCGGCCCCGGACTCGGCTGCTGAGGGCGGCACGTTTGCTTTGCAAAAGTCATAGTTTCCTCTGATGAGCGCCCAGCTGCTTGGGGCTGCTCACAGCAAAAGCATGACTCACTCTGAGAGGAGACCCTTCTCAACAAAGGCTCGGTGAGCACTGCAAATCACTTCCTGTAGCAAAAAAAAAAAAAAAAAAAAAAAAAAAAAAAAAAAAAAAAAAAA
>NW_006769482.1:1280610-1280998 GCF_000442215.2 Lipotes vexillifer
AAAAAAAAAAAAAAAAAAAAAAAAAAGAAAGAAAAAAGAAGAAAAAAACCACATACACCCACTGACAGCACACTAGAGCCAATCAATTCTCAAATTTCCTTTCTCTACCTTCCCATATATTTCCTTCCAACCTTTGGTTTTTCACCTCCCCATCCCCCGACCCCCCTCAGCATTTGTGCCAGAGGTAAATCCAGTTCCTTCAGATGATCAGATGAACTTTCTGAAACCCATTATTCTATGCTAGGTTTTTTTTTTTTCTTCCCTGTTCAGCCCATCTGTGTGAGCCTGGAAAAGTGTCTGACGGCTCAGCGTTAAAATGTGACGAAGGATTTTTAAGAATAAGATCTTCAGCGGATCCTCATGAATTCTGATTTGGAAAGCAGCAGGA
>NW_006769482.1:1281153-1294119 GCF_000442215.2 Lipotes vexillifer
AAAAAAAAAAAAAAAAAAAAAAAAATCTGCATAGGAACTTCTGCCCAGAGCCAGTGAGGGTCTCTTCCCTGCTAATTTACAACAGTCTTTCTCAGCCAGGGTTAAGTTGAAAACCTACTTCCGAAAAAGAAGAGTGCTTCTTTGATGAATGGCAACAAGCTCCAGAAATCCATTCCAAAAAGGGGGCTGTGCTTGAAGCTTTATTCCAACTGAATGTGCTCAAGCTCTGGAAAAATGCCTAAAAACGCTACAAATACATTTCAATATCCCTTTAGATGCTGCTTGCAACCCTGCAATAAGGACGGAAAAAAAAATGCAGCTGCTCTCATTACACATCAAATCCGCAGAAAAATGCCTTATCTTCAGGAGTCAGACACGGGCTGCAAGTGAAAAACACAGGCCTCCTTCCCATCAGGCAGAACAGAGCATTGCCCTCCCCACCCCCAGAAGGTCTACAGAGGCGCAAACCCACTGACCCCTGTCACCATGGGCTCTGCCGGTCTTCATTGTCTACTGAGAGAAGCTGCCGACACAGTGAAAACGCTCCCTGTCCAAGTTTCCCGGCTACTTCTGTGCAAAAAAGGAATTTACCTCTAGCATGTTATCAGGTCACCCTGAGTCTTCTCACACCCACGACTAGACATGTGACACTTGAGGCACCGAGCCTTGAAGAGCTTTATGGAACAAGGTGTAAGGAGTGCCCCTGATGGCGGGCCAGGTGAGGCCCGCTGCAGGGAAGCAGGAGCGCAGAGGAGCGGCGGCCCCCCTCCCAGGGCTGCAGGCCTAGCCGAGCAGCCGCATGGCACTCATTTTTTTCCTTCCCCTTGCTGGCATAGCAACAGCACACCCCAGAGATGATGGTGATGGTTATCCATGTCCCCCCAAATCTAAAGCAAAACTGCCCTATCATTCCCAAACCGTGATCTTCATTAGAAGCAGACAAAAACAGCAAAATGTGAATGAAATGCTGTTTGTGTGAATGAAAGGGCTAGCTAGCGAGCCAGCGTTTCTGTGAATGAAGCAGGGCCTTGCAGCCGGCGCCAGGCAATCCCCTGGTTCCAGCGGACTCAGCCAATGAGCATCCGCCTTGATGACTCATTCAACAAAAGCTTGCTCAATAGTGGAAGATTCCATTTCAATCAAAGGCGGGATCTTTCACCCAACGGCAGTGTGGGAAAAAAAAAAAAAAAAGCCAGCCTGATTACAAAGATGCAGGGAGGAAGGAGACCGCTGTTACGAAGAGAGGAAAAACTAGTTTTTCCAAGGAAATTCAAGAACCATTGGATAGGTATGAGTTGAACAGGATTGCCCTCTTGGAAGTGAGCTGTGCCCTAAAACTTTCATTCAGCCATTCATTTACATCAAGGAGCAACCATGAATGTGCCATTCTGTTCAGCATTTATTATGAATGTACAGTGAATGCACATTCAAACCTAGGCTCCTCGCCCTTGATTCTTTTTGTGAAAGGAGTATAGAACAGGCATGCACGTTCTGAGTCTCCAAGGAGGAAAAAAAAAAAAAAAAAAAAACTCAATGTTAACCCTTTAGCCAACAGGAGACTTTTATTTATTTTTGTTATGATGAAGCAAGTAAAGGGAAATTGACCATTTTTAAATGTAAATAGCAATATAAATTTACCACATGTAAGAAAATACATAATCTAAGAGTGTGATTAGTATTTTAAGAATACAATAGTACAGTAAAACCTCTCTTATCAGGAAGATGGTATCAGCATTTTGGAACATAGGAGAAAAGCAGAAAGACAATCCCAAAGGCTTCTTAGCAGCAAAATAGAAGCTGCAAGCCCAGCCAAGAAGCCCCCCGCCCCCCGACAGCCTTGTGGGCCCTCACTCGGGGCTGTTACTGCTTATTTTAGACATTATCCCAAAAGCCCGAGTATTGAGTTTATCAACCTGTGACTACGTAAAGATGGATGATGGATGAAATTTTCATAGTCTGGTGACACAGACAAAAACAGAAAAAAAGGAAACCATTATTAAGTCAGCCTCAAGAAAGCCAGGCAGCCTTTCCAGAATATTTCAGTTTTTCTTTTTAAATCTATTCATTTAAAAGCATATTGATTTTCTGTTGCTGCCATAACCACAAAATCAGTGGTTAAAAACAACACAAATTGGTTATCTCCTGGTGCTGTAGGTCAGAAGTCCAAAATGGCTTACATGGGGATAAAGTCAAGATGTGGGCAGGGCTCATGCCTTTTGGAATTTCTGGAGAAGAATCCTTCTCCTTGCCTTCTCCTGCTTCTAGAGACTGCCCAAACAGGTATTCCTGAGGATGGGCCATAAGCTGGGCTCTGGGGAGTGTGGCTTTGCCCCATAGAAGGTTTCTTTCTAGCAAGAGAGGCAGAAAATTGAAAATTAATATTATAATGCAGTATGCTATGTAAATGTTTTAATATGTGTGAGATACAAAAACTATCCAGAGGGGGCCATACTGAGCTTGGCTTAAGGATGTCAGGGGTGACTTCAGTGGGGAGATGACCCCCAAGCAGAGTTTTGAGGGACTGCTGGGATCTTCCAGGTAGGCTGAGAGGAAAAGGTACTTTGGGAGGAGATGCTGTGTGGGGAACAGCTCAAGGCTTGAGCAGGCTCAGGATTTCCAGAATCCTGTGTAGATTGGTTGGGCTGATGTGGAGTGTTGGGAAGCCAGGCCACTCAGAGGGCTAGACCTGGAGGGTCTAGGAATATCCGGTAACTTCCTCAAGATGCTCAGGCAGACCTGCAGTGGCTTCAGAGGGGTGACACAGTCAGGTTTGCATTTTATGTGGACACCTTGACAGTGATGCAGGGTGGCTCTGGGGAGTTGTTCACAGTTGGGGTCTTAAAGTGAGGTCAGAACAGTGGTCTGGAAAGGAGACAGTAAAACGAGCTGGATGACAAGGATGGGTGAGGGAAAGTGGAGCAGGTTGGCTTGTCTAGAAGCAAAGTTGAGATGGAGTTTGGGGGGGTGCAAGATGAGTTAGGGACCAACCTCCATGGAAGGCAGGAGGAGGCTGCAGGATTGGGCAGGGGGAGAAGTGCGGCTTTGTGAAGCCACATATGCCCCAGCCTGGTGGACCCCCAACTGAGGGTCCCCCTAGGGTCTGCAGGGCCCCCCTTGCCCCCTCACTCCTCACCCCCTCAACTGGCCCAGGAGTAATGGCCTCCAGTCAAGCAGCCTCTGCAGCTGAGCCCTTGAAGGAGTGGGCAGTGGAAACTACCTGCTCAGCACAGCTTGGCAGCAAGGCAGGAGCCGGCTGTGGAGGAGTCTGATCAGGGCCTGCTGCATCTCCCCTGGAGAGGAATGCAGAGCAAAGGCTATAATTCTGACTTGGATGGTGAGCCTGAGTGAGTCTCATCCATTAAGATAAAGAGCACAGGTGGCTGAGGGAAAGGTAAGGGCTTGGTTCTGAATGCATGTGAGTAGTGGCACTTCCATGGAGAGCTGTCCAGAGCTGAGGAACAGTCAGGGCTGGAGGCTGAAACTTAAAAGTCATAGGCGTGCAGGTAATGTTGAGTCTCCGGAGACTGGTGCAAACCTAAGCAGGAAGAACAAAGAGGAGGAATTCCTAAGGAAATGCCAGACTTCCCGCATGGGAGCTGAGAAAAAAAATGATCAGGATTTGGAGGATACATATGGAAATCTAATTTGATGGATGCCATGTGTCTTAGTTGGGATTGCTATAACAAAATACCATAGACTGGGGCTTCCCTGGTGGCGCAGTGCTTGAGAGTCCGCCTGCCGATGCAGGAGACGCGGGTTCGTGCCCCGTTTCGGGAGGATCCCACGTGCCGCGGAGCGGCTGGGCCCGTGAGCCATGGCCACTGAGCCTGCGCGTCCGGAGCCTGTGCTCCGCAAATGGGAGAGGCCACAACAGTGAGAGGCCCGCATAACGCAAGGAAAAAAAAAAAAAAAAAAAAAAATACCATAGACTGGGCAGCTTTATTAATAAACATTTATTTCTCACAGTTCTGGAAGCTGATCAAATCTCCAGCAGATTTGTGTCTGGTGAGGACCCATTTCCTGATTCATAGAGTGCCACCCTGAGTCCTCACATGGTGGAAGGGGCAAAGGAGTTCTCTGAGGTGTCTTTTATAAAAACACTAATCCCACTCATAAGGGCTCCATCCTCATGACCTACTCACCTTCCAAACCCCAACCTCCATATATCATCACACTGGAGGTTAGGTTTCAACATATGCATTTGTGGGGCACAAATATTGTTTTCAAGAGAAAATCAGTGATGGTGAATAAGAGCATCAGTGGCAGTCATAACTTCTTTGAGCATCCCCATATGCCAAGTGATGCACACCCGTCATCTCCTTCAATCCCATGACCTTGAGATAGAATTTACATCCCATTCTGCACAGAAAGAAACAGAGGATCAGAAGGGTTATGAGATGTGCCCAGGCCACACAGGGTTAGGAACTGGCCATTCTGTCTGACTCCAAACCCATGTTTATGACCACAGCCTCAGAGAGCTCAAGTTAAGGACCTGCTGAGAATCACCTATGGAGGCGGTGATTACCCATCACAACACCTTAGCAGGAAAATGGAGGGGCTGCCACTTAGGTCACAGGATGGTGCCAACCGAATGGGAGATGATGAAATGTATGAAAAGAAAATCATACTTTTCAGAAGACTAAGTGCAAAAAAAGGGAAGATATAGGGCAATGGTTGAAAATACAGCAGGGAATATAGAACAGGTGATAGAAGAGTTACGGGCATGTTTAGAGTAAAGGTGAGGGCTTTAGAGTAGAACAGAATGGGAGAAACAGAGATCCAGGAAAGGGAGGGTCAAGAGGAGAGGTGGAGCTATCACCCTAGAAAGGATGGCGGGGACAAGGAGGAATGGGGGTGACCATGGACAAGGAATGTACCAGTTCTATAAGCATCAGGCTATTAGCCACTGCAGCTGCCCAACTGTGCACCCTAAGGGGAATTCAGGATGGAGAAAAACAGGAAACATTCTGTGCCTTGGATAGTTAAAATGCATATATCAAGGAACAATTTCAATGAACCCAGATTCTTGCACCTTCAAAAACATAGAAAAGCACTAAAATCATTGAGAAGTCTGCTTTTTGTGATTAGCAGTAATCTTCTGATGTTTGACTACATCTTTTTTTAACAGCAAAAAAACTCATATATATCCTGGCTCCTCCCTTACCTCTTCAGAACAATTTCTTCAGAGCTTTCTGAGAGGCTGTCTCCTGGGTACAGTCCTCAATAAGACTCCGAAATAAAATTTAACTTGGAACTTTTAGCTTGTGCATTTTTCTTCAGTCAATATAACACACCAGGGATTCCTAAGAGCCAGAAGACATTCCCACCTTTAGGGCTGAAGGAATGGGAAGACAACTGAATTTCTGGAGCCAGTGGAATTCCAGCTGGAAATTTGGAGGTAGGGCTGCCAGGACGAGTTATAGTTTTGGAGGAATAAAGTTGCTGACAGAGAAGTAGAACCAATGATGAGGAGGTAACAGAGATTAAATACCCCAGTTTCTCTCTCCCCAGTCTCTGACATCCTGTGATTGCCTCTTATTAGCCAAACTCACAGGAAGCCGGAGGTCCAAGGAGATTGGTAATGGGGAGTGAGGGGGCAGCCTCCCAGGCACAGAGCAGGCTGGGCAGGGTAAAGGGAAGTGGACCACAGCCATCACCTTGATTATAAATCTGTCTGTGACCATGGTAAGAAGCCAAAAAATTTTTATACCTAATGTGGATGTTACACCTGATTTTCTCTGTAACACAAAAGGCAAGATTGTAGTTAAAAAGTAAGAGGGGTCCATTTAAGTAAGGAAACTGAGGTGAGAATGAGCACTTAGAGTGCCTGCTGAGGGGAACAGAGGATGTTACTGAGGAAGAGCGATGGTACCCCTGCACAGCGTTATGACCCCACCATGACTCTGTGGTGTCCCCGAGGGCAGAGGTGTGATTTTTTCTAAAGGGTTCATCTGCCAACATATGAGCTGGAAGACAGTAGATCATTAGGTAGAGGGTTCATTCGAGGAAGGAAAGGAGAGGAGAAAGCAGGCTAGCAGGAGTGGGACATGGGCTGTGGGGAGAATAAGGACAGAGATGGAAGTGGCCATGGAAGGAGTATCAAGTGCAGCACTGTGGCATTGAAGAGGAGGAACACTGGGGAGGTGGCAGCCTGGATCTTTTGGGATGCAAATCTTAGGGAAGTGGCAGGGAGCAGAAGGTCCCTAATGGTGCCCCTGAGGCAGAGGAGCAGCCTCACAGGTCCCTGGATGTAGGAATGTCTGTAGTATAGGAATCCTCTGTAACAGGCCACCTGATGGCAAGAAACCTGGGTGCTGAAAACTGGGTGTGCCAATGGTTCAGCACTGAGGACAGTTTCTTTTTAAAAATTTAATTTTGTCTTTTAAAACTGAGGTATAGTTGATTAACAATAGTATATAAGTTTGAGGTGTACAACATAGTGATTCATAATTTTTTTAAATTATACTCCATTTATAGTTATTATAAAATGTTGACTATGTTCCCTGTGCTGTACAATATATCCTTGTATCTTACTTATTTTATATCTAGTAGTTTGTATCTCTTAATCCCCTACTCCTCTCTTGCCCCACCCACCCTTTCCTCTCCCCACTGGTAACCACTAGTTTGTTCTCTATATCTGTGAGTCTGTTTCTTTTTTGTTATATTCACTAGTTGGTTTTATTTTTTAGCTTCCACATAAAAGTGATAACATACAGTATTTGTCTTTCCCTCTCTGACTTATTTTGCTAAGCATAATACCCTCCAGATCCATCCAAGTTGCTGCAAATGGCAAAATTTTATTCATTTTTATGGCTGAGTAATATTCCATTTTGTGTGTGTGTTTGTGTGTGTGTGTGTGTGTGTATTTATATTTATATATATATATATATACACACATATGTATATATATATATACACATCTGTTGATGGACAGTTAGGTTGCTTCCATATCTTGGCTATTGTAAATAATGCTGCCATGAACATTGGGGATGCATGTATCTTTTCAAATTATTGTTTTTGTTTTCTTTGGCTAGATACCCAGGAGTACAATTGCTAGATCACATGGCAGTTCTATTTTTAGTTTTTTGAGGAATCTCCATAGTGTTCTCCACAGTGGCTGACCAATTTACATTCCCACCAACAGTGCACAAGGGCTTCCTTTTCTCCACATCCTTGCCAACACTTGTTATTTGTTGTCTTTTTGATAATAAACATTCTGGCAGGTGTGAGGTGATATCTCATTGTGTTTTTGATTTGCGTTTCTCTGATTAGTGATGGTGAGCATCTTCTCACGTGCCTATTGGCCATCTGTATGTCTTCTTTGGGAAAATTTCTGTTCAGATCCTCTGCCCATTTTTTAGTTGGGTTTTTTGTTTTTTGATGTTGAGTTGTACGAGCTGTTTATGTATTTTGGATATTAACCCCTTATCAGATACATCGTTTTCAGATATCTTCTCCCATTCAGTAGGTGGTCTTTTCATTTTATTGACAGTTTTCTTCACTGTGCAAAAGCTTTTTAGTTTGATGTAGTCCCACTTGTTTATTTTTGCTTTTGTTTCCCTTGCCCGAGGAGGCATATCCAAAAAAATATTACTAAGAACAATGTCAAAGAGCTTACTGCTTATGTTTTCTTCTAGAAGTTTTATGGTTTCAGGTCTTACATTTAAGTCTTTATTCCATTTCAAATTTATTTTTGTGCATGGTATGCGAGAGTAGTCCAGTTTGATTCTTTTGCATGTAGCTGTCCAGTTTACCCAACATGATTTAAGAGGCTTTCTTTTCCCCATTGTATATTCTCACCTCCTTTGTCATAAATTAATTACTCATATATGTGTAGTTTATTTCTGGGCTCTCTATTCTATTCCATTGATCTATGTGTCAGTATCATACTGTTTTGATTACTGTAACTTTGCAATATAGTTTGAAATCAGGGAGCCTGATACCTCCAGCTTTGTTCTTCTTTCTCAAGATTGTTTTGACTATTTTGGATGTTTTGTATTTCCATACAAATTTTAGAATTACTTGTTCTAGTTCTGTGGAAAATGCCATTGGTATTTTGATAGGTATTTCTTTGGGTCTGTAGATTGCCTTGGGTAATATGGTCATTTTAACAATATTAATTGCCAGTCCATGAAGATGATATATCTTTCCATTTGTTTGTGTCATCTTCAATTTCTTTCATCAGTGTCATATAGTTTTCCTTATATTCCTTTGTAAAATAAATTATAGCTTTTCCTGAAGAATTAATTCATTTAGAAAACATTTAGGGACTTCCCTGGTGGCCCAGTGGTTAAGAATCTGCCTGCCAATGCAGGGGACACAGGTTCGGTCCCTGGTCTGGGAAGATCCCCAATGCCACAGAGCAACTAAGCCCATGTGCCACAACTAGTGAGCCTGCGCTCTACAGCCTGTGAGCCACAACTACTGAGCCCACACAACACAACCTCTGAGCCCATGTGCTGCAACTACTAAACCCCATGTGCTCTAGGGCCCGCGTGCCGCAACTACTAAGACAGCATGCTGCAACTACTGAAGCCCACGTGCCTAGAGCCTGTGCTCCACAACAAGAGAAGTCACAGCAATGAGAAGCCAATACACAGCAATGAAGACCCAATGCAGTCACAAAAAGAAAGAAAAAAAAATTAGTGGATTCTATAGTCCTGTCAATTCCTTGGTCATATTCATGTCTAGTTTTACATAGAAACAATTTAATGCTTTCTCTTTTTCTTCTAAAGAATCTATTTTCAGAGACAATTTGTTTTATAACATAATCTCCACAAATATATTTCATGGCTAAATAATGTTCCATGGAATTGAGAAAATATTATTCCCTTAGGCCTTCCCCATCACCGGACACTTTTGTTGTTTCTAATTTATCAGTGCCATAAACATTGCCATAATGAGAGCCTTTACACATCCAGCTTGCTTTGTGTCATTGGATTATTTCTCAGTATAAATCACAGGGAAAGCAAACTTCCATAGCTCTTGATTAGTATTGCGAAGTGCCTTTCCTGAAGTCCTTTATGTTTTCAGCTCTGACAGCAGTCAGTAGGAGTAGACCTGTGTCTCTGAAACCATTTTTTGGTTTTCATATTTGTAAATGGTTTCTCTTATTTAATAGTTGCAGGATGATTATTCAAGGGTCTGGGCTTTTAACTGGTGGAGACAGTGCCATACCTCTGCCTTCATTCTGATTGGTTGGCTCCAAACCAAAAGTGGTGAGATTTGCCCAGATCTGGAATGGGGGCCAGGGGTGGGGGGCAGGGAGTCTGCCTGTGGACTTGAACTTGTACAGACCCTCACCCATAACTTTCCATCAAACAGAGGCCTTGCTTTGAATCTCACACTCATCTTTCTGGACTCACAGTATTGTTTGGGCTATTTTTATTTTGGATTATTTTTGCCAGAATCTGTGTGGGTTTTTACTATAGTCAAATGTTTACCATTTTTACCTTTTTCAAAAACTATTTTAGTATATATATAATTATGTATAATATAGTTACATTGTTATATAATTACTTAGATATTGTATAATATATTATGCATTATGATTTACACATAAATATATATACTAATATACTTATATAATCTATATTGGTATAATACTGATATATATTAATTAAAAGTACTACTTCTCTTTCATGTGGATATGTGCTGTGATTCACACATAATTATATATACTAATATATTTATATAGCCTACATTTGTACAATGTTTATATATACTAATTATATGTATTATTGCTCTTTCATATGGATGTATTATATCTTATGATTTACACATAATTATATATACTAACATGCTTATACAATCTTTGTTGGTATAATATTTATATATATTAATTACATATATTATTTCTCCTTCAGGTGGAGAGTCAGAAGCAGCAACACTGGTGCCATCAATATGCTGACACTGGTACCCTGGAAAGACCTTCACTGTCTCAGAGGCAGTTAGCAAGACTGAGAATGCAAATCCTGTAAGTTTTCCCACGGCAGTCACCATGCTGTGTTGTGTAGTTCTCAGATGAGGATCCCCTGGTGGGCTTAACACCACGAAAATGGCTGGCCCCATCTGGACTTTCTGATTTAGTAGTTGTTGGTGGTTCCCAGGTGATCACCATGCTGCCCAGTTGGTTTGCACATAAACAATGCCTGCTGACCACTCAGCAGCTGTGCAAGCCAGTGATCCCCAACTGAAAACCAAACCCCTGCACATGTTCCAGCCACGGTGCACAGCAGACTGCAATGGTTCCACCTGCCAGCATCTGGGAACATCAAGGTGGTTAACCTTGATAAGGCTGGCAAGAGAAAATTCTGGCAAATTCCTGTCACGAGTCTTTGAGTAGCTCAGTAGAACTCTTGGAGAACTTCACAATGTGAAATCCTTCTGCAACCGTTTCCAATGTTGGCTGTACATTGGAAATCTTGAGAATTTCCTAATCAAAGAAGCCAGAAATTTAAACCAAGAACCCCCACAAATAAATAATGGCTAAAACAATGGGCCGAATACTTTTCTAAGTACTTTAAATGTTTTTTCACTTTTACAAGCTCCCTAATCATATATGCACTGCCATTGCCTTTTGTATGTGGGGAAACTGAGGCACAGAGAGCTTAAGTAATGGTTCACAGTCACAGGCTAGTTAGGATAGAGCCAGACCTTGGCTTCGGCAGCTCTGGTCCACCAGGCTGTTGATGACTGACCTACAGCCTTAGGAGTTAGCAACACCAGGTACCTGGGGACTTGAGTGCAAAAGAGAGGGGCTGACATAAGCAGGCATACTTGAAAGTCTTTTCAAAAGTAGTTGGATCCCAGGTCTTTTCTCCACACCACACATCCAGGCTGTAGCTTCCTGCCCACCCTGTCAAAGATAAGCTGTTTTTGCTTTGGAGAAGGTGGAGTGGAGGTGTCTGTCCTAAGACACCAGGTGCAGATAAGAGTGAGCACAGCAGGGGAAAGGCTGGGCTGGGAAATGTACCCACAGTGAGGCCACCGCAAAGGCCTCCTGCTCTTCCCTTTTGATAATTAAAACACAACAGAAATTAAAAATCCATTTCATACAGGGGTTGGAGAATGAAATTGAGGATGTCTAGAAAGCCAAACAAAATTACAAAATGATGGAAAGTAGAAAAAATAAGAAATTAGACCTCCAAACCAAAAGATTCATTAGCCAAATTATAGGAGTTGCAGGAAGGAAAAAGAGCGATAGAGATAGAGGGGAGAAAAGAGGGGGGAGGGGGAGGGGAGGAAGGAAGGAAGGAAAGAAAGAAGGAAGGAAGAAAGGAGAGAGAAAAAGAAAGGAAGGAAGGAAGGGAAAATGAGAAGAGAGAATGAAATAACACAGCAAAATTTCCCAGAACTGAAGCACATAAATACTGAGACTGACCAGGATTCAGGTACAAAGAGACCATTCTGTGTGGAAAAGCCTCAGTGGGAGAGAGAAAGAGAGGAACAGGTCACATATAAAGAATCAGGTTGGGGTGGGGAGGGGTAGGGTAAGCTGGGACGAAGTGAGAGAGTGGCATGGACATATATACACTACCAAACGTAAGGTAGATAGCTAGTGGGAAGCAGCCGCATAGCACAGGGAGATCAGCTGGGTGCTTTGTGTCCACCTAGAGGGGTGGGATAGGGAGGGTGGGAGGGAGACGCAAGAAGGAGGGGATATGGGGATATATGTATACGTATAGCTGATTCACTTTGTTATAAAGCAGAAACTAACACAACATTGTAAAGCAATTATACGCCAATAAAGATGTTAAAAAAAAAGAATCAGGATCAGGGAATTCCCTGAGAGTCCAGTGGTTAGGAGTCTGCGTTCTCACTGCCGAGGGCCCGGGTTCAATACATGGTCGGGGAAGAAAGATCCCACAACCTGCATAGCATGGCCAAAAAAAAGAGAAAGAATCAGTATCAGTGGGCTTCCCTGGTGGCACAGTGGTTAACACTCCACACTCCCAATGCAGGACGCCCGGCCCGGGTTCGATCCCTGGTCAGGGAACTAGATCCCACATGCATGCCACAACTAAGAGTTCGCATACCACAACTAAGGAGCCCCTGTTCGGCAACTAAGGAGACTGCAAGCCACAACTAAGAAGTCCACCTGCCAGGAGAGCATGGTACAGGAATGTAAAACCAGACACAGAGAGAGGCAGTTCAGACTGCTGATGGGGGCTTGGGGGTACTACTCGTGATAAGTACAAAGAATACGAAACAAATTAAAAAGGCAACTTTTCATCTCCAAGGAATGTTAAGGAGTTGGGGCAGAAAAGGAAGACTAATTGCAGCGTACTACAGGGTCAGTTCTCAGTAATATTTGCATAATCAAAATAATGTAAACACTGAATGTTAATCTAACCGAAATACACTATAATTGTATTGGGAGAACTGGGGTTTGGAAAGTGCATATGTGGTGTGAATGTATTATAAATTTCAAAGAACCAATTGATTCTAAGGAATAATTGAAACTCATTGCCACTGGGGTGTGAGAAATAGAAAAAGAATGGATGGGGGCTGCCATTTCTCCAGACAGGCCTTGTACAACTGATGGACCCCTCAGATGACATGCACACATAACTTCAGCCCAGAGTTTTGTAGATCAAGTACTGCAGTCAGAAACCCCAACCAGGAAAATAATTGTATTTTCCCTTAAGCCTCTGATTTTGACAGTTTTGTATCTTCACAGTCTTAGCAGAAGTAACTGGCTGTAAATGTATTTCCAGATATCTGAGTGAATTGACATGTTGGGTGAAATTTCTTATGACTGTCAGTCGGTCTGTGTGGTGAGAGATGCCTAGTTTTATAGAAATTCATACTGAGTGTTTCTGCTAGTCATTTGACCTTTGCTTTGGCTGATCTTTGGGTCACTCCTGCTGGCAGCCTCAAAGGCCCATCTATCCTCAGGGCAGGGTGTTACCATTTGCTAAGAGGGCATGCAGCTCATTTATAAAAATTTAATCTAGCAGGAAT
>NW_006769482.1:1294199-1358731 GCF_000442215.2 Lipotes vexillifer
AGGAATGCAAAATGATGCCAACACTATGGAAGATAGTTTGGCAATTTCTTAAAAGGTTAAACATAGACTTATGCACCCAGCAATTCTACTCCTTAGAATCTACCCAAGAGGAAGGAAAATATATGTCCACAAAAGACCTGTGCACAGATGTTCATAACATCATTACTCATCATTGCTAAATAGTGGAAACAACCCAGATGTCCATCAATTGGTGAATGAAATACTACCCTGTAGTAAAAAGGAACAAACTATTGATACACACTACGACATAGGTGAACCCAAAAGTGCTACACTGAGAGAAAAAAGCCAGACATGCAGACCACCAGAATGATTCTATTTATATGAAATGTTCAGAAAAGGCAAACATATTGAGACAGGAAGCAGATCAGTGGATGCCTGCAGCGGGGGCAATGGGAGGTGGGCAGTGATTGGGGACTGACTACAAATGGGCCCAAGGAAGGTTTTTAGGGTGATAGAAACATTTTAGGACTACATTGTGGTGATGTAGTACAATCCCATAAATTTACTAAAAATTACTAAATTGTAAAGATTATTTACTAAAAAATTAATTTTTAAATGGGTGAATTTTATGGTATGCAAACAATCTGTCTTAAGAAAAATATTTTGAAATACTTCTTTATAAAAACTGGAAACTAAGACATGATTTTGTGTAAAAGCATTTCCATTCTGATTCTCCCAGTGATATTACAGGTCAGACCTTCCTTTAAGTCCTTTATTCCTCATACAAGATATTACATGAAGTCAGCTGCACTACACCTCACGAACAGCAAAGCTGTTTGAGGTGGGATGGGGTGAGATGGAGAGAGAGATATCTAGAAAAATAAAGGATCTGCAATTGTAGCAAAAGAGAGAGAATATTTTCCAACTTTTAAAATGAGGCATACTATAATTTGAGTTTTCTCTGAGGAGTTGTGCCCCCATGACATTACATTTTGAAGAAAATCTTCTCTTAGGGCACTTCTCAACATTGAATGTTAGTCGAGGGTGGTGATATTGGGTCCCATCTAGACAGAGTGTTGATGTAAATCTGGAATGATACAAATGTGTGAAGTGGAAAGATATAATCCTATCAGCAGTTAATGAAAACTGGTGTCCAATATTAATCTACTATGATCTACTATAAAAAGTCATTTTTTAGAATTCGTTTTAAAAGTTGAGTTCTTTTTGTGTGAACTTTTCAAAATTACACACTTTACTGCTTCCATTTGGCTTTCCTTGCAAGTTTTACCAAACCATCAAAGCATACTGGGTTTAGAGAGTTAACATGGATTTAGGGGGAGTATGACTACCTCTAGCTTGGCCTAAAACCTCCCTTTCAAGGATAGAGAATAATGGAGGACTGACTGATAATAATCTGTAATGTTATATAATCTATAATACTATAAATTGATAACAATATATGAATAATGAATAATGATTGATACTACTATACGTGAACATTTCCCTACCCTGAGTCAATAGGCTGCCATCTAATACTGTTAGTCGTGATTATAGGTTAGCTTTGTCCTGTATTTCCCTCTCTGAATCAGACACTTACTTAGAGGTGTGGTCAAGAGGAAACAGCTTTTCAAATTCAGATTTTCCAAATGAGAGTTTAGAGTAACCATTATTTGATGCTAAGCATTCACATCTCCTATGACAGTAATGTTAACTGACTGGAGCATAGAACGTATAAAATTCAAAACACTATAAAGTTTGAATTAGATATCTGAGTGATATTTACACCTTAACAAAAGGAGTTTGTGTGTTTAGACATATCAGACCAGTTCTATCAGAAAGCCAGGTCAAGAACAAGAAAAATAAATAATACTTTTAGTTCCAGGAGACTAGGGAATTTTGCCTCTGTTACTAGTAGATCTGCATGATTGGTGCAGTATTGTCAGAATGGACTAGATTATACTGTGGTAACAAAAGACCCAACATCTCGTGGGTCTTTATCTACACATCAACCCTGGGTCAGCTGCACTCTGCTCTCTGTCGTCTTCTCTCAGGGACTCGGTTAGCAGAGCAGCCTCTTATGTCCATGATCCTGTGCAGAGAGAACAGTGCTGGCAATGCTCACACCTTCAAGCTTCTCTCAGGAAGTGACACCCATAACTCTGCTCACATTTCACTGGCCAGAGCAAGTCATGTGACCATGCCTGAGTCATGTATGGTGATGTTGTTCAATCTTTCTGCGAAGAGTGGAGCAATGATTAGTGAATGACTGGTAATGCAGTATTCCACAGCCACACTTGTCTCTATTGAGAAGACTGTGAGGTCCCCAAGGGCAAAGGCTGCCCTAAGAATCCCTGCACCTTCAGCATATCAATTCTGCCTGGCACAAGTTCTTGCTCAATCACATCTCAGGAAACACCAACCCAGTGAATGGTTGATAAATGGATGGATGAAGTATAAATGAATACTAAAGTCACATAATCTAGCACTTGACTAGAGAAACAACACACTGATGCCTGCTTTCACCATTTTTATTCAGTATAGTACGAAAAGTCCTAGCCAAAGCAGTTGGGCAATTGGGAAAGAAAAATAAATGGAATTGATTATAATTGGAAAGGAAGCAGAAAAATTATCTGTGTTCACAGATGACATGATCTTATACTGTAGGAAACTCTAAAGATTACACACACACTCACACACACTCACAGAGAAAAACTGATCTCCTTCAAAGAGACAATTGGGGTTTTTTTGCAACTTTTTCAGCAAAGTTGCAGGATACAAAATCAACAGAAAAAAATCATTTGTGTTTTTATACAGAAGCAATAAGCAACCTGAAAAGGAAGTTAAGAAAACAATTCCATTTACGATAGCATCAAAAAGAAGAAAATACTTCAGAATAAACTTAACCAAGGAGGTGAAAAACTTATACATTGAAAACTATAAAATGTTACCAAAAGAAATTTTTTAATAAATGAAAAGACATCTGTGTACTTGGATTGGAAGACTTAATATAGTTAATATGTTAATACTTCCCAAAGCAATCTGCAGATTTAATGCAATCCTTGTCAAAATTGCAGCGGTGTGTTTTGCAAAAATAGAAAAATCCATCCAGAAATTCAAATGGAATATCAAGGGACCTGATAGCCAGCACAGTCTTTTTTTTTTTCAATTAAGTCAACTTTTATTTTGGCATCAATATTATAAAATATTCCCATGCTACAGTTTGAGAAAACCAATTCTAAGAGAATAGAGCACTGGATTCAGATAAATAACTCTTTTAGTAATCATTAGGCACTTGAAAACTTTAAAAACAGGTACAGGTGGGGAAGGGGAGATTCATCTGGCTTCATGGAAGGACCATGACAAGAAAAATATCATTTCAGTTCAGTATAGCAATGCAAGATTTCTTTATCTACTACTTTATCAACTTATCTACTAGAAAAAATGTTAATATTTTCTTTCTTATCATTTTTCAGTCAGCCATTAATGCAAATATTTGCCGCCTTTCACAAATGATATCCAAGGAATATCTAAAGGTAAGAGTTTATAGGAATATTGGCTTAATTCTAGATAATTCAATTAAGTAGTACTGCTTAAATTGTTCTCTTTGAAGGAGATCAATTCAGTGAAAATAATCATTTGGGGCATAGGACACACATCAATGGGTTCCATTTAATGATAGTTAAAACCATTTTAACATCTCTGAAAATATTAAGTTCAAGAATTTTAAAACAATTCTTATACAGTACTTATTATTAAGCAGTCTACTTGAATTGAATAATGAAATAATGTTAGCCTTGGGAGATTCAAGGTAAATAAGAATAACATAATAAAATCAGCCTCCCCAATTGTTTTAATATTAGACATAATAAAGACAACCAATTTATATAAAAATATTACATTTAAATAATAGTAAATGGTGAACATTTTCAAGATGAAGTTTTTAGAAGAAAGAAAGGAGAGGCTGGTACTTCTAATAGAAATATTTAATAAATATTGTAATGGGATTCTAATGGTACTAGCATTAGGGAATAAGTAATAATGGATGGAATGAGGATGTTTTCATTGGTAATTATATCCTCGGTTACTTAAATTTTTCCACTGGAAGTCTAAAAACTTGTGATTGAGTGTACAGAAGAGCATGTGCCATTTATAAGAGCAAGTAAGACATCAAATAAAAATTCTGAAGTTACAGTCTCACTTCCAGGGTGCTGCAGAATACTGATCTTGTTTTTTCAACTTTGGGTTAAAATATCTACAAGACTGTTGTTGGGAGCCTCCAAATGCAGTAGTCATGTTTCTTTCTTCTGGGACTTGTGATCCTCTGGAGACAGGAAATGATACCTCATTCCAATTATTACCATCTTAAAGCATTCAGGATTGTCTTGAATAAGTGGTTCAGCTTGTACTGTTTTACTTAAGAAATTCTTTGGTGCAAGACAAAACCTGACTTTAGCAAGGATGTCAACCATAAATGGCTGGCAGTTAGGTTCATCATATTTCAACCACCTGACTGCAGCATCATAAACCTGACCCTCTGCTCTTACAGTCAGAGTGTCCTGGTTGAGAAGATGTGTAACTCACTTGACATCAAGTTGTAGAAACTCATCAGTTTTATAAACTTCAGTAAAATGCTGATGAATAAAGTCATCTGCAGTTGCTTTCAATTCAGGACACTCTAGACCCTCTGCTAGCACACTTATACCAAGACAATTTGAAGCATCAACTTGTTCTTTCAAAAAAGTCAACACACATTTTCTTCACAGGTTCAATCTGGTACTGGTTTGCTGCATCTAACAAAGACTGAACATTGTTGCTATTCACAGAAATTCTAGTAGTATAAGCGAATTCCACAAGTTGTTCAATAATGGTCAGGTTCAGCATCTTTGAGTTCTACTTCAAAGGACGTTGATTCAAGCATGTTAGCTGTGAATATTAAGTTAAAAAAAATGACTGGCTGCAGCAAGGACAACACGATGAACAGGTATCTTTCTTTCCTGGACTTTAAGGATCACATCACACAATATTTTCTTTGGATTTATGTAGCTTGTCAACAAGGTTCTGAAATCAGTACCTCCCAGCGTGATTTCAAATTGACCCTGGGTACAAATCCCTGGGTAGACTGTAAATTCAACTACAGTTGGTGGTGGATTTAAATCACTGTTTCCACATGTTATTCATGATGCTCATGAAGCCCGCCAACAATTTAGCTTCTTCTTGAGCAGCAAGTTTCTTCTCAGTCTTCTTCTTGCTGCTCTTCTCCACCCCGTAGGCTGCCATCCTCCCTCAGCACGGTTCATGCCCAGGGCTTGCCAGGCCGGGAGAGGGGCTGCATGCTCCTGGCACACTGAGGCTTCTGCTTGCCCAACACCAAGGCCAGGACTGCAACTGCAACACCCTGCTCCTGAATGCGTGGGCAGTGGTGGCCTGGCCACTGTGGTAGGACAAGGTCAGATGGCCCCCTCAGAAGCTCACAGGGAGGGAATGTCACTGGCTGGGCTGCATCTCCCATCTCCAGCAGAACCGGAGCCCAGAGAAGGAGCCTGCACTGCCAGCACAGTCTTGAAAAAGCAGAACAAAGCTGGAGGTCTCACACTTCCTGATTTCAAAATATATTACAAAGCTACAGTAATCAAAACAGTGTGGTACTTGCATAAAGACAGATGAAATAGGATAGGTAGCACAGAAATATATCCTTGAACGTAAGGACAAATGAGTTCTGACAGGGGTTCCAAGACAACTCAATGGGGAAAGGACTATCTTTTCAACAAATAGTGCTAAGAAAACAAGATATGCACATATAAAAGGATGAGGTTGGACCCTTACTTTACATCATATGGAAAAATTTATCAGAGGGACTTCCCTGGTGGTGCAGTGGTTAAGAATCTGCCTGCCAATGCAGGGGACACAGGTTCAATCCCTGTTCCAGGAAGATTCCACATGCCATGGAGCAACTAAGCCCATGTGCCATGACTACTGAAGCCCGCATACCTAGAGCCTGTGCTCTGCAACAAGAGAAGCCACTGCAAATGAGAAGCCCACGCACTGCAACAAAGACCCAATGTAGCCAAATAATAATAATAAATAAATAAAAACCTTAAAAAAATTTATTAGAACTCAAAGGCCTAAGCATAAGAGCAAGACTATAAAACTTTTAGAAGAAAACAGGGAGAAAGGTTCATGACTTTGGGTGGGTTTGGCAATGATTTCCTAGATATAACACCAAAAGCACAGGCAACAAAGAACAAGTAGATAAATTGAACTACATCTAAATTTAAAACTTCTATGCATCAAAAGACACCATCAACAGAGTGAAAAGACAACCCACAAAATAGAAAAAAATTTGCAAATGATGTATCTGATAAGAGGTTAATATTCAGAATATACAAACTGGATAAATATACAAATATGTATGTATAAATATACAAACTCATACAACTCAACAATTTTTAAATGAACTAAAAATGGGCAAAGGACTTGAATAAACATTTCTCCAAAGAAGATATACAAATGGATAATAAGCACATAAAAAAATGCTCAACATCACTAATTATTAAGGAAATGTAAATCAAAACCACCATGAGATACCACCTCATACACATTAGGATGTCTACTATCAAAAACAAAAACAAAAAACAAAAAACGGAAAATAACAACTGTTGGCAAGAATGTGGAGAAATTGGAACCCTCACGCATTGCTGGTGGGAATATAAAATGGTGTAGCTGCTGTGGAAGTAAGTATGGTGGTTCCTCAAAAAAATTACACATAGAATTACCCTATGATCTAGCAATTCCACTTCTGGATATATACCCAAAAGGTGTGAAATCAAGGACTCAAAAAGATATTTCCACATTCATGTTCATAGCAATACCATCCCAACAGCTAAAAGTGGAAACAACCCAAGTGCCCATCAAGGGATAAAATGGATCAATAAAATGTGGCATATAGATACAATGGACATTATTCAGCCTTAAAAAGGAAGGAAATTCTAACCTATGCTACAACATGGATGAATCTCGAGGACTTTCTGCTAAGTGAAATAAGCCAATCACAAAAGGACAAACACCCTGTGATTTCACTCATGTGAGGTACCCAGAGCAGTCAGATTCACAGAGACAGAAAAGAGAATGGGGGTTGCCAGGGGCCAGGGGAAGGGGAAATGGGACACTTTTGTTTAATGGGTATAAAGTTTTAGTCATACAAGATGAAAGAAATTCTGGAGATTGATTGCAAAGCAATGTGAATGTACTTTACACTACTGAAATGTACACTTAAAAAATGGTTAAGAGGATAAATTTTATGTTATGTGTATTTTACACAGTTTTTTTTTTGAATTTTAAATTTTACTTTATTTATTTATTTTTTATACAGCATGTTCTTATTAGTTATCTATTTTATACATATTAGTGTATGTATGTCAATCCCAATCTCCCAATTCTTCACACCACCACCACCACCACCCCCGCCACTTTCCCCTGTTGGTGTCCATACCTTTGTTTTCTACACCTGTGTTTCTACTTCTGCCTTGCAAACCAGTTCATCTGTACCATTTTTCTAGATTCCACATATATGTGTTAATATAAAATGTTTTTCTCTTTCTGACTTAATTTGCTCTGTATGACAATCTATAGATCTATCCACATCTCTACAAATGACCCAATTTCATTCCATTTTATGGCTGAGTAATACTCCATTGTATATATGTACCACATTTTCTTTATCCATTCATCTGTCAGTGGGCATTTAGGATGCTTCCATGACCTGGCTATTGCAAATAGTGCTGCAAGGAACATTGGGGTGCATGTGTCTTTGTGAATTGCAAAGGTTTTTTCTGGGTATATGCCCAGTAGTGGGATTTCTGGGTCATATGGTAGTTCGATTTTTAGTTTTTTAAGGAACCTCCATACTGTTCTCCATAGTGGCTGTATCAATTTACATTCCCACCAACAGTGCAAGAGGGTTCCCTTTTCTCCACACCCTCTCCAGCATTTGTTGTTTGTAGATTTTCTGATGATGCCCATTCTAATCAGTGTGAAGTTATACCTAATTGTAGTTTTGATTTGCATTTCTCTAATAATTAGTGATGTTGAGCAGCTTTTCATGTGCCTCTTGGCCATCTGTATGTCTTCTTTGGAGAAATGTCTATTTAAGTCTTCTGCCCATTTTGTGATTGGGTTGCTTGTTTTTTTAATATTGAGCTGCATGAGCTGTTTATATATTTTGGAGATTAACCCTTTGTCTGTTGATTTATGTGCAAATATTTTCTCCCATTATGAGGGCTGTCTTTTTGTCAAGATTGTAGTTTCCTTTTCTGTGCAAAAGCTTTAAAGTTTCATTAGGTCTCATTTGTTTATTTTTGGTTTTGTTCTCATTACTCTAGGAGGTGGATCAAAAAAGACTTTGCTGTGATTTATGTCAAAGAGTGTTCTTCCTATGTTTTCCTCTAAGAGTTTTATAGTGTCTGGTCTTACATTTAGGTCTTTAATCCATTTTGAGTTTATTTTTGTGTACGGTGTTAGGGGTGTTCTAATTTCATTCTTTTACATTTAGCTGTCCAGTTATCCCAGCACCTCTTATTGAAGAGACTGTCTTTCCTCCATTGTATATCTTTCCATCCTTTGTCATAGATTAGTTGACCATAGGTGCGTGGGTTTATCTTTGGACTTTCTATCCTGTTCCATTGATCTATATTTCTGTTTTTGTGCCAGTACCATATTGTCTTGATTACTGTAGCTTTGTAGTATAGTCTGAAGTCAGGGTGCCTGATTCCTCCAGCTCCTTTTCTTTTCCCTCAAGATTGCTTTAGCTATTTGGAGTTTTTTGTGTCTCCATACAAATTTTAAGATTTTTTGTTCTAGTTCTGTAGAAAATGCCACTGGTAATTTGATAGGGGTTGCATTGAATCTGTAGATTGCTTTGGGTAGTATAGTCATTTTCACAGTATTGATTCTTCCAGTCCAAGAACTTGGTATATCTCTCCATCTGTTTGTGTTGTCTTTGATTTCTTTCATCAGTGTCTTATAATTTTCTGAGTACAGGTCTCTTACCTCCTTTGGTAGGTTTATTCCTAGGTATTTTATTCTTTTTGTTGCAATGGTGAATGGGACTGTTTCCTTAATTTCTCTTTCTGATCTTTTGTTGTTAATGTATAGGAATGCAAGAGATTTCTGTGTATTAATTTTGTATCTTGCAACTTTACCAAATTCATTGATTAGCTCTAGTACTTTTCTGGTAGCATCTTTAGGATTCTCTATGTAGAGTATCATGTCATAGGCAAACAATGACAGTTTTACTTCTTCTTTTCCAATTTGTATTCCTTTTATTTCTTTTTCTTCTCTGATTGCCATCGCTAGGACTTCCCAAACTATGTTGAATAAGAGTGGTGAGAGTGGACATCCCTGTCTTGTTCCTGATTTTAGAGGAAATGCTTTCAGTTTTTCACCACAGAGAATGATGTTTGCTGTGGGTTTGCCATATATGGCCTTTATTAGGTTGAGCTAGGTTCCCTCTATGCCCACTTTCTGGGGAGGTTTTATCATAAATCGGTGTTGAATTTTGTAAAAAGCTTTTTGTGCATCTATTGAGTTGATCATATGGTTTTTATTCTTCAATTTGTTAATATGGTGTATCACATTGGTTGATTTGCATATATTGAAGAATCCTTGCATCCCTGGGGTAAATCCCACTTGATCATGGTGTATGATCCTTTTAATGTGTTGTTGGATTCTGTTTGCTAGTATTTTGTTGAGGATTTTTGCATCTATATTCACCAGTGATATTGGTCTGTAATTCTCTTTTTTGTAGTATCTCTGTCTGGTTTTGTTCAGAGTGATGGTGACCTCGTAGAATGAATTTGGGAGTGTTCCTTCCTCTGCAATTTTTTGGAAGAGTTTCAGAAGGATGGGTGCTAGCTCTTCTCTAAATGTTTGATAGAATTCACCTGTGAAGCCATCTGGTCCTGGACTTCTGTTTGTTGGAAGATTTTTAATCACAGTTTCAATTTCAGTACTTGTAATTGTTCTGTTCATATTTTCTGTTTCTTCCTGGTTCAGTCTTGGAAGGTTATACCTTTCTAAGAATTTGTCCATTTCTTCCAGGTTGTCCATTTTATTGGCATAAAGTTGCTTGTATTAGTCTCTTATGATGCTTTGCATATCTGCAGTGTCTGTTGTAACCTCTCCTTTTATATTTCTAATTTTATTGATTTGAGTCCTCTCCCTCTTTTTCTTGATGAGTCTGGCTAAAGGTTTATCAATTTTGTTTATCTTCTCAAAGAACCAACTTTACTTTTATTCATCTTTGCTATTTTCTTTGTTGCTATTTCATTTATTTCTGCTCTGGCCTTTATGATTTCTTTCCTCCTACTAACTTTGGGTTTTGTTTGTTCTTCTTTCTCTTGCTCCTTTAGGTGTAAGTTTAGATTGCTTATTCGAGATTTTTCTTGTTTCTTGAGGTAGGAATGTATTGCTATAAAGTTCCCTCTTAGAACTGCTTTTGCTTCATCATTTTTTGATTTCCTCTTTGATTTCTTCACTGATCTCTTGGTTATTTAGTAACGTATTGTTTAGCTTCCATGTGTTTGTGCTTTTTACGTTTTTTTCCCTGTAATTGATTTCTAATCTCATAGCATTGTGATAGGCAAAGATGTTTGGTACGATATCAGTTTTCTTAAATTTATCGAGGCTTGATTTGTGGCCCAAGATGTGATCTATCATGGAGAATGTTCTGTGTGCACTTGAGAAGAAAGTGTAATCTACTATTTTTGGATGGAATGTCCTAAAATATCAATTAAATCTATCTGGTCTATTGTGTCATTAAGGCTTGTGTTTCCTTATTAATTTTCTGTCTGGTTGATCTGTCCTTTGGTGTAAGTGAGGTGTTAAAGTTCCCCACTATTACTGTGCTACTGTCAATTTCCTCTTTTGTAGCTGTTAGCAGTTGCCTTATGTATTGAGATGCTCCTATGTTGGGTGCATATATATTTATAATTGTTATGTGTTCTTCCTGGATTGATCCCTTGTTCATTATGTAGTGTCCTTATCTCTTGTAACAGTCTTTACTTTAAAGTCTATTTTATTTGTTATGAGTATTGCTACTCCAGCTTTCTTTGGATTTCCATTTGCATGGAATATCTTTTTCTATCCCCTCACTTTCAGTCTGTATGTGTCCTTAGGTCTGAAGTGGGTCTCTTGTAGACAGCATATATATGGCTCTTGTTTCTGTATCCATTCAGTGAGCTTATGTCTTTTGGTTGGAGCATTTGATCCATTCGCATTTAAGGTAATTATCTATATGTATGTCCCTATTACCATTTTCTTAATTGTTATGGGTTTGTTTTTGTAGGTCCTTTTCTTCTCTGTGTTTCCCACTTAGAGAAGTTCCTTTAGCATGTGTTGTAGAGCTGGTTTGGTGGTGCTGAATTCTCTTAGCTTTGGCTTGTCTGTAAAGCTTTTGATTTCTCCACTGAATCTGAATGAGATCCTTGCTGGGTAATCTTGGTTGTAGGTTCTACCCTTCCATCACTTTAAATATATCATGCCACTCCCTTCTGGCTTGTAAAGTTTCTGCTGAGAAATCAGCTGTTGATCTTATGGGAGTTCTCTTGTATGTTATTTGTCATTTTTCTTTTTCTTTAATTTTTGTCAGTTTGATTACCAAGTGTCTTGGCGTGTCACTCCTTGGGTTTATCCTGGCTGGAACTCTCTGTGTTTCCTGGACTTGGGTCGCTGTTCCCTTTCCCATGTTAGGGAAGTTTTCAACTATAATCTCTTCAAATATTTTCTTGGGTCCTTTCTCTCTCTCCTCTCCTTCTGGGACCCCTATAATGTGAATGTTGTTCATTTAATGGTGTCCCAGAAGTCTCTTAGGCTGTGTTTATTTCTTTTCATTCTTTTTTCTTTATTCTGTTTCACAGCAGTTAATTCCACCATTCTGTCATCCAGGTCACTTATCTGTTCTTCTGCCTCAGTTATTCTGCTATTGATTCCTTCTAGTGTATTTTTCATTTCAGTTATTGTATTGTTCATCTCTGTTTGTTTGTTCTTTAATTCTTCTAGGTGTTTGTTCTTTAATTCTTCCAGGTCTTTGTTAAACATTTCTTGCATCTTCTCAATCTTTGCCTCCATTCTTTTTCCGAGGTCCTGGATCATCTTCAGTATCACTATTCTGAATTCTTTTTCTGGAAGGTTGCCTATCTCCACTTCATTTAGCTGTTTTTCTGGGGTTTTATCTTGTTTCTTCATCTGGTACATAGTCCTCTGCCTTTTCATTTTGTCTGTCTTTCTGTGAATGTGGTTTTTGTTCCACAGGCTGCAGAATTGTAGTTCTTCTTGCTTCTGCTGTCTGCCCTCTTTTATCACAGTTTTTAACAAATATTTTTTTAAAAACTGTATGTGCATCAGGACAAGGAGGCTTTGTAGAAGAACAGAAAAAGGAGTTAGGTGTAGAGTTGCCATATTCAGGAGAAAAAGAAAAAATATAAGACACCCAGTTAAATCTGAACCTCACATAAGTCATTTTTAATTTTTTAGTATGAGTATACCCCGTGTGATATTTTGGTCATAATTACATCCAAAAATCATTTCTTGTTTATCTGAGATTCAAATTTGCCTTGGTGTCCTATATTTCATACAGAAACCCTAGTGAGGTCCTGACCCAGGATCCTGAGCTATCTTCCTGGATATGTCTACTTCCAGACCCTCTGCCATGGGCCACATGCCTCCCCCTAATGTCCAGCTCACCCAGCACGTTCTTCTCTCCACTTGGATAGTGGAGCTGTTTTCCTACAGGAAGAGGACGTGCTGGGCCAGGGAACCCTGCACTGGAGGACATGCAAGTTCAAGTTCTCTCTGTCAATTATACAATCCCAATTCTGCCCACTAGTATCTTTCCTTCGGCCTGGGTCAGGCATTGCACTGCGGGTGCCAGAAACCACACAGGCATTACAGGGTGCTGGGTGCTTGCACAGGGAGTTTCATAGGGCACAGGGAGCCCAGAGGAGAGGGAGGCAGCTGCACTGTGCTGGTGGGGCAAGGGCAGGCCCAACAGAAGCCTCAAGAGGATTATAAGAAGGTCAGGGGATTCAGTGTTCACTAAGTCTTGTGAGCCGGACTTTGAGTCCAAGTTGTTGGCATGGCTGCACAGAATGGGGGAGTGGAACTCCACTCTGGGGAGCCCCTCTAGTGAGCCTAGGGCTTGTACGAACTCTTTGGTTAACAGGGACTTCTAGAAGTATATTAAACCATCTTTTCATGTGACTAGTTCACAGACTAGAAGCAGGATGGAGAATGGACTGGGAAGGTGAGACTGGAAACAGAATAACCCCTGGGAGACATCTGTTCCCCACCATTGCCCAGATGGGGAGGATGAGGGACTGACGACAGGATGGATAGAATAGATGCGTCTCATCGGCAGGTGGAACTCCTGGTCTGCAGACCAAGGGCCAGACAGCATGTTCTCCAAGTCAGAGCCCCCTGGGCAGCTTCTTTGAGAACCGCTGGCCCTGCCTCCTGGGGCACCCACTTTATCAGATACATTTCTCTTCCTGAAACTTCTCTCTCCATACCACCCCCACACTCCAGTTTCTCTTTTGAAATTTTTTACACCTACAGAAGCCTTGGAGGCATAGGTTAATGAGCAACCTTGTATTCCTCACCTGCATTCACAATTGTTTACCTTCTGCAGTACTTGATCACACCTTTTCTCTCTCAACACATTTTCAAACCCTTTGAAAGCCCACTGTAGACATCACACCCTTCATCTCCCTTGGCCTGAGGGACCTCATGCTCTTCTCACGGCATCTCATCCTGTCCTTTGATCCATTGTCCCTACCTTAAGTCCAAGCACTCAGGTTAAAGACACAGCCACCTGATCTTCCCATTGTAAAGGTATCTCTCCCCAGCACAATCCACTTTTAAGAAATCCTATCTGTATTATGAGATTCCTTTTGAAAAGCATGTCTAGTGCTGAATTCATGTATTAAATTTGCCCGAAGCGGGTGAGACCTATGGCACTGTAACATCCTAACACTTGGCTTGCTTAAAGTGGGGGAAGTACCAAATTTGTACATTGTATACACTGTGACACTAAGGTTTTTTTTTTCCTTTAAACAACTTTGTTTATTTATGTAACAAACATTCTTATTGCTTCCATCACCTGCTATGCAGCATGCTAGTGGATGATACAAAGGTGATTTAAAAAAAAAAAAAAAAAAAAAAACCCCCCCCTCCAGTCTAGGGGGGAAAAATCCACACATCCTGCTAGTTCAACACAATGGGATAAGTGGTAAGAATCAAGAAATGATGGAGTACAAAAGAAGTGAGTAGTTTTGTGCCTCAGAGAAAGGGTCAGCTGATTGGTTTGGGGCTTTGCAGAGTTGTTTGGGCTGGGGGAGCAGGAGACAGGGCAATGTAAATAACACACCCCAGGCCTGCACCTCCCCCAGTTGAGACCCACTAACCTGGGTGGAAAGAGCTTGTTCTGTTTACTGCGGTGTCAGGTCCCACTCAGGAACCCAGGGCTGTTGTGCTGTGTGATGGATCCTCTGCCTTTCCAAGCCCCTGCAGCCCTCGTGAAACAGGCAGTCGGTGGTGTGCTGGGGTCTCAGAGTTGAAGATCAAGCCCCAGAAATGCTCAGGCTCCCTTCACAATCCGTGACAGATCTGCCATCTGTAAGTGAACCTACAAGTTTTAAGTCCCAGGCTCTATATGGTGAGCACATGTCCCTAACTGTCCCAGACACAAGCTCCATTCAGGGTGCTACCTGTGATAAGTCATTTCCTCCCTTAAACTTTTAGACCCTCACTCGCTGAGTTTTAAGTGGTTTCTCCAGTTCTAGGTATGGCAGCAGCTGCTGGAGTTCCTTTTCGTACCACTCTATGTTTCCTGGAGCAAGATCCTTGCCCCCCTGCTTTTCTCTTTTCAGACTGAACAGACCCTTTTCAATGCTGCTGCCAGCAACCCACCCTCCCCTCCTCCCTACTGCTTCACCTGTGCTTCTGCAACAGCCCTAAAGTGCTACCACTAGAATGGCAGTCAATATTCTAGGTGCTGGAGCGGAGAGCAACTGTCTCACAGGGGTAGGAATCTACCACCATATCTGAGATTTACTTTAAAATGCTTCAGAAGAAAAAAAAAAAAAGAAGCTGGGGGATCCAGGAAACAAGATTGGTAAAATTTCGATAAGCAGGAAGGCCCTATGAGAGTGCAAGGAAGGTCATTATATGACTCTTTCTGCATTTTTGTGTGTTTGAAATTCTCCATAATGAAAAGTTAATAAGTGGAGATTGAAATGATGTACAAAACATCAAAAACAGCACCACAGAATCCAATTTCTTGTTGGGTTTTCTGTTACCATTCTGACATAAGTGCACATTGTCTAAGCTCTTGATGCTTCCTGATAATTTAGAGAGTGTTTAGATATCAGTGGTTTCCCAAAGATAAAAATACAATATCCTTATTCACTAATACCATAGACTAGCTCATCATCCCATGCAGAAAAAAACCGTTTGATAGTTTGTTTCCATGCGTTATGGGTCAGTCAGAGGGGCATGGACCCTACTCTCCTGGAATGTCAAGGACAGTGGGCCATTTCTCCAGATTTGCTTTTCTATATCCACAATCAGAAGGTTCCAGACCATTCCAGACATTGAGGCATACTTCATCCTCTGCTAGCTCCTTCATTCGTTCATTTAGCAAGTATTTATTGGGTGATCGCATGTGCCCGTGACATATTGGCACACAGCAAGGAGGAGGACAGAAGCAGTCCCAGATAGTACACAGCTCAGGAAACAAGCAATTACATCCACATCTAGGAGATCTAGGGGTCTAAGGAGCCCTTGCTCCAGCTTGGGTGGGTCAGGGAGACTCCTGCAGGAAGTGACATTTTAGCTAAGTCCAGAAGGTGGCAAAGGGGTTGTGGGAGCTTTCCCACAAGCAAAGGGAAAGCATGTGAGCTGGCTGGGAGGTGAAGTAAAGCTTATCCACAGAAGGAGCAAGAAGGAGGTGGCGCCCGCCTGCTGACGGAGACCAAAGCTGTAGCACATGCTTAGGGTTTAATGCCGTGGTCCACTCTCACCATCTCAGAATTCTTAATAATTGTATCTTTTGACTTTGTGTTTTGTAAGCAGAGTCAGTGGAACAGTGGAGTGTGCCCAGGGAGGTTAGCTCATGTGGTCCCACCTCCATCTGCCTCCCCAGGATGAGTTCTCACCTTCTTGCTTCCACTTGCCTTTGCAGGGATCTGGCTCAGATGCCCTGTCCCCATGCTGTGACCTCAGCTGCTCTCCTTTCCTATCAGAGATCCAGGTTCACATGGGCATGCCTGCAGCATCTCAGGTGGCATGAGGTGGACCTGTTCAGCTCCCCCAGCTCTAGGCTGGCTGTACCATTGCACACCCTGGTAGGCAGCCAGTGGGAGGTCACCTCTTGGCTGGAGTGAGCCTCTTGCTCATCCCTGATCCAGGCGAAGATCCCTGTGGGAGTCAGCCATCTGCCATGGGTGGGCACAGTGGTCCCATGAGAATAGGGGAGGCTCTGCTTCCCCAGATCTCCCCTCACCTGGAGCATAGCACATCTGTTCTGAAGCTGGCAAGGGGGAACTCAGCAGCCCTGGTCGAACCAGTGCCAGGACACCAAGTCATAGGCAGGGACCCAGGGAGCCTGGGAGCAGTCCCTGAGCCAGCTGTGTGCCTGGGGTCTTCTCTACCTCCTTCCCTCCTTGAGTGTCTGTGCCCAACTCTACTAGCCAGCTTGAGGAATCCTCCCAGGACCAGCCAGGAAACCTAAACTGTGTCATTTCAGTGACTGCATACAAGCCAGATGCTCTGCTGTTTGCACTTAAAATTAACATTGCCCAGTATAAAGATGAACAATAACATTCATGACAACTCATTTTTTTCCTTAGATCATTAAACACAAAAGAAGATAAATAAATAAACACCATTAGAAGCGGATAAGGAACATACCTGAGAAAGAAAAAAGCTTTCGAAGTAAATTTAAGGCACATTTTCCCTACTTATTTGAACAAGGGGCTTCCACATTTTCACTGTGTGCTGGGCTTGCACATTTTGCAGCCAGCCCTGAAGGGAGGATGTGTGTGATGAAGCCAGTGAGTGAGGAGTGAAGAGGTCTAGAAAGACCTTGCAAAGGAGTTTGACCTCATCTCAAGGGCGACGGGAGCAGCTAAGGTGTCTGCAGCGTGCAGCTCTGGAAGGACAGAGCCATGCCAGGAAGATGCCTATACTCCCTCCCTACCACCCACCCCAACAACAGCTGACTGGACCAGAGGGAACCAACCTGCTGATGACTCAATGCCCAGTGGCCAATCAAATGCTTTCTCAAAAATTTGAACCAAGGAGAGCATGGCTGAGAGAGAGTTAGGAAATGAGCCAGGTAGATGAAGAGCTCAGTGTGAAGTTTCACAGAAACCTGCTGTGACACCTTAGAACTGCCCTGAGCTTTGTGCTTTCAGGTCTGGCTGCTCAGCTTGTCCTTGGGTTCCTATCTAGGGCCTACTTTTGTCACCATGTAAAGAGTAAAAGCATGCATCCCTGCACCCAGGCAGCTGGGGGCTCCAGACACCCTGCTCAGTGTGCCAGCGTGAACTGACACTTCTCTGTGCCCCAGGTCAAGAGCAGGGACACACTTGAAACTTGTTTTATACCTCTAATAAGTGCTGATTGCTCAGGCAAACATGCAGGATACTGCCTAGCAGAGCAAGTTTTGCCCTAGAAACACCTTCTCTTCTAAGTGACGATCCTCCCGGTGACCTGGAATACTAGCTCGCCATGGGGGTTTATTAAAAGAGTGCCACTGCATTGGGAACTTAGCCTTAAAACATTGTCTTCCAGGGCTTCCCTGGTGGGGCAGCGGTTGAGAGTCCACCTGCCGATGCAGAGGACACGGGTTCGTGCTCCAGTCCAGGAAGATCCCACATGCCACGGAGCGGCTGGGCCCGTGAGCCATGGCTGCTGAGCCTGCGCGTCCAGAGCTTGTGCTCCGCAACGGAAGAGGCCACAACAGAGAGGGGCCCGCGTACCGCAAAAAACAAAAAACAAACAAACAAAAAAACATTGTCTTCCAAGCTCAGTCCAAAGGTCAACGAGAGGCTCTTCATGTCCCAGGGATGTTCTATTTCTCGGACGACCACATGGTTTTGCATTAATAATTACTCAGATATCTGATGTTTTGTCCAGAGCAACACTGCTCTTCCAGTTGCACTGATGACAATTTGTATAGTTTGGCATGCTTCAAAGTTTCTCCAGTGGTTCTACAAAATTGTCAAATTCTCAAAGGAAATTAACTTAAATAACTTCAGTTTTTTGTTTTTTTTTTTTTTCTTGCGTTATGCGGGCCTCTCACTGTTGTGGCCTCTCCCATTTGCGGAGCACAGGCTCCGGACGCGCAAGTTCAGCGGCCATGGCTCACGGGCCCAGCCGCTCCGCGGCATGCGGGACCCTCCCGGACCGGGGCACGAACCCGCGTCCCCTGCATCGGCAGGCGGACTCCCAACCACCGCGCCACCAGGGAAGCCCATAACTTCAGTTTTTAAAATGCTTTTTTTTGAGGTAGGCGGGCCTCTCACTGTTGGGGCCTCCCCCACTGCAGAGCACAGACTCCGGACGCGCAAGTTCAGCGGCCATGGCTCACGGGCCCAGCTGCTCCGTGGCACGTGGGATCTTCCCGGACCGGGGCACGAACCCCTGTCCCCTGCATCAGCAAGTGGACTCTCAACCACTGTGCCACCAGGGAAGCCCTTTAAAATGTTTGAGATGTAATCGACCTATAACATATTAGCTTCAGTTGTACCATGTAGTGATTTGACATATGTCTATATTGCAAAATAATCATCACATTAAGTCTAGTTAACATCCATCACCACATACAGTTACAATTCTTTTTTCTTGTGATAAGAACTTTTAAGATCTACTGTCTTAGCAACTTTGAAATATACAATACAGTACTGTTAACTATAATCACCATGCTATACATTATATTCCCATGACTTATTTATTTTATAATTAGAAGTTTTCATCTTAGTTTTTAAAATGCATTATCATGTAGAGGAACATAAGAACTATGGATTTTAATCAATTGAAATATTGTAGAAAGGCCAGGCTGGGACCCCTAGGGTAGAGAGGCAGGAGAGAGAGACATGTGTGGGCTGGATCAATTTGACAAAAGACAGGGACAAATGTGGGGATTAGAACCTTACAGCTTGTATACAATCTGACTGTTACTGGCAATTTGGTTGGGAGGTTGGACCAGCATTTACAGAGTGATTCCAGGAGACAGAGACGGTGAGAAGCATTTTCTTTGGAGCAACTGATTAATTTCCACACCAAACCCCTATAAGACCGGAAGTATTGTCTGCAATTTTGCAGATGAGAAAGTGAAAAGAGAGAAGTTAGGCATCTTGGAAGCAGCAGTGGGATATCAGGACCTTAGGACCACCACGTTCCCTCAGCGCTGCCTCTGGGGTTCAGTTTATTCTGTGGTATCAGAGAGAAAGCCTGAGACAACTCTTTATTTTTCCAGAGGAAATACATGCAGAGTCAGGAATCTAAACTCTGTGTGCAGGTTAACTGGAAATGTCGATACATGGTGATTAACCACGCATATGTTCATCCTAAAATGGCAGATGCAGGGTTGAAGATGACTTTAAAATAGGTGATTGAGGCCAAAGCCCTGAGAGATGTCACACTGCATTTCCCATGGGAAGACTGGTGCCCTGGTGGAGCATTAAGGGCAGTCTCATGTCATCAGTGCAGCAGGGTTGCCAAAATCACAGCAGTCACTCGTCTACCCCTCGCATCACACAGTATCTCCTACTGCAGCATCATGTGGCAGAAGGCCTTCCAGTCACAGGAAAGGCAACCAGCTCCAGTTCCTGAGACTCTGCAAAAGGACTCCCACTGCCTCCCTTCAGGTTGGCCCTGTCTCCCTGGCAACACGCTCCCCACGCAGCACACAAACCACAAACACAGACAGACAGCAGCTCAGTGCAGACGGGAAATCTGCATGAGGGCTTCTCCAAGAGGTCTGGCCACCTCCCTTCCACTTCCCAAGACTTCAGGGGGACTCACAGAAATTTGAGAAATATAGCTGGGCTGCCAGAAACCAGCATCACCACAAAGGCTCGTAGATGAAACAGAAGTATTATCGGCAGCCCCCAAGAGAAGAAAAACACAACTCAAGAAAATGAGCCAATTTTGACCTTACAGTGTAAATAGGAATTAGCATCTAAGGCTCAAGACATACTAATCCATGCAGTATTTTATATTTAATACAAAATTACCTATCAACTTCAAGCACCTCCCCATTGCTTCCTGGGGATGACAATTATTACTCCTCAATATCCCCTGGCAGCGAGGAAGCAGTCAGGACAAAAAGAAAGACATGCACTCAGGTTCTTTATCAAGCAGTGGTATGCTGGAGCTAGCTGGTACTGGTCTCAGCAGTGTGGGGGTGGGGGGATGTGGCAGCTTGAAGCAGGACCTTGGTCCTCGTCTTCTTTGAAGAAAGAATTCAGCAAAGAGACAGACTGTGAAGCAGATAAAGTGTTTATTAGAAGCAAATTACATGTGGAAGAACACACGGTGAACTGGCGGAATGAGTTGCGTGGAATGGGGGTGGGTTAGATTGCTTTTATGGGAGTAGTCTTCCTGGTTGTCTCTGGTCAATCATCTTGCTTGTGCCCATATTTGGCTTGACTCAGGGTCCTTCCTGGTGGGTGAGTGTGCATCCCTCGGTCAAGATGGATTCCAACAGAAAGGTTTCTGGGAGGTTGGCAGCACAGATTACAGCCTGGCATCTCCTTCCTCCTTTGACCCCTTTTCTAGACTTATGACCTTCTCCGCATATGTGTGGGCTGGGAAATCCCCTTGACCACAAGAATGAGAAAAATGTGGTCATTTTGTCTTTCACCCAATCAGGCCTGATGCTGCTACTAGTTCCTTATCTCAAAGTGTCAGCACAGAGACTGGCTGCAGCTGCTCAGCCTGGGGTCCATCTATCTCCTACCTCAGTACCAGCTCACAAGAGCTGGTTAAATTGTCAGGGATTTTGTGAGACTATTTTCTTAGTAGCTTAAAATTAGCTGTGGTGGAGCATTGACACAACAGAAATTGGGAAACATTGGTCAAGGTTTATTTTTTTGTTGTTTTCCAGAAAGCTGATTGTTAAACATTTACCAGCATCCCAACCCCCATCTGCTACTTCCCAGGTGGGCTTGTCACAGTTTCTTCACCATTTCAAATATTATTTTTCCTCTATTCATAAAATAGGAATCATAATTCATACCCCTCAAAACCAATTTTTCCTAAATGAGAACGATGAATGTGAAAGTGCTTTGTGAATTACAAAACAAATGGACAAATACTTGCATTCTCTTATGCCCTCACACACTTGTCCTTAAAATATGCAAGAATGTCCCTGCCTTCCTTTGCCTGTGGGTACCAGAAATTTCATTTTAACCCTTACTTTCTTTCTTTTTTTTTTTTCATGTTCATACCTCTAGTTTTTTTTTAATACTTTGCCTCCAATTTATTTTATTTTTTTATTTTTTATTTATTATTTTTATTTATTTATTTTTTGCGGTATGTGGGCCTCTCACTGTTGTGGCCTCTCCCATTGCGGAGCACAGGCTCCGGACGCACAGGCTCAGCGGCCATGACTCACAGGCCCAGCCGCTCCGCGGCATGTGGGATCCTCCCAGGCCAGGGCACGAACCTGTGTCCCCTGCATCGGCAGGCGGACTCTCAACCACTGCGCCACCAGGGAAGCCCCATACCTCTAGTTTTTAATTTAAACTGAGGATTGTCAGGTTTCTGCTCGTTCCTTCATAAAGAATGTCAGGGCAAGCTATGGTGATATTAAAAAGCACAAGAGAGCCTAAAGCCCTCTTTCCATTTTCTGGGTTCTTTGCAAACATGGGCTTAGTGCCTACCAGGAGTCACTAAGTGGAACTAGAGGACACCTACCTTTTGGGCCCTTAAGGCAGAGTGGCGGGGCAGGCATGGATCCACTCTGTGAAATGGGATCCACAGCCATCAAGCTACCCAAATCTTCCCCAAGTGGCCACCCGCATGTTGCTCTGGAGAGGTAAGACCTCCATTTGTTCACAAGTGGAAAGTTGCTCCCATCAGATGACTCCTACCAATGGGAGTTGTCCCTCAAAAATGTTAAATTCTTGCTCTCCTTTCTGAACCATGGACTCCCCTCTCATTTTCCAGAACAGACACATTGCATCCCTAGAGAGCATGGCGAGGCAGATGACCCCATCCTTAGCAATCTCTGTGAATGTTGGCAGCTGCAATGTTACTCTCTCTTTCTTCACAGTGATGCTGTGCAAATTCCAACAGCCTCCAACCTAGGATCAGACGCCTCCTTGAAAGCACTGTTATCTCATGGCCTTCACAGGCTTGAACAATTCCCTGAATTTCTCCTGAGTTGGCCTGGGGCTGAGCCAGCACCTTGGGTGGTGACCTCAAGCCGCATAGGTCTCCCCCTAGCACCTGTGGGTCTGGCTGAAGACCACGATGCTCACCTGGAGTGCTTTGCCCAGATTCTGATTCAGAATCTTTCCCACTCTCAGTAGATGACACATCTGCAGCGTTCCTTGACTTCTTGCCACTTAATTTTTGTATATTTCCACTTCTATTTTGTAAATGACACATTTCATTATTTCTCTTTTTTTTACCATCTTTATAATTGCTTTACAATGCTGTGTTAGTTTCTGCTTTATAACAAAGTGAATCAGTTATACATATACATATGTTCCCATATCTCTTCCCTCTTGCGTCTCCCTCCCTCCCACCCCTCTAGGTGGTCACAAAGCACCGAGCTGATCTCCCTGTGCTATGCAGCTGCTTCCCACTAGCTATCTATTTTACGTTTGGTAGTGTATATATGTCCATGCCACTCTCTCACTTTGTCACAGCTTACCCTTCCCCCTCCCTATATCCTCAAGTCCATTCTCGTCTTGTCCCTAGGTTCTTCTGACCATTTATTTTTCTCTTTTTTTTTTTAGATTCCATATATATGTGTTAGCATACGGTATTTGTTTTTCTCTTTCTGACTTACTTCACTCTGTATGACAGTCTCTGCGTCCATCCACCTCACTACAAATAACTCAGTTTCGTTCCTTTTGATGGCTGAGTAATATTCCATTGTATATATGTGCCACATCTCCTTTATCCATTCATCTATTCATTATTTCTCTTAATCAGATAAGCTGTACTGAGCTCCTGGCCACCTGGGACAGCAGGAAAAGTCCTCTTTGTCACCTGTGAGTACCAGAAAACTAGTGATGGGGCAGGTGGGCCTTTGGTGCTCCTGATGTGCATCCTTACACATGCTCCCAGTTGCCCTGGGCAGCTGCGGGCTTGGCTCCAGGCTGACTTAGAGCTCTTGGAGGAGATTGTTGTCTTCTTCTCAGACTCTTGATGCCACTGAGCAGTGCCACCAGCCTCTACAGGTGTTCCTTTATTAGCAGTCCACCCCCCAAGGGCCAGGGTGTCCTCCAGCCCTGTGTGTACACACACACACACACACACATACACACACACACACACTCACACACACTCACTCTCACAAAACCCCAAAGCCTGTACCTCCTCTTACTCCAGGGCCCTCTCTTTCCTGGACCCCCAACCCCACTGAGGGTCAAGCTCTGGTCTCCTTTTCCAAAACCACTGCCTCCAGCTTGTCGCCCTCTGGGGTCTTCCAGCTCAGCCCTCCTCCACAAAACTGAAACACGCTTTCTGAGGAAAGGACACCCTTGAAATCACCATGCAGGCAGATCTTACCCAGGTGCTTCTGGAGTTTGCTGTGGAAGAATATACTAAAAACATCATTTAGTATTTTCTTAAATATCCAATTACTGAAAATCCAGGTTAGCAAAGGCTAACATAGTAGGTCCAATCAATAATGATTTCTGTTTGAGGCAGGCAAAGTTGACAGCTGTTTGCTCTGAATAAATTCATTCCTCTCAACTATGAAAATACATATTACTAGATCTCAGATGTTGAGCTAAAGGTTTACAAAGATAATCTCCTTGAATGCTCAAAGAAGTCCCATAGAAATGGTTACCCCATTTTATAGATGTAGAAATAGACTCAGAAAAGGTTAAAAATGTAGCTAAAGCCACACAGCTCTAGTGGGTAACTGGATTCTAATGCATATACATCAAACTCCAAACCCAATGCTTTTAGTCCCCTTTTAGTCTTATTATCAATGTCAGAATAAGGTAGATCTTCCCAGCTGGCTTAAGGAATATGACTGGATGACCAACAGGTACATGAAAAGAGTTCCATTTCTAACCCAATCATCGGGGAAATGCAAATCTTAATCACAAGATATGACCTCACAACTTTTAGGATGACTGTTATCAGAAAGAGGAAAGATAACAAATGTTGGTGAGGATATGAAGAAAAGGGAACCCTCCTACACTGTTGGTGGGAAAGTAAATTGGTTCAGCCACTATAAAAAGCTACTATGGAAGATCCTCAAAATATTAAAAAATAGAACTACCATATGATCTAGCAATCCCACTTCTTGGCATATACCCAAAGGAAATGAAATCAGGATGTCAAAGAGATGTCTGTACTCCCATGTTCATTGCAGCATGATTTACAATAGTCAAGATAAGGAAACAATATAAGTGTCCACTGACAGATGAATGAATAAATAAGGAAATCCTGCCCTTTTGTGACAACATAGATGAACCAGGCGAACATTATGCTAAGTGAAATAAGCCAAGTGCAAAAAGACAAGTACTGCATGATCTCACTTATATGTGGCATCTAAAATAGTTCAACTCATAGAAACAGAGTAGAATGGTGGTTACCAGAGGCTTGAGGGTAAGAGAAATGGGCAGATGGTGGTCAAGGAGTACAAAGTCTCAGTTATGCAGGATGAATAAAGTACAACAATGTGACTATAGTTAACAATATTGTATGGTAGACTTAAAATTTGCTAAGAGGGTAGATCTTTAGTGTTCTCATCACACATACACAAAACAGTAATTCCAAAATCATCTTATGGTCAAGAAATTTTGCCTATAAAATTCTCACTGCCAATTTAAATATACAATAGAAATTCACCTAAAGAAACTGCAGTTACTCATATATAATAATAATATGCAATCTTTAAAAATTATGACATATATTATGCTAATATAATTTTGCTAACTAAAAAAGTGTGTTACAAAACATTAAATACCCTGATCTCAAATATTTAAAGCTGTATATATACATAGACATGTACATGTTATGCATATTATAAATATAACAAAATGTTAATATATTTTTGCTACACAAAAGACCTATGTTACAAAACATTGTAAACTATGCTCCTGCATAGGTAAAAGTTACATGGCATACATGTGTTGAGAGAGACAGTTCCCCACGACTGCTCCCACATCTTACCAGGTGTTCCAAGAATTTGAGGGCTTGACTCCTCTTTGTCCAAGCCATGTCTCAGGGTTGTGTTTGCAGCAAGCAACGCTGAGGCATGAGGTAATGTCCTCTCTGGGACAAAGAGCAGGGCTTACTGCCTGTTATAAAAAGCAGTGGGTTTCCCCAAGCTCATGTTCTTCTGCAGTGCAACTCACTGCCTATGTGGTGCCAACCAGGCTCTCCATGTCACAAACAGGCTGATGCTCAGGCTGCCTGCTATTTTGAAAGTAATGACATTCTTTGTCTCATGTCTTCTATCAAGATCCATGAAAAATAATCAGGGCTAAAAGCAAGCTACATATATCCATATATGTCCAAATGCATTTTACTTTAGTGTATGTATATAAACAGACATGCTTATCTCCAGGTGATATTGTCACAAGTGATCACTTCCTCTGTGTTATGCTTGTTTTCCCTATTTCTATAATTAACTTGTACTATTTGCAACCAGAAATAAGCAATAAATGTACTTTTAAAACTAGATATTAAAAAAAACTAGATGTAGTGTGATTTTGACTATATAAAATTCACTAAACATATACTATCATTTTTTGCATCTACTCCCCACTCTCCATGTAACCAGCATCATCTCTGGTGGCTGAGGATGTCATGGGGAGTAAGGTGACATGGGTCTATCTCATGGAACTCCACTGGAATCTCATAGAATTTACATTAAACGGAGGGGAAATGACATTTAAATAAATGAGGGGTGAAAAGATAAATTTGGAAGAGAATATTTGCAAACCACATATCCCACAATGGACTAGTACCTACAATATATAAAGAACTCACAAAACTCAATGGTAAAAAAGCAAACAATCCAATTAGAAAAATGGGCAAAAAACAAGAATAGACATTTCAATGAAGACGACACACAGATGGCAAATAAGCACAATGAAAACAAGCTCAGCATTATTAGCCATTAGAGAAATGCAAATTAGAAGCACAGTGAGAAACTAGGTCACTCATACATTGCTGATTGGGAACGTAAAATAGTAGAGCCACTCTAGAAAACTGTTTGGAAGTTTCTTAAAATACTACATATGTAGCTATCAGATGATCCAGCAATTACACTCCTGAGCATTTATCCCAGAGAAATGAAAACTTACGTGCACCCGAAAACCTGTACATGAATATTTATAGCAGCTTTATTTGTAATGGCCAAAAACTGGAAACAACCCCAATGTCCTTCAATGGTTAAATGGTCAAACAAACATGTTACATCCATATCATGGCATATGACTCAAGAATAAAAATAAATGAACTATTGACATACACAACAATCTGGATGAATTTCCAGATAATTATGCTAAGTGAAAAAGCCTGTCTCAAAAGTTTATATACTATCTGTTTCCATTTATATAACATTCTTGAAATGAAAAAATTACAGAAATGGAGGACAGATTAGCACTTGCCAGGGGATAAGGAGTGGTTGGGGTGGGGAAGTGGGTGTGGCTGTGAAAGGGCAACATGAGGGATCCTTGTGATGACAACAATGCTCTCTATCAATGTCAGTATGGGTGGTAGTATTGCCCTACAGCTTTGATGTGACCATGGAGGGAAAGTGGGTGAAGTGTACACAGCATTTCTCATTATTATTTCTTTACAATTGTATGTGAATCTACAATGATCACGAAACTAAAAGTTTAAACAGATATTTAAAACTTAAATTTAAAAACAAAAATACAAATTGATTTTTCAAAAAAATGTAAAGTATAGAAGAGTGTATTTAGCATGCAACATTTTCATTAATAAGAGAGAAAATAAGAATTTAGAAATATCAAAGCAGAAATAAATGAAACAGAGACTAAGAAAACAATAGAAAAGATGAATAAAACTGAAAGCTGATTCATTGAAAGATAAACAAAATTGATGAAACTGTAGCCAGACTCATCAAGAAAAAAAAGGAGAGGGCCCAAATCAATAAAATTAGAAATGAGAAAGGAGAAGTTACAACTGACACCATAGAAATACAAAAGACCATAAAAGACTACTGCAAGCAACTATACACCAATAAAATGGACAATCTAGAAGAAATGGACAAATTGTTAGAAAGGTACAACCGTCCAAGACTGAACCAGGGAGAAATAGAAAATATGAACAGACCAATTACAAGTACTGAAATTGAATCTGTGATATAAAAACTCCCAAGAAACAAAAGTCCAGGACCAGATGGCTTCCCAGGTGAATTCTATCAAACATTTATAGAATAGTTAACATCTATCCTTCTGAAACTCTTCCAAAAAATTGCAGAGGGAGGAACACTCCCAAACTCATTCTATGAGGCCACCATCACCCTGATACCAAAAGCAGGCAAAGATACTACAAAAAAAGAAAATGACAGACCAATATCACTGTGAATATAGATGCAAAAATCCTCAACAAAACACTAGCAAACTAAATCCAACAACACATTAAAAGGATCATACACCATGATCAAGTGGGATTTATCCCAGGGATGCAAGGATTCTTCAATATATGCAAATCAATCAATGTGATACACCATATTAACAAATTGAAGAATAAAAACCATATGATAGTCTCAATAGATGCACAAAAAGCTACTGACATAATTCAACACACATTTATGATAAAACCTTTCCAGAAAGTGGGCATAGAGGGAACCAAGCTCAACATAATAAAGGCCATATATGACAACACCACAGCAAACATTAGTCTCAGTGGTGAAAAACTGAAAGCATTTCCTCTAAAATCAGGAACAAGACAAGGGTGCCCACTCTCGCCACTATTATTCAACATAGATTTGGAAGTCTTAGTCATAGCAATCAGAGTAGAAAAAGAAATAAAAGGATACAAATTGGAAACGAAGAAGTAAAACTGTCACTGTTTTCCGATGACATGATACTATACATAGAAAATCCTAAAGATGCCACCAGAAAACTATTAGAGCTAATCAATGAATTTAATTACACAATGAAATAAACACACAGAAATCTCTTGCATTCCTATACATTAACAACAAAAGATCAGAAAGAAAAATTAAGGAAACACTCCCATTTACCATTGCAACAAAAAGAATAAAATATCTAGGAAGAAATCTACCTAAGGAGGCAAAAGACCTGTATACAGAAAACTACAAGATACTGATGAAAGAAACCAAAGACAACACAAACAGATGGAGAGATATACCAAGTTCTTGGACTGGAAGAATCAATACTGTGAAAATGACATACTACTCAAAGCAATCTACAGATTCAATGCAATCCTTATCAAATTACCAATGGCAGTTTTCACAGAATTAGGACAAAAAAATTTTACAATGTGTATGGAAACACAAAAGACCTCAAACAGCAAAAGCAATCTTGAGAAACAAAATTAGAGATGGAGGAATTAGGCTCCCCAGCTTCAGACTATGCTACAAACTACAGTCATCAAGACAGTTATGGTACTGGCACAAAATCAGAAATATAGATCAATGGAACAGGATAGAAAGCCCAGGGATAAACCCATGCACCTATGGTCATCTAATCTATGACAAAGAGGGTCAGAATATACAGTGGAGCAAAGACAGCCTCTTCAATAAGTGGTGCTGGGAAAACTGGACAGCAACACCTAAAGGAATGAAATTAGAATACTCCCTAACACCATACACAAAAATAAGATGGATTAAAGACCTAAATGTAAGACCAGACACTATAAAACTCTTAGAGGAAAACATAGGAAGAACACTCTTTGATGTAAATTGCAGCACGATCTTTTCTGACCCTCCTCCTAGAGTAATGAGAATAAAAACAAAAATAAACAAATGGGACCTAATGAAACTTCAAAGCTTTTGCACAGCAAAGGAAACCGTAAACAAGACCAAAAGACAACCCTCAGAATGGGAGAAAATATTTTCAAATGAAGCAACTGACAAAGGATTCATCTCCAAAATTTACAAGCAGCTCATGCAGCTCAATATCAAAAAAACAAACAACCCAATCCAAAAATGGACAGAAGACCTAAATAGACATTTCTCCAAAGAAGATACACAGATTGCCAACAAACACGTGAAAGAATGCTCAACATCATTGATCATCAGAGAAATGCAAATCAAAACTACAATGAGATATCATCTCACACCAGTCAGAATGGCCATCATCAAAAACTCTACAAACAATAAATGTTGGAGAGGGTGTGGAGAAAATGGAACCCACTTGCACTGTTGGTGGGAATGTGAATTGATACAGCTACTATGGAGAACAGTATGGAGGTTACTTAAAAAAGTAAAAATAGGGCTTCCCTGGTGGTGCATAGGTTGAGAGTCTGCCTGCCGATGCAGGGGACACGGGTTCATGCCCTGGTCTGGGAAGATCCCACATGCCACAGAGCGGCTGGGCCCATGAGCCATGGCCGCTGAACCTCCGCGTCCGGAGCATGTGCTCTGCGGCAGGAGAGGCCACAACAGTGAGAGGCCCATGTACCGCAAAAAAAAAAAAAAAAAAAAACTAAAAATAGAACTACCATACGACCCAGCAATCCCACTACTGGCCATATACTGTGAGAAAACCATAATTCAAAAAGAGTCACGTAGCACAATTTTCATTGCAGCACTATTTACAATAGCCAGGACATGGAAGCAACCTAAGTGTCCATCAACAGATGAATGGATAAAGAAGATGTGGCACATATATACAATGGAATATTAATCAACCATGAAAAAAGAAACGAAACTGATTTATTTGTAGTGAGGTGGATGGACCTAGAGTCCGTCATACAGAGTGAAGTAAGTCAGAAAGAGAAAAACAAATACCGTATGCTAACACATATATATGGAATCTAAGAAAAGAAAAAAAAGGTCATGAAGAACCTAGGGGCAGGATGGGAATAAAGATGCAGACCTACTAGAGAATGGACTTGAGGACACAGGGAGGGGGAAGGGGAAGCTGGGACAAAGTGAGTGAGTGGCATGGACATATATAAACAAATGTAAAATGGATAGCTAGTGGGAAGCAGCCGCATAGCACAGGGAGATCAGCTCGGTTCTCTGTGACCACCTAGAGAGGTGGGATAGGGAGGGTGGGAGGGAGGGAGACAAAGAGGGAAGAGATATGGGAATATATGTATATGTATAACTGATTCACTTTGTTATAAAGCAGAAACTAACACAGCATTGTAAAGCAATTATACTCCAATAAAGATGTAAAAATAAATAAATAAAATAAAGTATAATGCTGAAATGTAGATGTATGTAGCCTTGGCATTAAAAGGTATGTGAAAATGAAAAAAAGAAGATGTGGTACATATATACAATGGAATATTACTCAGCCATAAAATGGAACAAAATTGTGTCATTTGTAGAGACGTTGATGGACCTAGAGACTGTCATACAGAGTGAATAAATCAGAAAGAGAAAAACAAATATCGTACATTAATGCATGTATGTGGCCTCTGAAAAAAATGGTATAGACGATCTTACTTACAAAGCAGAAATAGAGACACAGATGTAGAGAACAAACATATGAATAACCAAGGGGGAAGGGGGAGGGTGGGATGAATTGGGAGATTGGGATTGACATATATACACTATTGATACTATGTATAAAATAGATAACTAATGAAAACCTACAGTGTAGCACAGGGAACTCTACTCAATGCTCTGTGGTGACCTAAATGGGAAGGAAATCCAGAAAAGAGGGGATATATATATATACGTATAGGTGATTCACTTTGCTGTACAGTAGAAACTAACACAACATTGTAAAGCAACTACACTCCAATAAACATAAATAAAAGGAAATAGGTGTGTGATTACAAATCGTGACAAGAGCTCTGAAGAGCAGTGAAAGGGTGAATGGTGGTCTGAGATAGCAGCACAGATGATGCTGAGCTTATTCAAGAGTGTCTGAAGGCCTTTCCAATGAAATGACTCAATCTGTGACCAGAGTCCAGGAGCACTGCTGGGGTGGCAGGAAGAAAGGCATTCTGGGCCATGGAAGAGGACAGAAGTGTGAGATGCTCTACTGCAGGTGTCCCCAGCCCCCTGGCCACAGACCACTACCAGTAGTCACCTGTTAGGAACAGGGCTGCACAGCAGCAGGTTAGTGGCGGGAGAGCGAGTGAAGCTTCATCTGCTGCTCCCCGTTGCTCCCCATTGCTCACATTACCACTTGAACCATCCCCCACATGGTCTGTGGAAAAATTGTCTTCCATGAAACCGGTCTCTGGTGCCAAAAAGGTTGGGGATCGCTGATCTACTAGACCCGAGAGACTGGGCTGTGAGCAAGAGCGAAATGTCAGGAGGCGAAGAGGTCCCGGGCAGGGACCGGCTCCAGGGAGACCTCACAACCCATGGCACTGATTTTGGCCTTTAACCTAAGAGAGTCAGAAATTACTGGTGTTTGAAGCAGGGAACTCTCAGGTCTCCTTTTGAATTTTGGAGCATCCCTTTGAATGCTGAGTAGAGAATGGATTGGAGGGGGCACAGGGGAGAGCCAGCAGGTGCAGGTGAGGGGTCAGGAGACCATTTCAGTCTGTACTGTGGAATCAGAGCAGACATGCAGGTCAGGGCACAATGAAAGAGTGGGCAGATCATCTGTTTACCAAGAAGGATACAGGAAGAAGGTCTGACTGGGGAGAGAAGATCAGGGGTTGGGTTTGAGTTCTCCGGAGACCTCCAAGTGCAGGTGCCCAGGGGAGGTGGGGACTCAGAAGAGACATCAGGCTGGTGTGAAGCAAAGGTGGTGTTTGAAGAATCCTGCAAAAAAGTTGTGTCTGCCCCAGATCTGTAACAGAGGGAGGGACCACTAAGCCTGCACCTGAGGTGGAACGGCAGGATACGTATCCCTAGTAGAATGTGTGACATTTCTTCCTTTCTTCTAGCTTTTCAACACAGTGCAAATCAAATAATATTCCTACTGACCCCATGACAACATTTTTGGTCAGAGCTTTTCCCTCTCAGCCCAGATCAGCACAGTCCTGGATACTCAGTATCGACTCCCCACAAGTGATCAGTTTCCATTCTCCAAAACAAAACAGTGATTTGCAGCCCAGAACTTGCAGGAAGTCCTGGCGGTTGTGACAGATCCCTTCTAGAAATGTCCAGGGACAATTCCTGTGGGCGCCATCTGAACTGGACAACAAATAGCTTTATTGAAAGATTCCAAAGGGCTCTTTTCTTAAACGTTTATGATAGTAGAAATGAAATGGCCAACACTGACAGAGGTCCTGGCAAAAGACTCTCAGGAACTGAGTCGCCACTGTTGTTAGTCTGCTAAGCGTTAGTCCCAGCTCTTTGGGGTTAACAGGGGCAGATGGCAGCGGTGATGACATCAGGGCAGGAGCTTGGACGGTGGAAGTTTCCACCTAGGTACACGGCAGAGGGTACCCCACTTGATTTCAGTTTTTCACTTTCTTTTTCCCTGAAAGTTACACTTTTCTATACAAACACTTTTTTTTTCCTTAATTCACTGTGTAGATTAACCCAGTCACAAACTGTGATTTGCTACCCTGCTCTCTCTGGTTCAGGAGAGTGAAGTGTGAAGGTCAATGGGAATTTCACCAAGAGAAGGTGGCAAGTCTTCCCCAAGGGGCTGAGGGCGGGATGCGAGGTAACCTGCATCCTCAGAGAAGCAACTGTCAGCACCCTCGCAGTGAGCACAGTTCCCAGCAGGGGTGAGAGCTGGTCCTGGGAGCAAAGCCACACTGGTGATTGGTTCTCTGCCTTAACTCCCACCACCGTCTCTTAAAATATGTCCATTCCCCACTTCACACCCATTAGGATGGCTACTACCAAAAAAAAAAGAGAGAGAGAAAGAAAAGAATTGTTGACAGGGATGTGGAGAAATTGGAAACCTCACCATTCACACATTGCTGGTGAAAATGTAAAATGGTACGGCTGCTTTGGAGATAAGTAGGGTGGTTCCTCAAAATATTAAACAGAAGTACTATACATGATCCAGCAATTCCACCTCTGGGTATATACCCAAACAAATTAAAGGCAGGGATTTGAACTGATATTTGTATGCCTGTGTTCATAGCAGCATCATTCTCTATAGCCAAAGGATAGAAGTAATCGTGTGTGCATTGATGGATAAATGGATAAACAAAATATGGTATATCTATAAAATGAAATATTATGCATCCTTAAGAAGGCCAGAAATTCTGACACATACTACAATATGGTTGAAACTTGAGGATACTCTTGTAAGTGAAATAAACCACTCACAAAAAGGGCAAGTATTCTATGAAGTACTGAGAGTAGTCAAATTCCTCGAGACAGAAAGTAGAAGGCTGCCAGGGCCTGGGAGGAGGGGAATGAAGAGTTAGTGTTTAATGGGTTGGAGGTAAGTGTTGGGGTGATAAAAGCATTTTGGAAATGGATGGTGGTGATTGGTACAGAACATTGGGAGTATACTTACTGCCACTTCATTGTACACTTAAAAATAGTTAAAATGACAAACTTTGTGCTAGGTATATTTTACCACAATAAAACGTTTTCTGAAAAAGTCCTCCCTTGCCTTGTTGCTGGTAAACATGGTGGAAAACAAAATTGCCTCAAGCACTTTCTTTGCTGCACATAGTGATATTCAAGTGAATTTCAACTCCTATAAAATGTCTGTAGTAATGCAACCAGCTTCCAAATACTCTTCAAAGGAAAAGGAATCCAGCCACTGATTAATCTAGCGAAAAATCCATCACTAACTGATTTGCAGGCTCTAGCCCAGCCCTTAGTTTCTAGATTGAGGTCTCATTATTCTGTATTCTGAGGTCTGTATTCTGATGATAGCTCATAGAAGCTCCCAGAAGCCATGGACGTGGCACCCTGGGCCTCCAGTGTGCCCACCGCTCATGGTCCTCTGCTCTGCTAAAGCGGTGCTGTGGTTAATGCAGGGAACCAAAGAACCCACACCCAGGATCCCTAGATGTGGAAGGATTTAGATTTCATTGTATTTTCTGCACAGTGTATTAACAATATTATTATTTCAGAGAGTTATGTTGTTAGATGTTTTACTCATTACTGTCTTAATATAATGTATTCGTTCTAAGGTCCTGGGCCTAAGAAAACTCTGGATGTTCTTACATCAAAATAGATGAAAATTACAACTCGATAAACAATAACAGAGATTTATTAGGGCACCTAGTTCAGTGCCCACCCAGGTTAGCAGAGTGGAAAACCTGCCCCTGCCAACCTGAGCAGTTCCAACATTCAGCCACCTCCCCAGGAGCAGGATCCTTGGAAAATCGCCTTCAGAAGTTAATATAACAGCCAGAATCAATTTTAAAATAGTGTTTCCATAGTGAGCACTTTAATTAATTTCTCCATGGAGTACCATCTTTCTTGAGAGAACAACCTCTCTGTATGTCAAACAACCTGTATGGTCTGTGCTTTAGTTTTTCTTCTTAGCTGAAGCACTTCTCATGAATGCTTTGTATGTTAAATGCCTGTCTCCTAAGTACTGTCCTGACCACAATCACTAAAATAAAAAACAACACATACACGTAAAAATAAAGACTTCAAGGAAGAGTGCAAAACCTTGATGATGAGCATCTCTCAGCAGGAGATTCCTGGAGAATCTTCATGTTTGTCCTTGTGCTTTTGTATAATTTCTAAAATGTTACCAGGAACACATACAGGCTTTTCACCAGCATAAAAGGCTACTTTTTAAAATAAAAATCAGGTCCCCACTACAAAGAATCTTTAGAAGTAATTTATTAAATGACATTTTATTACTCTTTTAGTTCTGATTCAGAGAAGCACCCAATGCTTTCTAAATAGAAACAAAATCTCTCATAGCAGCCCTAGAATATCCCAAATGATTAGATATGCAGAAGGCTCAGTACTAGCTATGGTGCTGATACAATCCATCCCAAGAAAGTGATAGTTCACTATAAAGAACATTGAATAAAAGCACAAATGGCACACATTCAATTAATACAAAATCATATCAAATCCTTAATTCTATAAAGAATAGATTTCACGTACATCGTTTCTGCCTCTGACATACATAACCAGTCCCCTCCATGGTATGTTCATGTCTGGACAAACATCTAAATGCATATGACACTCTGTAGCCCCCCAAACATACTTTTCTTAAATACAGTATGATTTAGATTTAAAATAGTAAGCATTTGTGCTAAACTCTTTGGAAGCAAGACTTGTCACAAACGTGCTATGTAAAGGAAATTTTTTTGAAAAGTCATGGTGCACTCATTTCTTAAACACACTGAGACCTACTGTAATTATTTCAATAAGAAATTCCTGCAAACCACTCCTACTCTTGCTTGCTTCCTCTCAGTGAGTTACAATGTGTTTCCATGGTAATCCTGTTGCTAAGGGGGACCCGAGAGCATCAGCATGTTATCTGCACTTTGAGACGCTGTTAGCCTGAGCAGCCAGGCTGGCTGGAATATTGAGATTTAATTTAGGGCCATTTCCCTCCGTGTCTTCACAGTGAATTCAGCAGAAACTGTTAGAAGTCGTCCCCATGGGAGGGAGAAGTATGGATGCTTCCTAGGATCACCTCTGAGGCTTTATGCCCTTTGGATTACATTAGCCTTGCTTTTCATCATCCTCCTATGACTTACACACTAGAATTCTAAGAAAAAACAATAATAGCAATTACCAACATTACTAAATGCCACATGAGACTGATTTTGTTGAATGTTTATAAATGGCAAATATAAAATAAACATCAGTAGTTGGAAATAAACATCATTTTGACTCAATAATCTGAAAGATTTTAAACATTAAATATTTAGAAAGCCCCAAATGAAGCAAATCAAAATATTTTTTGAAGTTTCCCTTTCAATGTCTCTGAAATCATATTCTGGCAAACAGATTGTAACATTTCATCAGAATCCTGATTGGAATCCAGAATCTTCCATCAAGCCAATTTTTATTGAATGTTTTCTTTCTTGGGGATAAGTTTTATTGTTGTAAGTTGTAATTCCTTAAAGTGGCCCAAGTTTCCTGATTCCATTTTCTTGTGCTCCTGAGCTTTGCATGAAGGAGGACCTTTCTGATGACACCAAAGTTGTTTTCCTTGGCCAAAACAAGGGCTGAGAACCTAATGCAGCTCCTGGCCTAGCCCAAACAGGGGAAATGGGGTGGGAGTGGGGGGCATCCTGGCTGCCTGGCCCTCACTACCCAGGAATAGCCATATCAAATCCCAGCTTCTAAGATGAGTTCTGGAGGCCAGCAAGGTGGGGAGCTGAGGAGGTTCTCCTGAGCTTACAGACAGCCATCTTCTCACTGTCCCCAAATGGTGGAGACAAGAGGAGCAAGATCTGTGGTGTCTCTTCTCATAACAGCACTAATTCCACATAGGGGTCCCACCCTCATGACCTCATCTAAACCTATAATTATCTCACAAAGGCCCCACCTCCAAACACCATCCCATTAAGGGGTAGGCCTTCAACATATGAATTTGGGGGACACAGACCTTCAGTCCAGAGCAGGATCCACACCTACACCCTTACTTGATAAGTAAGGAGGGCTTGGAAAAGAGGAGTAGCTTTGCCAGGGCATCTGCCCTCAGGGTGATCAACCATCCCAGTCTGCTCAGGACCTCCATTCCTCCTGGACACACCTTCGATTTTCCTGCTGGTGAACACATGCCTGGTTGAGCTGACAACTGTGCCATCAGCTGAACTCCCTTCCCAGCTTTGCTGTCCCTTCAGTTCCTCTCTAGCCATCAAATCAGGATGCAGCATGGATTATACAAATGAGTGACGATAGACTGCCCATGTGCTTCCCTTGTAATTCACTGGCCCTTTCACATGTGAAAGGAACATGTTTTCAGGTTGTTACCCCCATTTCATAGTCCAAATGTGGAGGCCAACATGTGAACTCAGGACCCTTTGACTCTAACTTATGCTTCAAGAGAGGCCCCTGACCCCAGTGGCCACCCTCTGGGTAACTACCTCAAAATAAAAACATCAGCTCTTGAAGGGCTGAAAGCTCTGGAGTGCTAACGCAGACTAGAGAGAGGTTATGATGCAAGATGCCATTTCCATCAATATGCAGAGAACATAAAGACAACGAACACTCACTGGGTGTTACCCAACTAGTCCACATTCACACAATTCACTCATCCCTCCCTAGAGAGACAACCCAGGAGACCAACCTAAATCCAGAGACGACTTCATCAGGCAATTTACAAATCTGTGTGCATCTCACACACACACACACACACACACACACACACACACACACACCCCACAGACAACATACACACAACACACCACACATACACACCCCATAAATACCCTGAAATGGGATTTCTGGAGTTCCTGTCTCTGAATAGATACAGACCTATTTGGGGAGAGGGTGGCATTGCAGGAGAAGAAAGTTTGCCCTAACACACCCCCCAGGATGATACAGATAGTCCACCTAGTCTCAGGTAGGCCTGACTCTAGGAAGAAGGTTAGTGGGAAGATATAGCATCTCTTCCCAATTTTTGCTGTGAGATAAAGTCAGGATAGGTCTTCCTCAGACTCTCTCAATCTGGGTAAGGCAGAATAAAGCTGGCTGCAAATACCCCTGCACTCCTTCCACAGAGGGGAGAGGTCCATCCTCTCCTCCCAAAGCCTCCCTCTGGGCTGGCTTTGACCCATCAAGAATGGTGGAAATGGCACCATGCCAGTTCTGTAACTAGACTTGCAGCTTCTGTCTTGAATTGTGGTCCCCCAAAAGATGTGTCCATGTCACATTCCTGGAACCTGAGAATGTGACCTTATTTGAAAAAAGAAGCTTGGCAGATGTAATAAAGCTAAGGATCCTGAAGTGAGGAGATCATCCTGGATTATCCAGTGGGCTCTAAATCCAATGTCGAATGTCTTTATAAGAGACACACAGACAGAAGAAGAGAAGCCCATGGGAAGAGAAAAGCTGAGACCAGAGTGATGTGTCCACAAATCAAGGAGTGTTGACAACCTGCAGAGGCTGGAAGGGACAAAGAACAGGTCTCCCTGTAGAGCCTTCCAAGAGAACATGGCCCTGCTGACAACTTGATTTCAGATTTCTGGTCTCCAGAATTATGAGAGGATAAATTCTCACTGTTTTAAGCCACCCAGTTTGAGGTACTTTGTTACAGCACCCACAGAAAACTAATACAATTAGCCTTTTTGGTTACCAAACACAAACACTAATTCTGGATCATTTGAGCAAAGAAGAAATGGGTGGTACATGGGCTGTAGGACCAGGCTTGGCTGTGAACCCAAAGATGCAAAGCAGACCCAAGACCCTGCCCAGGAATAATGGCTTTGAGGTGCTGTCACCATTGGACACTCTTCTACACAAGGACATCTGGCCCAGGCCTCTGGACAGCTGTTTCCACAGCAGTTCCCTGACTGTGCCCCATGTCACCCTGCTAGGATGCTAGGATGCTACACCTGAATGTCCAGTCAGCAAGCCACAGTGTGCCTCCCTCTGTACCAAGATTCCCACAAAACAAGATGTCACCAATCACGGATGTTTACTACCCACTCCCAAATGGCATCCCCTCAGGCTTACCCACCCCATTCATCTCACTACCACACACCCATTAGCAAGCAGAAACCCTAGTGCATCCTTGCTTCCTGCCTTTCCCTCACCTTCCACATACAACCCAGCACAGGTCCTGATGGTCACACCTCCAAAACAGATCATCTACATTCCTTTGTCTCCACTGCTCCTCTCTGCTTTCACTTCTATGCCTTCCAAAAATGGCAGCCACAATGAGTCTTTTGAAACTGCAAAGCAGATCATATTAAACATACCACTCACTCCATCTGAAAGGTCCTTGCTCTTCTCTTGGCTCCTATGCCTTCTACTTGTTGCGTCTTCTGAAAATCCTTCCCTTTTTGCCTTCTGTAAAGCAGCCCCATCAGTTTCAACAATGGCCCCCCAGTGTAAGTTGCATGAGGAAAGGGCCCACAGTCTTGCCCACTGCTGGATCTGCAGCAGTTCAACCAGTGCCTCCTTAAACACTGAATGAAGGAAGGAAGGGGTGGATGGATGGGCAGGCTGTGCATAAATATTCATTTTTGTCAGTGATATGATTTTTTTTTCCTCTCTGTGGATGATTTAGAGGAGGTTGGAAGAGGTTTTGGGCTGGGGAGGGGTGGATGGCACAGATAGACTTTTAAACTGGAAACACCTGTGTGTGCCATCTGACGCCATTTTTGCACATGCATATGTGACTCACCCATGTGTCCCGTGAAACTTCACCTCCACAATGAGAGCATATGTATTCTGTTATCACATGAACCTCAGACCTGGAGGTGTAGGCAGCCAGTTGGCTTAGTCTGGAGGCTTGATGCCTCCTGTTGTGACACTTGAGGGAAGGCCTGCATGGGGTGGAGAGGGGGCTGGGAGGCACCAAGTGTACAGAAGGAAGAAAGCCATTTACCCTCTCTGGACCTGGAGTTCTTATTTGTGAGATGAGAAACATGATTGTGACAGTGTATTCCAGCTCGAAATTTATAAAAATATTAACTTGGTCATCAACAGTTTTTATGCTTGGAGCCTGAGCACCTACAGTGGGAAAGCACTGCTGGAGTGAGCCTTTGGCTGTGTACTGTTAAATGAGGTCTACAACATGGAAACGTGTGCAAACACAGTGGCTGCTGCACGATCACCGCCAAGCCATCCAGTATGACTGGAGAAAGGGTCTCATGAGCTGAGCTATGTCCCCCCAAATTCATATGTCCGAGTCTTAACTTGAGTACCTCAGAATTTGGAGATAGTTTTTACAGAGATTACTAAGGTCAAATGAGGTCATGAGGGTGGACCCTAATCCTATCTAAGTGGTGCCCTTATGAGAAGATATCAGACAAAGATGTGCACCCAGAGGGAAGACCATGTGAGGACACAGGGAGAAAATAGCCATACACAAGCCAAGGAGAGAGGCCTCAGGAGAAACCCATCATGCCAACACCTTGATCTCAAGACTTCCAGCTTCCAGGACTATGAAAGAATAAATTTCTCATGTTTTAGGTCCCAGTCTATGTACTTTGTTATGGCAGCCTGAACAGATTGACATTAATCTTAGTAACAACACCTTACTCGATTCTTTGCAGAGCCATGCATTAAACCTGTAAAAGCTTTTACAGTTCTTTCCAAATTCTAAAATGTGTTTCAAACTCCTTTGTCATAATAAATAAAAATTTTTAATTACAAAATGTAATTAAATGTTCTGTGATGAATGATAAATTCAGTCATTAATTCTTCTGATGTGTATATCTTATGATATTGTAAATTATTTGAAGTATGAATACTGTCCAAGACACAATCTAGAATTTCCTCTTTCTTTAAACCACATACATGAGCTTTACTTTGATGAAATGTCCTTTTTTTCTTCCTGAAATGAATGTGAAGATGTGCCATTGGACTAATTTGCTTCCCAGTGTAAAATCACTGCCCCTTCAGTAAAATTAAGTTTTAACTTGCAGGACAGAGAAGTCCCCTCAGGAGGCACTGTTTATCCCACTGTCACTGGAGTGGTATTTAAGCATCCAGTTACTTCAGATTCAGGAACAACCTTCACTCTCCCGCTGTGGGGTCAACGCCTTCAGAAGATTAACTCCTCAAGAGGACAGGAAGGGCTACTGCAACTTTTGATCACCACACTCTTTTTTTCTAGTAAAACATTGTCCTCTGTGGTGTTTCTGGGCTACTGAAGACCCTGAAAGTCAGCATAATTTTGGGCTCCTTACAGCTGCCAGGGATACCTCCATGCTTGGTATTAGAGAGCATCTGATTCCAGGGGAACATTATGGTAACATACCAATCCAGTCAGGCTCTAGAGCAGACTCCCACACTGCCTTCCACATACCAAAAATCTCACTGAGGGATGCATCTGGGGCTAAGAGAAAACCTACCAAAACCACAGCTTAAACTAATTAGGAGGGGTCATTTTTCTCCCTATACAAAAAGCAGTCCCAGGGCAAGTAGTACTGCATTATTTCAGCAGGTCAAAAAGCTAAGGATTCTGTATCATCTTGGCCTTTCCCCCAGGGTGAAAGATGGCTACTGTAGCTCCAGCCGTCACTTCCACATTCCATTCAGAAAGGAGAAGGAAGCAACAAGGAAGGAAGCAAAGCAAAACTTTCCCAGAAACTCACAGTGGGCATCCACTTATGTTTCTCTGGCCAGAACTGTGTTATGAACTGCCTCTGGCCACAAGGCAGACTGGACAATCCACCATGTTGGCTTCCTCCAGTGGAATCAGAGTACTGGCAATGAAGAAGAGGGGAGAATAGACGGTAAATAGGTCATTCACACTGGCTGGCCCATGATAGTCATTTAAAAACAAAATCTCCTTAAGTAATATATGCTTATAGAGTAAAAACAGATTTCATAAGATCTACCAGTCTCAATATTTCATTGTCATATTTTTATCACAAAGACTTTCCACATGTGAACATATCATTTTGATAAAACTCACTGGAATCTGGGGGGAGATATGGCAACTTAAACACATCCCTTTACTTTCATCCCCTCCCCAAATCCTGCTAAAACAATAGTGAATAGAGTTTTTGAAGACATTAACCCACAAGACAAAAGAGAATGGGAGAGGAGACAGTAAGAACTAAAACTAGCAAGTTGGCAAGCATGTGATTCTGCAGACCTGAAAGAGCCAAATTCTGAGCTGGCTATGCAAATAGATGATAAGCTGCAGCCTGATTTTCACAGTGGAGCCCCTGAAAGACTCAGAAATCAGAGGCCCCAGTCCTCTGGAAGTGGGAGCACAGGTGGCCTTGGAGAAGAAGGTGGCTCAGAGGCTGGGACTGAGGTAGGGGCCAACTATCCACTCCCACCCCCACTCCCACTCTCACCCCACCCCCACACTCACACCACCCTAGGGGAAGATGGAGGGTGATTCTCTGCAGAGGGCAACACTGAGGCTTCTGCTTGGGAACACCACATAGTCAAGTGCAGGAACATTCTAAGTGTGATAATGTGTTTATAATAATAAATATATGTTTGGTCTTCATCCCGTTTCTGGCACAGAGCTCCTAAAATCCCTGGAATTTCCCAAGTAATGAGAGCATTAAAGGTGTCTTTTGTTACATTAGCAAGGTGACTTCTGGAAAGCCCCTAGGTCACCTTAAGGATGGGAACTGCTTGCCAGGGGAAGCAACTAAGTGATTAGAGCATTGGAGCATTCAGTCCCACCCCACCCCCACCTCCAGGGAGGAGAGAGGAGAGGAGCTGGGGGTTGAATCAATTGCCAATGACCAGGGATTTAATCAATCAAGCCTATGTAATGAAGCCTCCATAAAAACCCAAAAGGTCAGGGTTCAGAGAGCTTCCAGGTTGGAGAACACATGGAGATTCCAGGAGAATGGCACACCTGTAAGGGGCATAGAAGCTCCCTAACTTTCCCCCATACCTTGAAACATGCATCTCTTCCACCTGGCCATTCCTGTGTTATATCCTTTTATAATAAACCAGTAATAATCTAGTAAGTGTTAAAAAAAGAAAAGACAACCAGCCCCAAATGAAGTCATTTATGCTAAGCCCCAAGTCACCAAACCAAGACTTAGTTACATTTTCAGCTCTCTCAGAAATGGAATCAGGAATCAGTTAATCAGGAATTTCCTGATCAGCCCCAGTTAGATAATCTGTCTGATAGACCCCTGCCATCCCCCACAGAAAGTAACCTTGCAATAACTAACTCACTTTTTTGCCTAGTATAACTTTCTTGTTCCCACTTTTGCCTATAAAAGTCTTTCCTTTTGTACAGCTCCTCAGAGCCCCTTTTGCTAAAATATGCTAAATTGTGAAACCAAGCAGTATCCTCCAGAGCCCTCCTGGGTAGAAGGAGGATACTCCTGGGTACAAAGGCCCCTTCATGTCCCCTGTTTCTTGTTTGTAGAAAAAGGTTTTAGTCCCTTAGGCTTTTCCTGAGTTCCAAAGAGCAGACTCAAGCAGTTACTAATTGAGGAAGTGAGGGAATGCAGAAACAAAGGAAAAGCAGTCAAGTAAGGAAAGTAATAATAGCTTAAACAATAGTTCAGCAATAAAACAGAGTCCTATTTCCTCCTCAAGGGCTATGCATAACAATCTGATGCATATCGTTGAGTTGTTCTGCAGAAACAAAGACCCCCCCAACCCAGGTGGCAGATGGTGACTACATGCTGATCACAAGCACATAGACCCCAGACTGGTTAGAATCAGAAATTTGATGATTAAGATTCTGAAAACATCACCCTGTTACCTCACTAAAAACCAATCAGAAGAAGGTCCACATATTGCAACCCTCACCCCAGATGTTGCTTTTAAAACCTTCCCTGTAAAGCCATCATGGAGTTTTGGTATTTTGAGCGCGAGTTGCCCATTCTCCTTGCTTGGTGCTCTACATATAAACACTGTACTTTCCTTTACCACAATCCAGCTTCAGTAGATTAGCTTTGCTAGATTAGCTTTGCTAATCTATGGCACCATAGATTATGGCACTGCTGTGAGGCAGGCAAGTGGACCCAAGTTTAGTAACACCAGAGCCAGGAATTAGGCAACTAGAGACCATCTATATAGCCCAAAGCCCACCAAATTATTCCAACTAGGCAATCCTAAGCCCTTTACCCAGCTCTGCCTTGCCTTTTCACATAAACCCCAATAAAGACTCTAGCCTAATGCTTTCCCCTTGCTCATTCTACCACATGACCAAACTTGGTGCTTCCCCTGTGGCCCAGCATGGGGTGGCATGTCTCTCTCCTCTCAGGAAGTAACATATAAAAATCTTCTTTCGGTGCTTCCCTGGTGGTGCAGTGGTTGAGGGTCCACCTGCCGATGCAGGGGACGTGGGTTCGTGCCCCGGCCCAGGAAGACCCCACGTGCCACGGAGCGGCTGGGCCCATGAGCCATGGCTGCTGAGCCTGCGCGTCCAGAGCCTGTGCTCTGCAACGGGAGAGGCCACAACAGTGAGAGGTCCACATACCACAAAAAAAAAAAAAAAATCTTCTTTCAATGGTATTGGCCTCTCTGTGCTGCCACTCAGTCACCTCTGTAAATTTAAATCATGTGGGTACAAATGAAACAATTTTGAACAAAAGGAATATCCTACAAGGTGACAAAGGGGAAAAAGCAAGTTGAAGAAAGGATAAGGAGTTTGTAATGGAAAAATGCCTCCAAGATTCTGGGAAAACTATTTCCAAACCAGTGTTCTATGACCAGCATATAATAATGTGTGAGTGTAGAATTAAAATTTTTTCAGACATTTGAGTTATCAAACATTTATCTCTCATGCATCCTTTCTTAGGAAGCTACTAGAATGTGCTTCTCAAAATTTAGTGAGAGAATTCTAACTCTGTAGGTATGAGGTATTGCCTGAGAGTCTGCATTTGTTGTAGCAAGTTCCAAGATGATGTCAAAGTTATCAGTCCTCCAGGCCACACTACAGTAGCAAGATGTTATAGGATGTGTCCCATCCAAGGAAGGGAATACTCAGACAGGAAGAAGACAGGACCCAAGAAATGGGGGGTTCAATCAAGAAAGAGGAGGGAGCTCACCAGGATGGTGATGCATGGAGATACCAGGAGGACAGGAGTGAGAGTAAATTGATGGACCTTCTAAGGCAGCTAAACACATTAACAGAGATTACAACACGTGGTGGAAAGTTTGAGTTTGAGTTAGTGATAAGGGCACAGAAAAATTAAGCAAATGGGGAAAGAATCCAGGACAAATTTTAAAACTGTGCCAGAAAGAAAAGGTATTCTTAGTATACCCTGTGGCTCAGTGGCAAAAGACATAGTTATAATAATAGAACACTAAGTAGTGATCTTTAAAAGTTATGAAATAATTATCTTGGGGGGATGGACATAGGAAATGGGGATGTGAGGGAGGGACAAGAGCTGAAGTCTCCCAGAACTGGGAAATGAGTGACAGAAGGGACCAAGGGGAACCACAGGTTTTCACAGAGAGCACTGTAGAACTGTTGGGCTGCACCCAGCAGGCCTACAAGGCCTGCACTTGCCCAGCTATAAGACCAAAGAAAGAGCCTGGAGTCAGCAAGAGAGACATCAATGGTTTAATGAATGGGGGAACTTACATGTCTGAAGCAAGGTCCTGGAGTGACACCCCACCATGTGTGGTGGACAGCAGGCAGAACATGGTGGCAGTCTTCGCTCCCCAGGGGAAGGGGAGATTACCATTTATAGGGGAATTGACGTCAGGTGGATTCATTAGTTACCAGGAAACCCAGTAGAGGGGCACAACTCTCACCACCCCTTTGAAAACAACAATCACTAGCTGGAGCCTGGGGCAAGTACATAGGAAAGTCAGTCATATGTGTAAGATACAGGTGAAGCATGCACTGGTTGGGCAGGGGATGTACGGAGAGCCAGAGAACAGCCAGCTTGAGTAGACTGTTCATACAAGAACTATTTGTTTCTTAGAGTTATGTGTATGCGTACCTGATTATAATAAAACTAAATTTTAAAAAGTCAATGATGTTGATTTCAGCATAAACAAACCAGAACTTAAATATGGGTGGACACCCCTGAAGTTTAGAGTATCTTTGTAGAAAGGATTCCTAAGCAAAGAAGTATGGGCAATATTCCATTTGTTAAACCAGTGGTGTGCTGGTAAATGTTTAACAACTGATTCTTGGGGTAAGGGTGAAGGGAGAGCCCTGAGTCCTACTATTTGCCATGTTCTATGTGTATACACTCAGTGTCACACCTTGGCCGATGTCAGGCTACCAAAGTGACATTGCTGAGTTGGGAAGATATGTGTACAATTGCTCCTGCCAACCAATATGTGTGGCTCCAGGATAATCCACTTTGAGAGAATGAGCTCTTCCAAGAATTTTAGCATATAAATTGCTTATATTCAAATACATGCTACTAATTACTATGAAATAAAAATTCATATTTCATGGCAAGACCAGAACAATTTAAATATGAAAAAATTTTCTCTTCCCTCTACTGTGCATTGTGTATCAGCATCATGCATCAACCAAACCTCCCCTAACAGCAGAATCATGCTCAACCATGGAGAACAACCTTCTCTTAGCATCAACAAGACAATCCCTTAAAGATAACATTCTTTCCTGATCTTGTAAGGGGTCACCATGACCCACCACTTTGTACTTGCAGGTCTGGATTATGTAAACTGTCAATAATAGGTTATTTAATGTACAGCCCTCTGTCTCAAAAATTTTATATAACAGTGCTTTGACTTCTAATGGCTGGAACAGTTATCGGCACTTTCTGAGGGGCTGTTCCCAGGTTATAATCCTCAATTTGGCTCAAATAAAATTCTCAATTTCTTTCTTAGATCGACTGATTTTTATTTTTATTTTTATTGACATTACAAATGAGTTTCATCTATTTATTTAAACATTTTATTTGGAATTACATGATCAGAAGTGAATTCAGCATATTCAATCTTTCATGTAAATACAAGTAAATTTCTTTTTAAATAGTACATCATTAAATTCTCACTATCAGGACAAGTCTTCCCTCATGATTGGCTTTAAGCACTTTAACACAACAGGCTCCCTTATATCTCAGAGAACTGGTAGCATTGGAACGTCCCTAACATGACTTTCAGAGGGCTCATAAATTCTGTGATCTGGGATGCTCAGGAAAGAATGCATCGGAGGTTCCGTCTACAAAACACTGTAACAGCTAACACTTTCAGAATCCTCACCCTTGCCACCATAGCACTAAGTGTTAATGCATGTGTTCCCCACAACAACCCTGTGATGGAGGGACTAGGGCACAGAGGAGTGAAGAAAAATTTCCAAGTTTCCACAGTCAATAAGTGCAAGTAGGTTTTTTGAACCTGCAAAGGCAAGCTTTGAACCACACTGACAGCAATGGTTCTCAAAGTGGGGTCCCCACAGGCAGCATCAGCATCATTGAGAACTTGTTAGAGAATCAAATTCTCAACCACATCCTACTGAATCAGAAACTCTGGGGTTGGGTCCCAGCAATTTGTATTTTAACAAGTCCTCCAGGCATCTCTGATGCTTGCTCCAGTTTAAGAATGACAGCTTACAGTCTAAGGCCTCTAATTATTGATAGAATATCATTCACATTATTTATCTCTTTGCTATCTCACACATCATGAATAATTCCATGATCTCTATCTTCCAAATCACTAATTCTTCCTTCAGTTATTCCCAGTTACTATATTCATTCAGTGAGTACTTAATTTCAATAATTATGTTTTTTTTTCATTTCTGTAAGTTCTATTCATTCTCTTTCATAATCCTTTCATCATTCTTTATAGTTTCTTGTTTGTTATTCTATTTTCAAACTTCGTTTTACTTTATTCAAACACGTTAATTGTAGTTACTCTATATCCTATGTCTAAAAGTTCCAATATTTGAAGACTTTAGGAACCTATTTCTGTGGACTGTTATTGCTGTTAGTTCTCACTCAAGCTACCTTATTTCCTTCTGTAAGTAAACTGTAACTGTGAATGGCTCCCGTTTTGCTAACCTCGTGTGAGAATGTTTGATATGTAAGATTATGTTTAGGTTCCTGAAAGATGTGAGTGTATTCCCATGTGTTCCCTGGGATCACAGTCAATTTGAAACCATGTGAAAAATAAATTCCAGGCATTTAGGGTCACTCCAAGTGTGACTTCAAGGTGAATGTCTATATGAACACTGGCTTGTAGTTAAAATGTTCAGGGAGGTTTCTGCTCATCTAAGGGAATGCCAGCAATTATCTTTGTATTCTCCACGTGGTAGGGAAGGCTTGTTTGTACTCCACGCCTGCACTGATGGAGTGGACTTCTGGGGTCCCAGCTCAAAGAAGGAGGTTCTCCTCTTAGAACTTACACCTGGTTCAGCAAATGCCCTCAAGATGGAAGCTGATTTCAGTAACCAGCTTATCTGTTTAGAGTGTTGCCTTCATTCAGTTTTGTCCTTACTATTCCTTACTTTGTGTATCAGTCAAAATCCTCCAAAGAAACAGAAACAAGATATATGCAATACACATCTAGATATATAATATATCCAGGGAGAGAGAGAGGTTTTTTTAGGAATTGGCTTATGCAGTTGTGGGGGCTGGTAAATCTGAAATCCATAGGGCAGGCCAGAAACACAGACAGGAGCTGACAATGCAGTCTTGAGGCAGAATTCTTCTGCAGGAAACCTTGAATTTTACTCTTAAGGCCCTCAACTGGTTGGATGAGGTCCATCCACATTATCAATGGTAATTTCCTTTACTTACAGTCAAACAACTGTAAATGTTAATCCTATCTACAGAATCCCTTTGCAGCAGCATCCAGCACCTTCACAGATAGTTGACAAAACATCTGTGCACCATAGCCTAGCCAAGTTGACATAAAATTAACCATCACACTTTGTTTCCAGATCATTGATAGATTTAAGTATTTTGTTGTTGCTGTTATTAATCATTACTTTCAGCTGTTTTTACTGAGAGAGTCAGGAAGAGTTCCTGGTCTACCATAGTGCCAGATATAGAAGTCCTTTTTATTCTTTATACCAAGAATTGGCAAACTATAGCTCTTAGGCCAAATCTGGATCACCATCTGCTTTTGTACACTCATAAGCTAAAAATGCTGTTGTTGTTTAATGAACTTTACTTTTTATGAACACTTTAATTTACAAAAAATAGCAACGGCAGTACTGAGTTTCCATGTAACCCACACCCACTTTCCTCCGTTATTAATGTCTCACATTAGCACGGTACTTGTGTCACAATTAATGAGCCTATACTGATACTTCATTATTAACTAAAACCCACACTTTATTCAAGTTTCCTCAGTTTTTCCCTAATGTCCTTTTTCTGTTCCAGAATCTCATCCAAGCTACATTTAGTCATTTCTCCTTGGGCTCCTCTTGGCTGTAACAGGATGATTTTCACATTTTTAAATGGTTGGGGGGAAAAAAATCAAAAGAAAAATACCATTTAATGACACATAAAAGTTAAATGAAATCCAAATTTTATTGTCCGTAAATAAAGTTTTATTGGAACACAGCCATGCCCATTTGTTGACATGCTATCTTCTGCTGCTTTCCCATGTCAGGGCAGAGTCAGTCTGTATGGCCCAAAAGGCCTAGAATATTTACTATCTGGCCCTTCACAGAAAAAGTTTGCCAATCTCTGCTGCATTCCAAGCAAATCCAGTAGACAGTTTGTATAGCACTAATGGGGAGATGTCTTCATGAAAACATACGAGGACAGTCAAAGAAAACGTTAGGCGTTGACCGTTCCCATATACTTTATGACCAAAATGACCATCAACACAAGTGCTGTTGGTGAGCTCCTCCAGGTGGAAAGGTAGAGCTTCCAGAAGGCAGGGTTGAAGGGAGAAGTCTCCGGCATGGGCTGTTCCACATCTCTCTTATCAGGGTCATCAGTTGAAGGAAGTCACAGATGCCTCCCTTCCCCATCCATGCCTCCCTCCACAGTGTTCCAGTTACCACTCCATGGTGCTGACTCCTGCTTTCTTTGCCCTTTCTCCTCAAGAACCAAAACACAAGGGTAACTGAGTGAAAGGGCTGGTCAGTAGGAGAAGCTTATGAAGTAACAACTCACACCACTGCACTGCAGTAGAATTCCATCTGAGGAAAGCCTCCTCTCTAAGGTGTGGTGGCTGAACTTCCCAGAGGAGGATTTTGTACATTGGGAGTTCAAGAAGCCAGTTCCCATTTGTGGGGCTCCACTAAGCCCCTGTCTCAATAGCTTGGACTGCTATAACACAACACCACAGACAGAGTGCTTACACAACAGACACGGCTGGAAGTCTGAGATCAGGGCACCAGCATAGTCAGTTCTGGTGAGAACTCTCTTCCTGGCTTGCAGACAGCCACTATCTTACTGTGTCCTCACACAGCAGAGAGAGGAGAAAGACAGGAAACTTTCTGGTCTCTTCTCATAAAGGCACTAATCCCTTCATGGGGGCCCTATGCTCATGACCTAATTTCCTCTCAAAGGCACTCTCCAAATACAATCACATGGGGGTTTAGGGCTTCAATATTTGAATTTGGGAGACATAATTCAGTCAATAGAACCCCCTACTTAGGCAGTGACCTTTTTGCTGCTGGCTAGTGATCAGAGCTATCATGACCCCAGTTTAGCCAGCCAAACTGCTATTAAGGGTAGTATATAGCCTTCCAGATAGGTTTATTGTGTGTTTACTCTGCAAATTGAATCTGTTTAAGAGCAACCTAGCTGAGAAGCCCAGCACACTCTGGCACAATGGCTGTATTTTACACTAAAGGATTCATCAGGGATCACTCAGTTACAAGTGAGAAACCCAATTCAAATAAACTTTTTTTAAAAAAGAGGAATGTGTTGGCTTGTATGACTGGGAAATCAAGCATGTCGGGTGTTTCTAGGATCAGACAAGTCTGGATCCAGGTGTTCAAATGATATCATCACTGTCTTCTCTCTCTCTCTTTCTCTCTCTCTCTGCCTGCCTTTCTTGGCCTTATTCACAGGCAGGCCCTCTCCTTGTGGAAGCAAGATGCTCCCCTCTTTTTCTCCTGACTCATGGGGTCCTTTCAGTCATCTCCTTCTAGAAAGAGTGAGGGGTTTTCCCAGCTAAATGCCCAGAGAAGATGATGATTAGTCTGGTATGAATGATGGCCAGACCCCAAGCCAATGTGGCTTGGAAGGTGGGCACTCTAATTGCTCATGGTTGGGCCAGTGCCACACAAACTACATGGTTGAAGCAGGTTGATTATAGAATGGCAAAGAGGAATTTTCCCCTCAAAAAGTGACAGTGGGCGTTTCACTCTTCCAGCCCTCTCTAGGATAGTCTCCTTGGTGAGTAGAGCCCATTTTCTCACACTAACTGGGCATTCTTTGTAGGCTCCTGGGAACATACTGGAATAAGTTCATCATTGATTCATCATATTTTCAGCAGAAAAAATGGACTTTTTTTTCATTTACCAAAAAAAGACCACATAATGGGAGAATGAATAATGGGTTTATATACTCCGTCCCTTATCCTATTTTTCTTAATAAATTTATTTGTTTATTTATTTATTTTGGATGCATTGGGTCTTCGCTGCTGCCTGTGGGCTTTAGTTGTGGTGAGCGGAGGCTACTGTTCATTGCAGTGCACAGGCTCCTCACTGCGGCGGCTTCTCTTGTAGCGGAGCACGGGCTATAGGAGCGTGGGCTTCAGTAGTTGTGGCACATGGGCTTAGTTGCTCCACGGCATGTGGGATCTTCCCAGACCAGGGCTCAAACCCATGTCCCCTGCATTGGCAGGCGGATTCTTAACCACTGCACCACCAGGGAAGTCCCTCCATCCCTTATCTTTGAAGATGCAAATCTTTCTAAAATGTATTAAAGAGTAAACTATCTTCTGTAACAGTAGAGAGAGCATATACTTTAAACATTCTCTGATGTCACAGTCATTTATAATGCATATGCACACATTATTACTGTTTCTAATCCTCCCCTCACAGGCAGCCTTTACCTTACACCATTGGGGAGTCCGCCTCTAGCTGTCTTCCCCCTCTTTCTCACTTTTAACCCACCAGCCTGAGACTCCCTAAACCGCCCAGTCTGAAATTCTCTGCCTGTTGAATCCATGTGCTCAAAGCATAAGACCAAGGGGCCTCCCTTACAGAACAGAACACAGAAGCACCGAGGATTTAGGTGTGTTATTTCTTTCTTCCCTGGGTCACTACTGTCCAGAGGACAGGCGGGTGCACAGGTCCAGAGGAATTCTTCTCCTGTTGCTGGCCAGCTGGGTGGTCATGTGCAGGTGAGCTTCCCTGACTGATTCTGTGTCTGTAAATGAGAAAAGTGGTCCCCACCATGCCAGGTGGCTCAAGGGGACATGCACACAAAGTGTGGCCTGACTTCCCAGCCCTGCACCCCACCCTCTGCTTCTGTCGACACAGCATGAGACAAGCAAGGCAAGGTTGCTTCCCAGACCCCTAGTTGGTCTACACCAAGAACCCAACACCAGAGGAGAGGACAGGTCTGTGCCCCATAGGCCCCCAGCCTCCCTGTCCTGTCCCATCTCTCCAAGTCTTCCCGCATCATTGCCTTCGTGAAATGCTGCCTCCCAGCCTTTCTCTCAAGGGCTCAAAATTAGACACGGTCTTCTCTGTTACCATTTACTTCATCTGCTTGGTTGCTTTTCAAATTCTAAGACCCTTAGCATGAAGGAGGGGTCTTAGCCAGGGAAACATAGCAGATGCCTGCTCAGCTCAGCCCACCCCTGGCTCTGGATCTCATCACTCCCTTGGTCATGAAAATTGACCCTGAGTCCTCCTTGCTTGCATTTTCCTCTGTTTCTCTCCAAACCCTGCTGACCTGTAAGCCTTTTTCGAAATCTGCTGATAACCCTGACTGAGTTAATTTATGGAATATCTTTCCCTCTGTCAATACAGTGAATCCCCTTTGAGGTATCTTGCCTGGCTGAACTGGCCCAGACCTTCTCTCAGGGTCTGAGTCCAGTTAATCTAGTTCCCTGCCTTTTTAACAAATGAAAGTTACTGAAGTCTGACAACTCTATACATAAGCTGTTACTATGAAAGTCAAAAACTGCTAATAATAGAAGGAAACAGTTAAAAAAATAAAACAGCTACAAGTGGGAAGCATGTGTCTATGCACTAGCTGCCTCTTTTTCTTGAAAGGAGAGAAAGGCTTTCTACTATTTTTCATCGGTGTCAGAAAATAGGGAAGAACCAGCTTCCAGAACCAGAGCCATGTGTCCCATCCAAAGGGACTTCCTAGGGGACCTGGGCATCACCCCTATCTGGCTCTCTGACTTACCTTGAGCCTAGCAGTCAGGTCTGGAGGCCATTCAGAGAAATCTATTTTTAAAAGTTGTTTTGCTTGGAAAAATTCCCACTCATTAAATGGAAAAACATGGGACACATATTATTATTATTATTTTATTTTATTATTTATTTATTTTTATTTTTGCGGTCGGAAGCCCGGACACATATTATTGAAATTAATAATCCATATTTTAAAAATGACAATTGCAGCCTTCTGGTTTTGGAACAAGATGACAAAGACTCACTTTTCCCTCTTCCTCCTCTCTAAATACAACTGAGAATTCTGGAAATAATTTAACAGTTAATGATCAAAGGACTCTGAAAGCTGGAATAAAGGAGGCCACTGACTATGGACTGCAGAACTTGAGGGATGACAACACAGGGGTTCCATGGGCTTCCTTTTTATCCCCTACATATCTCAGACTGGAGCTTGAGAGCCTGCAAGTTGGACAAACAGTCATAGACCAAGACAAAATAAAGTCCACTCCCTCTGACCAAAGGACCAGGAAAGGAGAAGCCCAACAGAGACCTAGTGCTGACCACCATCAGGGAACCTTGTGGCATCTGCTGTCTGACCTATATGAGTGGCAGCCCGAAAGCCCCAGCAGGTGACCCAGACCCTGTTCCACAACTAGGCACAGGCAGTTGGGCCATTCCAACTGCAGGGCCAGCAGCAGTGGGACCCGTAATCCCCTGGCCCTCCACCCAGTGGCACAAGGCAAACCTGGCCCAGCAGAGTCTGCCTCTGACCCCGGAAATTGTTCTGGCTACACCAGGAGGCCATGGGAGAGCCTCTTTCCCCTGCAGGCAATGGCAGAGGCATATGTGAGTCCAACAGCACCGCAAGAATGAGGCAGACCAGAGTAACATTGAAAGGGCCCTGAAAACGGAACTGGAAACTGCCATTGCAACTGCAGCCCCAAAACTACGCAAGAACCTATTCCCTAAACCTAAACAGGGAAACTGCCTGCTAGAATAAAGTCTTAGAAAGGATGAAGACTTTCCTAACATAATACCAAAATGTTCTCGTACAATCGAAAATCATTCATCACACCAAGAGCCAGGATTTACAATTACAATTTATCTTGAAACAAATTTTTTAAATGGAAAATCTCAGCAAAGAAATAAAAATTATTCTAAAAAGAATCAAATGAAAAATATAATAACAAATTTTTAAAACTCATTGGGTAGACTCAGTAGTAGAGTGGAGATGACAGGATAGAATCAATTAACATGAGGACAAATCAATAGATTTTACTCAAGATAATCAAGATATTTTATCTTGAACAAGATAAAATAGAAAAACATGAACAGAGCCTCTAGGATCTGTGGGGTAGCAACAAAAGATCTAGTATTCATATTATTAGAGCATCAGAAGCAGAAAGAAGGGGTGTGAGACTGAGAAAGTAGTCAAAGAAATAATGGCTGACAATTTCTCAAATTTGGCAAGACATATATAGGTGTCCCCCACTTTTCAAAAGTTTGATTTATGCCACTTCACTTTTACGAAAGACCTCCATTGGTACTTGTTTTTGCCTATGGAAAGAAATTCAAAGAGGATTTTTGCTTTCACCAAATAAAGGCAAAAGGTGAAAATCGTGTTCAGCATTTGTTTTGCAGCAGCCATTACAGAGGCACCAAGGACCCCGAGCAGTGAGAATGGCTCCACCAACCTCCTGCCCTAGAAACTGCACTCAGCATCTCAGCATCATGCTGCCATAGCTTTGAACTGTGCTTTATCTCAGTTTATTATGTGCATCTGCTAGCAATATGCATCCTAAAGTAATTGCTTCCTCGTTTTACACCATTTTGTCTTACAAAAGGTTTCATAGGAACACTCTGCTTTCGGACAGTGGGGAAAACCTGTGCCTACAAATTCAAGAAGCTGAGGAAAACTTACATTGGATAAATCCAAATAAATCCACATCAAAACTTCCTAATTAGACTTCTAAAAACTAAGGACAAAGGAAAATTTCTTTAAAATAGTCGGAGAGAAACAACACATTCTCTACAGAGAAAGACCAATGTAAATGATGGCAGATTTCTCACGTAAGACAATGGAGGCCAGAAGGAGGTGACATTTTCAAATTTTGAAAGAAATCTATCAATTTTGAATCCACTATCTGGAAAAACTATCTTCAGGAAGGAATGGAAAATAAAGACATTTCTCAGATTAAGGAAAACAGATAGTTTGTTGTTAGCAGAGTAATCCTTTAAAAATAGGTGAAAGGGACTTCCCTGGTGGCCCAGTGGTTAAGGTACTCTGCACTCCCAGTGCAGGGGGCCTGGGCTCGATCCCTGGTCAGGGAGCTGGATGCTGCATGCCGCAACTAGGAACCCACGTGCCACAACTAAAAGGATCCCACATGCCGCAACTGAAGATCCTGCATACCGCAGCGGAGATCCCGCACCTGGCAATGAAGATACCATATGAGGCAACGAAGATCCCATGTGCTGCAACTAAGACCCAGAGGAGCCAAATAAATAAATAAATAAATATTAAAAAATAAAAAATGAAAATAGGTGAGAAAGCTCTCCAAACAGAAAATGGTAATAGAAGTAGGCTGAGGCCTTCAGAAATTAAAAAAACAAAACAAAACAGCTAAAAATGGAGGTATGTATAATATAACAGATCATCATTTGTCTCATGAGTTTCTGTAATTATATTTTGTGGCTGAAGCAAAACTTATAACACCATCTGATGTGGTGCTCAACGTATGCAGAGGAAATACTGAAGACAATTGTACTTAGAATTTGGGGAGGGTAAGCAATGCTCGTCTGTGGCCCTGGTAGCAGCCCACCGACCTCAGCCATGGCTATAGACTCTCCATCCTTCAATTCTCATTTTGAACATTTCTGCTGCATCTCTTTAGGTGGGACGGGGACATAATGGAATAAGGAGTGAGATGTAGGCGGCCAGCTGTGGACAAAGTTGTGGACAGGAGGCTGGCTCCTGCAGGAGGCTGTAGCTTGACATCCAAGGCAGAGGCTCGGGCCATTGCCAACACCTCCACTACTAAGAGGCAGGGCCAGGACCCTTCCAGGAGTGCTGCTGTGTTCTCTTCTCTATCCCAGAGTCCCCCTACTCTCTCAAGCCTTGAGTCTGCCCATTTTCACGTTTTGCACCCTAGGTTGATTCCTCACTCCACGTGACTGTGATTAGGGAGAGAGGCATTAGTACCAGGGCCAGGGCCACTTGTAAAAAATGGCTCTCTGGTTGTCCAGGGCCCAAGGCCTGGCAAAGAGGGTACTGGCTGAATTTCAGTCCTCGTTTCCTCTTCAGCCAGATGCCCCTGTGCAGTGAACAACCTACCCAGTATCACATCGTGGCTCTGTCCTACAGAAGATCTAGGCTCCTGTGTACCTTGTCACTTTATGTCCAGAGAAATCTAAAGATTACATCCTGAGGTGAGGACCACTCTGTTACCTGCCTTCTTGCCTTTCTTTTCCAGTAGACAGCCTTTGCAGGGCCTGTGCATTCTACCTGCCAGCCATGTTCAATTCCTGTGCTTAGTGGCTCCTTTAAGCCCCTTCAGTTACTACATCAATACTTGCTACTCTCTATGAAATTTCAAGGGAAAAAAAAGTCCTTTGCCTGTGTGAGTCCCCGATATGGAATCTGTTTTCTCTTCATTGTTTCCAGACAAATATTGAATTCTTCGTTGTGCTTTGAAGATTGTTAAGCACTTGAAATGTGTTTGTTTACATCTATCATATGAATATTCTCCTAAATTATTTTTTAATATTAGTCTTCCATATTGCTAAACGGCACAGAGTACATATATCCCTGCATGAAATGTTACTAGAAGAAGGACAGAAAAGGCAAAGAGGAAGCTGGAGTCTCTGGAAACTTGTAGACCAGATTCTTACACATCATCACTTACATTGTGTTTTTGTGGCCTTATTTTCTTAGTCATCCTGATAATCTTTAAATTATTTCTCCTGACCTGCTTAACCTCTCACTGAAACATCCTCTTGGTGAGCAGGAACAAACGATTTGCTCATAGATAGGTTCTGCTCTTTGCAGATGACAGGACATCCGAGCCATAGGCTCCTGCAGGACCTGAAACATCACTACATTTTCATAATGTAGCATAATTTTTTAAAAGCACTGTAATTAAAATTGAAAGCAATCCCAGAAAGGCATGTGTTGGATTTCAAGAATTCTTACTTATTTCCTAATAATTTTTTTAAAATTCTGTGTTCTGCCTCTGTTTTTAAGGATGCCCTGAGTAAGAAAGGTCTCTGCACATACAAGGGGGATTGCAAAGAAGCAGGACCATTTGAGGGAGACTAGACCAGGGTAGTATCAGAAAATTAGTTATAGTTTAACATTTTTTCCGTATTATACTTAAAGACATTAAAAATGTTTTTATCCACATAGAAAATGATCTATTATCTTATTTAAAATGTTTCTGTGATATGAAGAATTTTAAAATCCTCTCACATTGTGAATAAGCAAAAAAAAAAAAAAAGGTTACAAAAATTAAGAGGAAAGAATGGAAATTTCCATTCAATAGAGACTGATCCTAAACATAGATTAAGGGACCAGGCAAGAGAAGTCACATGGTTTTCAGATTCTACCTACACAGATTGAATTTTTTATGAATTATGTGAATTTATATTACTTAGTAGATCATTTATCTCCTTCCAAACCAACAAACTAAATGAATTTAAAGGATTAAGATGAAAGTGCTTTTCAAAATTACAAATAACTCAAAGAGTTATTTGTTGCAATATATTCTAACACTGTCACATTGCACATACTTTTTTTAAAAATTCACAAAACAACAATTTGTCTTATATGTTTAAACCATTGTTGAGTATGGTTTCACTAACCTTTTCATTTAAAAATAAAAATAAAAATCTGAGCCTGTAAAATAACTAAATTACCTGCAAGTAATTTAAACCGTTTTGTCCTGCTCTTAGCAGCATTATACCCCATGTAAGTGTACGTTGATTTTAGTATACTAATTACATTTTGGAAGAAGGAAGGAATAGAAAAAAAAAAAAGCCAGTTTCTCTGTTATGCTGTTTTTTCCAATGGTTGCTCATACACACCACCCCATGGCAGCCAATTAAGGCCATATTTCACTGGGGGGATTTGACTGCTTTTTATTTATTATTATTACTGCACCATTATATTCTTGAAATGTCACTGCTCATGTCATTGTGCAAAGCAGGCTACGAAATGCTTCAACATTTACCGCTTCTAAGTTCACGTTAGTACAGGATTAAATCAATTTTAATTTCGCTGAGAGAGTCTCATTCTATTTTTAAACGAATCCGATTCAGCCTCGGGTCGTTGTCATTTTAATAGCGAAAGTGTGCCACTTGTACACACATCCGCCTCTCCAGGCGATCTTTGATTTGGGTTGTTATGGAAATGAAGCCTCCCCAGTCAGGTTTAACCTGCGGAGAGGTGAGGACTACCTGTCAAAAACTCCCCAGGGCAGATCCTGCGCCCGGGGTCGCGCAGAGGCTGGGCGCAAGTGGCTGCCAGCTCCAGCCGCGCCCGGGACGCGCTGGGAGGGCATGGGGACCGAGCGCACCTGAGCCCAAAACTCCAGCGCTAGTTACAGAAACCCTTGAAATACTAGAGAATACTGTAACTGAAAGGCACAGACGACCAGTTTCATCGTTCCCACCCGGGAAAGTAATGTGATGGACTCAACATAGCAAGAACTGTGACACAGAGAAATCTGTCCTGTTATCTCGTTAGCGCATCTCCAAAGAGAGTAAGGTCATTTAGCAAGCCCCACTGGGGCTTCAAGGAGCCAAGCCAGGGACCTCAAGGTAGGACTCAAAATCTGCCTCTTTTTTTTTTTTTTTGAAATATGGTAATTGTCACCAATATGGCCGCCTTTGCTGTCCGGTATTCTAGTTCTGGTGGCCTAATAGGTGGCCAGATTTGATTGTGTGAACTCCAATCATCTCAGGGCACTTTATTTTGTGTGATTTTGTTTTCTTCTTTTCTTTTTTTTAATTGAAGTATATTTGCTGTACAATATTATATAAGTTACAGGCGCACAATATAATGATTCACAAATTTTAAAGGTTATACTCCATTTATAGTTTTAAAAGTTATACTCCATTTATAGTTATTATAAAATGTTGGCTATATTCTCTGCATTGTACAATATATCTTTGTATTTTATACCTAATAGTTTGTACCTCTTACTCCCCAATCCCTATCTTGCCCCTTCTCCCTTCCCTCTCCCCAATGGTAACCACTAATGTGCTCTCTATATCTGAGTCTGCTTCTTTTTTGTTATATTCACTAGATTGTTTTATTTTTTTACATTCCACATATAAGTGATATGGTACAGTTTTGTCTTTCTCTGTCTGACTTATTTCACTCCAGGTCCATCCATGTTGCTGCAAATGGCAAAATTTCATTCTTTTTATGGCTGAGTAGTATTACAATGTATACATATATATACCACATCTTTATCCATTCATCTGTTGATGGACACTTCTGTTGCTTGTCTTTTCTTTTTTTAAATACAAAAGAGTCGGAGAAATCCTGGGGTGCTGGCTGGGAATACACTTCTCCAGTTAAAAATGGGCTTCTATTCTTCAATGTTCCTGCCAGGAAAGATGGCACCATTTTCCACACTGGTTTCTCTACTTCATGCCTCTTGTTTTTAACAGCTCTAATATAGTTGGTTCATTCATTCAAATGTTGTGTTGCAGATACTACAAATCTAAAATAAAATAAAATAAAAATCCCCCAAAGGACTTCCCTGGCTGTCTAGCGGTTAAGACTCTGCGCTTCCACTGCAGAGGGCATGGGTTCGATCCCTGGTCAGAGAACTAAGATCCCGCAGCACGGCCACAGAAAAAAATAAAGTCCCCCAAATCTCAGTAGTTCCTTCATACCTAGAGACAGCACCTAGATGGAGAGGGCACTCTCACCTAGTAATGCGGAGTCTTCAGTAGAGAGTGAATGCCAGGTGGGAAGCTGCTCCCTTCAAGTTTGGGGGAATCTAGCTCATGTCTTTATCATCAAGCTTAGCTTCCTCCGGGCATATTGCCCACAAGGCAAGAGACTAAAAATGCAGATTCCTCCATTAGGGTTTTCTGTCCACGGAAACACGAGTTTCGCATGCTCATTTATCAATGATATTATTTGAAATGTTCCACTGTTATTACAACAACCATAGGAACCCCTGGTACCATAAGTTCCATTAATTTTAAACACTCTGTTTTACTTGATATACAAACATTCAATGCTTGAGGGAATGCAATACATAGCAATACTGAATCACAAAATGTAAGTGGGTAAATACTAAGAAAAATCATTTTTCCCTTTGGGATTTTGAATCCCAAGGGTGGGCGGTGGAGATGGCAGGGGAGAGGGACAAGCCAGTATGCAGCCTCGAGGGAAGGAAGAGGAGGGCAGCACTGACAACACCAACACCACTGTCTTCCCTCTCCTGAATTTCTTTCTTGGATTTCTGGTCCCCAACACTGCCTGTATTGGCCTCATTCAACTTAATTCTCACAAGACAGAATTAGGCTGTCTCAGAAGGCATGTCTTAGAACCAGCAGGTGAGTTTGTCGAGTGCAGCTCTGAAAGCTTTGCTTACCAGCCTTGAATGCTGTTTCTTGCTCTGGGCCCTTGAAACCTCCTTGCCTACCTATATTAATGCCCCATGGCTTGAGCTTTGCCACTGAGGATCACCTGGACCCATTGTCTTGGGGTCAGAGTCCCTAGGGGAGATGCCATCTTCCCTGGAGCTCACCTCTCCCTGGGCCACTTCACCCTGTCCTCTCTCCTACTTCCTCAGAGTCCTCCTCAAGTTACCTGTCTATCCCTGAGGGAATCTTCCCCAGTTTCCCTCTAAGGACCCGTTGACAGTCCCCCACCCTCCTCCTCCTCAGAATGGGAAATGGCACCCAACTTCCCATCACTACAGATATGCACTCTCACATGAAAATAAAAATACTCTGAATATAAACAGTACTCATGCAGAATTGTCAAAGTGAAATTATTTCCAACCAGTCACTGCTGTGCATCACTTAGCCAGCCCTAGATAGGAAATGCCTTTCAATAGTCCTTTGTGTGTGGAATACCAAAGACCCTTTTAAAATGTAAGTTGTTCCTGTTTATAAAACACACCGAACAAGTACAACTGGTAGGATGTAACACAAATGCAATTTTATTTTGCTTTCCTGTTGTCTCTTTAAAAATGTGCTCGGGGGCTTCCCTGGTGTCGTAGTGGTTGGGAGTCCGCCTGCCGATGCAGGGGACACGGGTTCGTGCCCCGGTCCGGGAAGATCCCACATGCTGCGGAACAGCTGGGCCTGTGAGCCATGGCCGCTGAGCCTGCGCGTCCGGAGCCTGCGCGTCCGGAGCCTGGGCTCCGCAACGGGAGAGGCCACAACAGTGAGAGGCCCGCGTACCGCAAAATTAAAAAAAAAAAAATGTGCTCAGTGGGGGATGTTTATCAACCTCAGCCCTTGCTCAGGTAGGTCCCAAATATGCCCAAGTTAAATTTTTTTTTTAAATCTTGTGATTTTAAGTGACCAGCACAGTCTCATTTGGTAGCTGAGTCACCTCTCTCCCCGCACTGGGCTCTGAGCTGGGCTGCAGGGAGAACCAGTTCTGCCTCACCTTTCTTGCTCATCCCCTCCCCCTACACTGATGAGCTTACCAGTGTCTGGTCCCTGGGCTCATCAGGAGAAAGGAAATGGGGGCACAGAGTCCTTACCTGACTGAAACGACTACAGAATGCTTTGCCCTCTCTGGGATGGCCGCTGACAAATGCCAGCTCTTTTCTCTCATAAGCACTTGCACAGCAAAGAAGCAGTGCACACACATCCCCTCCCCTCCCCCCTCCCCCCTCCCGCTACCAGCACATCGGCTGAGGGAACCAGGTGTGGAAGTTCTAGGAGGGGTGGCCTTCAGGTAGCCTCACATCACCTAGCAACCAGGACACGCTTTGAACATAGATGGAACACATTAGGGTTTTCTGTCCACGGAAACACGAGTTTCGCATGCTCATTTATCAATGATATTATTTGAAATGTTCCACTGTTATTACAACAACCATAGGAACCCCTGGTACCATAAGTTCCATTAATTTTAAACACTCTGTTTTACTTGATATACAAACATTCAATGCTTGAGGGAATGCAATACATAGCAATACTGAATCACAAAATGTAAGTGGGTAAATACTAAGAAAAATCATTTTTCCCTTTGGGATTTTGAATCCCAAGGGTGGGCGGTGGAGATGGCAGGGGAGAGGGACAAGCCAGTATGCAGCCTCGAGGGAAGGAAGAGGAGGGCAGCACTGACAACACCAACACCACTGTCTTCCCTCTCCTGAATTTCTTTCTTGGATTTCTGGTCCCCAACACTGCCTGTATTGGCCTCATTCAACTTAATTCTCACAAGACAGAATTAGGCTGTCTCAGAAGGCATGTCTTAGAACCAGCAGGTGAGTTTGTCGAGTGCAGCTCTGAAAGCTTTGCTTACCAGCCTTGAATGCTGTTTCTTGCTCTGGGCCCTTGAAACCTCCTTGCCTACCTATATTAATGCCCCATGGCTTGAGCTTTGCCACTGAGGATCACCTGGACCCATTGTCTTGGGGTCAGAGTCCCTAGGGGAGATGCCATCTTCCCTGGAGCTCACCTCTCCCTGGGCCACTTCACCCTGTCCTCTCTCCTACTTCCTCAGAGTCCTCCTCAAGTTACCTGTCTATCCCTGAGGGAATCTTCCCCAGTTTCCCTCTAAGGACCCGTTGACAGTCCCCCACCCTCCTCCTCCTCAGAATGGGAAATGGCACCCAACTTCCCATCACTACAGATATGCACTCTCACATGAAAATAAAAATACTCTGAATATAAACAGTACTCATGCAGAATTGTCAAAGTGAAATTATTTCCAACCAGTCACTGCTGTGCATCACTTAGCCAGCCCTAGATAGGAAATGCCTTTCAATAGTCCTTTGTGTGTGGAATACCAAAGACCCTTTTAAAATGTAAGTTGTTCCTGTTTATAAAACACACCGAACAAGTACAACTGGTAGGATGTAACACAAATGCAATTTTATTTTGCTTTCCTGTTGTCTCTTTAAAAATGTGCTCGGGGGCTTCCCTGGTGTCGTAGTGGTTGGGAGTCCGCCTGCCGATGCAGGGGACACGGGTTCGTGCCCCGGTCCGGGAAGATCCCACATGCTGCGGAACAGCTGGGCCTGTGAGCCATGGCCGCTGAGCCTGCGCGTCCGGAGCCTGCGCGTCCGGAGCCTGGGCTCCGCAACGGGAGAGGCCACAACAGTGAGAGGCCCGCGTACCGCAAAATTAAAAAAAAAAAAATGTGCTCAGTGGGGGATGTTTATCAACCTCAGCCCTTGCTCAGGTAGGTCCCAAATATGCCCAAGTTAAATTTTTTTTTTAAATCTTGTGATTTTAAGTGACCAGCACAGTCTCATTTGGTAGCTGAGTCACCTCTCTCCCCGCACTGGGCTCTGAGCTGGGCTGCAGGGAGAACCAGTTCTGCCTCACCTTTCTTGCTCATCCCCTCCCCCTACACTGATGAGCTTACCAGTGTCTGGTCCCTGGGCTCATCAGGAGAAAGGAAATGGGGGCACAGAGTCCTTACCTGACTGAAACGACTACAGAATGCTTTGCCCTCTCTGGGATGGCCGCTGACAAATGCCAGCTCTTTTCTCTCATAAGCACTTGCACAGCAAAGAAGCAGTGCACACACATCCCCTCCCCTCCCCCCTCCCCCCTCCCCCAGGTCCCTTCTACTGCAACACCACCACTCCCACCCCACCCCCAGGCATAGGCAATACATCCCATTCCCCAGACTGCAGCTCCCTGCTCTGTCCCTGGCTTCTGATGGTCCACCCCTCCAGACTCACCTAGGGGAAGTCCCACTGGCCTCCCAGTGGTCAAGTGCTCCTGACTCCCGAACTTGTTACCAACTAAATCAGGTCCCACTGCTTGCCCTTACAAAATCAATTACATACTCATAAATGGTAGAGGAGAAAGGGGCCTTCAATCAGAATGCCGGCAATCTGGGGAGATGGCGAACTCAGCATCCCCCAAAAACCACCTCCGAAGGTTCTGCTTGGCCTTAAGAGGTAATCTCAGTTAATCACTGGGATGTGTGCAGGCTTGTGTGCAGGCTTGTGTACACGCTTGTTGATGCCTTGTGATCTTCCTCTAGGTGTTATCTTGTTCACACAGTTTGGTCACGACGTTTGTTCCCGAGATTACTGAAGGGGAAGCTAGGGAAGAGATCTGGTCATCGGTTAACTACTTACTCTTCATTTTTACTTCTTTGATCTATGGAAAGAACCGACAAGTTAAGCAAGGTATTGTGTGATTAAAAGATCTGAAAGGTGTGCTTGGGCTGGAGATGAGCAGAGCATTGGGGTGCCTGGGCTAAAAGTTAGTTGCAATATAGCTTTGCTAAAGTGACAGGAAAAGGGAATTCCT
>NW_006769482.1:1358867-1374145 GCF_000442215.2 Lipotes vexillifer
GAGTAGCCGTGCTCGCCTCAACTAGAGAAAGCCTGCGCACAGCAACAAAGACCCAACACAGCCAAAAATAAAAATATAATAATAAAAATAAATTAATTATAAAAAAATTTTTATAAGTTAGTTACAATATAGCTTTGTTAAAGGGGCTTCTTGCTGAGTGCAGTTTCCTGTAAAGAGCTGCTTACAAACTCTTGCTCATAGGAACCTAATTTATTCCCGTGTACCCTTTAACTGGGGAAGTCTTTCCAGTTATTATTGCTATATAACAAAATACCCCAAAACTTAGTGGTATAAAACAACAACCGGGCTTCCCTCGTGGCGCAGTGCTTGAGAGTCCGCCTGCCGATGCAGGAGACGCGGGTTCGTGCCCCGTTTCGGGAAGATCCCACATGCCGCGGAGCGGCTGGGCCCGTGAGCCATGGCCACTGAGCCTGCGCGTCCGGAGCCTGTGCTCCGCAAATGGGAGAGGCCACGACAGTGAGAGGCCCGCATAACGCAAGAAAAAAAAAAAAAAAACAACAACCATTTTGTTGTGATCATTTGATTTGGTCAGTTAGAAACAAACATCCCAATACAAAACGGGTAAAAGATTAGAACAGATACTTTACCAATGAAAATATAAAAGTGGCATACCAGCACATAATAAGATGTTCAACATTATTAATCACGAGGGAAATGCAAATTACAACGTCAATGAGATGTCAACACACACCTATTCAAATATCTAAAATTAAGAAGACTAACCATACCAAGTGCTGGTGAAAAGGTGGAGACACTGGAACTCTCACACACTGCTGCTGGTGGGATGTAAAATGGGACAGCCACTTCTGAAAACAGCTTGGCATTTGATTAAGTTCAACATGCAACTACCATGTGACCCAGCAACTTCTCCCCTAGATATTCACAGGAGAGAAATGAAAACTGATGCCACACAGGCTTGTACAGGAATGTTCCCAGTGGCCACACGTAGCACAACATCAGGTTGTGGTCAGGGAATGTGGTGGTCCTGACGTTGATCTCTTGATGCTTGTCCTTCCCTGTGGCCCCACATGCTCTCAGTTTTCATAACTCTCCTACATAAGCTAAAAACGGTGCAATCGCAACAGAGTTTAGTATAGGAGTTGGTGAACTACAGCCTATAGTCCAAGTATAGTCACCTGCCTGTATCTTGTAAATAAAGGTCTATTGGAATACCATCCTGCCCCTAATTTAGGTACTGTCTATTTAGCACTATGACTGCAGAGTTAAGTAGTTGTGATACAGACTATATGGCCCTCGACCTCTGGTCAAGCAGAGAAGAGCTCGGGATCTGGTTCAGGTAAGCTCAGATTCAGCTGTGCCTCTTACTGGCTGAGTAATCCCGGGTCATTTACTCAGCTCCTCTCTGTGTCAGTTTCCTAAACTAGCAGGAGTTAGTCATGTAGAGCACATAGAATGCTGCTGGGCTCATGGTAAACACTTCACAAATGTTAGCAGTTATTATTATTTGTTTGGCACAGGGTCCTAAGAATGTGCTTTATTTTATTGCCAGCTTTTGATTTTGTTCTTCAAATATTTCATATCTTTACTAAATATTTGGCTGATTGATCTGTTCATTTCTGGAAGAGATGTGTTAAAATCTGCCACTATCCTTGTAGATTTTTGCTTCATAATATGTTGGAAAAGAGTTGTTAGGTATAAAAATTAATAAAGAGAAACCTCAATTACAGTAGAGTCAGGAGGCCAGAAGGGGGAGCTCTCACACCCCACAGGTGATAGCAGAGCCTGAGAGGCAGAAGACTCTCTTCTTACCTGGTAAGAGCTCAGCCAATGAGAAACTGTTAATTCAGCCAATGGAAAAGCAGTATACTCTCAATACCTCCAATGGACTCTTGGTTTACTATGGCCCTCCCAACTTCCTTTCCCCCTCTTTCAAAGAGTCTTCTTGTTGCTTGAAGCCTTGCACGTGGCTTACCGTGGTTGCAGACCCCAAATTGCAATTTTTTGCTGATACCAAATAAACCGATTTTTTGCTGGAGAAACAACTGAGAGTCTATTGTTTTAGGTCAACATAGGTCTTGTGCTTTAAAAATTGTTATATCTTCCTGGTAATTATTCCTTTATCATCAATAATGACCCTTTTTAATCCTTAAATATTTTTTCTTCATAGTCTAATTTATCTTAAATTTATACTGCTATATCATCTTTCTTTCGGTTACTGTTTTTAAAAGTTATATATCACTGTCATCGTTCCTTGATTATGTCTTAGGTGTGTCTTATAAGTCATAGAACTCAACTGTTTTTTCTTATTCCAAATGATTTTTTTTTTCTTGTATTGGATATGTTTAATACAGTTTCATTTATTGGATTATAGATATATTTGTTTATTTCTTTCATTTGATTTAGTTTTATGTTTACTTTCTATTAAGTTGATAATATTTTCTCCATATTCCTTTTCCTCTGCATTGCTGAAAAGAAAACCATAGCCCCCAAATGGTGTCACTCATGCTAAAAGCCCATGATACCAAAACTAGATTTAATACCTGATCTAGTTGCAGTTTCAACCTCTTCCAGAAATGTAACCAGTTTGGAATTTTCTGGTCAGCACCAATGAGGAAGTCTGTCAAGAAAATGTCCTGATATAAAAATAATCCTTTCTTTTATTTTGCTAATATCTCCCTTGCTCCACTCTTCTTCCTATAAAAGCCTTCCATTTTTTTACAACCCCTCCGAGCACCCTTCTAGTTGCTAGACGGGATGCTGCCTGATTCATGAATTGCCTAATAAAGCCAATTAGATTTTCAAATTTACTCGGTTGAATTTTGTTTTTTAACAGTATTAATTTAGAAGTTATAGTCGTCTTTTGCTGAGACAGAGACAGAAGAGAGAGATTTTTAATAATAGGTAACCCAACATAAGGATTTTAAAAATTAATCATGAATTACATGTCCCATCCCCCAGCTTCCCTCCCCAGAGGCACCAACTCTTACCAGGTTTCTTCCAGGAACATTCTATGCTTCAGATACTGCGTTGAATTCTACCCCATGTTAATTTTCAAGTCTACAATCTGTTTTTCTCCCCCTTATTATATTCCTCCTTTTTCCTTAATCCTTCCACCCTTCCAACCAACCTTAGCAGGAGGAGACAAGCAGAGAGAGACAAGAAGTGGAGAACAGAATTTGGAAGTGAGGGAAGAAGAAAAGAATTATCAAAGAAATTTAGACTCAGAAAGAAACTTTAAAAGAACTAGTCCAACCAGAGTTCCATATGTATTTGGTCTTTGTCCCCAGTTCCTGGCAGAGCTCTTAAAACCCTCACAATCTCCTGAGTGGTAAGAGTGTCCATTATTATTCATAAGGAGCCCCAGTGAGTTTATTTTAATGAGGTGACTCAAGCTGGGGTCTCAGGATGGGGCTGATCACCAGAAAGACCAAACAGGAGATTAGAGGGTGAAGACTTTCCCAGACTTCCAGATGTGGAGGGGAGCTGGAGATTGAGTTATAAAACCTCTTGAACAGTGAGATTCAGACCACTTCCAGGTTGATGAACACATTAATGTGCTGGGAGGTGGCTTGTCCGGAGTGGGCATGGGAGCTTGCACCTCCCACCCCTTACCTTATCCTGTGCACCTCTTCCATGTGGCTGTTCTGAGTTGTCCCCTTTACAGCAAATCAGGGAATGTAAGTAAAGTAAGCATAAGGTCTGTGAGTCTTTCTAGTGAATTATCAAACCTAAGGAAGAGGGCATGGGAACATTCTATTTATAGCTGGTGGGTCAGAAACACAGGTGACAACCTAGGGTGAGAGTTGGTGTCAGAATGAACCAGAATGAATGAATTGTAGGACACCCACCTGGTGTCAGAATTGGAGAACTGATTGGTGTCAGGAAGCACCCCACGTCTGGTGTCAGAAAAAAGACATCACATTTCCAGAAGAGGAAAACAGTGATGACAGGCATGAGGGACACTGCATTGCTTCACCACACTCTGATTATACACGTGTGAGAATTAAAAAAAAAAAAAACCTTCGAGAAGACTGAGCCAGTCCTGGATGAGAGGAGCAGAGATAGCTTTTGGAAAGAACCTAAAGTCCCCAGATGTGCTGATCAAACGCTGTCCCACTTCATCACATGCATCCTTCTGATCTCAGATGGAGGAAACGAGTCAATACGGTACACAAATCCCTGCATAGGAACGACATCAGTGATGTGCAAGTGTCTCTTTTGTTGCTTGGTAAGAATTTTCATTCTGGGGACTTCCCTGGTGGTCCAGTGGATAAGACACCATGCTCCCAATGCAGGGGGCCTGGGTTCGGTCCCTGGTCGGGGAACTAGATCCCACATGCATGCCACAACTAAGAAGTCCACATGCTGCAACTAAAGATCCCGCCTGCTGGAACTAATACCAGGTGCAGCCATAAATAAATATTAAAAAAAAAAAAGAATTTTCATTCTGAAGATCTTTTACTAGGATTTGAAAATCTGGTAAAACAAAATTTTGTTGACTTGATTATAACAAGATTGCCAAGGAAATAGCCTTAAAGTATGCAATTTTATTTGCTAAATAGGGTAAACATTCCATATTTTAAAAAGTTTTAAAACATTATATTTTCCTTTGCCTAATAAATTTAAGTAACAAAATAGAGCATGCATACATTCATAGACATATGTATATTTTTAAGCTACTCGAATGGCTAAACTTCTTACAACCAAAGAGACTATATTAGTCAGGAGTTCTTCTGTTGCAAGGGACTGAAACAGAATTCAAAACTATCTTAAAAAAACAAAGAAGACCTAAATAAATGGAGGGCATGCCGTATTCATAGGCTGGAAGACTCAAAATGGTAAAGGTGTTAATTGTCCCTAAATCGATCTATAGATTTAATGCAATTCTATCCAAATCCCTGCACATTTTTTTTTTTTTTTTTTGGTATACATAGCCATGTTTATTCTAAAACGTATATGGAAATGGAAAGGCCCTAGAATAACCAAAACAGTTCTGAAAAAGAAGAATAAAGCTGCAGGACAATTCTTCCTAATTCTGATGGGCTGAGTTGTATCCTCCAAAATTTATATGTTGAAGCCCTAACCCCCAGTACCTTAGAATGTGACTGTATTTGGAGACAGGAACTTTAAAGAGGTGATTAAGTTAAATGGGGTCAAACGGATCATGAACTTAGATGTAAAACATAAAAATATAAAACTTATAGGAAAAAATCTTTGGGATCTAGGACTAGGCAAAGAGTTCATAGACTTGACAACAAATGTGAAATTCACAAAAGGAAACTGACAAATTGGACCTCATCTAAATTAAAATGTTTTGATCTGTTAAAGGCCCTTTAAAAGGATGAAAAAATGAGCTACAGACTAGGAGAAAATACTTGCAAACCACATGTCCGACCAAGGACTAGTATCTAGAATATATAACTCAACTCACAACTCAACAATTAAATACATTTTCAATTAGAAAGTGGGCAAAAGGGGGGCCTCCCTGGTGGCACAGTTGTTAAGAATCTGCCTGCCAATGCAGGGGACACAGATTCGAGCCCTGGTCCGGGAAGGTCCCACATGCCTCGGAGTAACTAAGCCCATGCGCCACAACTACTGAGCCTGTGCTCTAGAGCCCACGAGTCACAACTACTGAGCCCACGTGCCACAACTACTGAAGCCCGCGTGCCTAGAGCCCGTGATTCACAACAAGAGTAGCCACTGCGTACCACAAGGAAGAGTAGCCCCCTCTCACCACACCTAGAGAAAGCCCACGCACAGCAACGAAGACCCAATGCAGCCAAAAATAAATAAATTAAATTAATTAATTAAAAAAAAAAAGAGAGAGAGAGTGGGCAAAAGGGACTTCCCTGGTGGTCCAGTGGTTAAGAATCTGCCTTCCAATGCAGTATACAAAGGTTTGATCCCTGGGTGGGGAACTAAGATTCCACATGCCTTGGGGCAACTAGCCCTCTCACTGCAACTACTGAGGCCATGTGCTCTAGAGCCTGCACACCACAACTAGAGAGAAGCCCGAGCACTGCAATGAAGAGCCTATGCACCACAACTAAGACCTGATGCAGCCAAGTAAATTAATTAATTAATTTTTAAAAAAGAAAAAATGGGCAAAAGACATGAACAGATATTTCACAGAAGAGGACGTACAGATGGCAGATAAGGACATGAAAAGATGTTCAATTTTATTATTCAATAGGAAAATATAAATTAAAACCATAATGAGATATTGCTACACATTTATCAAAATAAAAATTAGTGGGCTTCCCTGGTGGCGCGGTGGTTGAGAGTCTGCCTGCCGATGCAGGGGACACGGGTTCGTGCCCCGGTCCGGGAAGATCCCACATGCCGCGGAGGAGCTGGGCCCGTGAGCCATGGCCGCTGAGCCTGCACGTCCGGACCCTGTGCTCCACAACATGAGAGGCCACAACAGTGAGAGACCCGCATACTGCAAAATAAAATAAAATAAAAAAATAAAATAAAAATTAGTGACCACACTAAATGCTGGCAAAGATGCGGAGAAACTGAGTCACTCATACATTGCTGGTGAGAATATAAAATGGTACAGCCACACTGGTAAATGTTTGGGTAATTTCTTTAAAAATTAAGCATGCAATTGACATATGACTCATAATTTTGTACTCTTGGGCATTTATCTCAGATAAAGGAAAACTTGTGTTCACATCAAAACCTGCATACTAATATTTATAGCAGTGTCATTAGTAATAGCCAAAATTGGAAAGATCCTGGGTGTTTTTAAACTGTTGCGTGTGTGATTTACCATAGAATCTACTCAGTAACTTTTAAAAAATGAACTACTAATGCAAGCAACAACTTGGATGAATCTCTAGAGAACTGTGCTAAATGAAAAAGCCAGTCCTAAAAGGTTACATACCACATGATACCATTTACATAACATTCTTGAAATGGCAAACTTACAGAAGTGAAGGACAGATTAGCAGTTGCCACGCATTAAGAATGGAGAGGTGAGAGAGGCAGACAGGGGAGGCGTGTGACATGACAACACTAGGGATCCTTGTGGCGATGGAACTGGTTGGTACCTTTGTTACCAGGCAAGGGCTGGCTGCCTTACGCACATAGAAGACGATACTATGGCACCAGCTTTTGAGAAAAGAAAGAGCTTTATTGTGAGGTCAACCAGCAAGGAGACAGGAGGCTAGGCTCTCAAATTTGTCTCCTGCATCCAGGGTTCAGGGCGAAATTTAAGGGGGTAGGGGAATTTCAAGCTTGGAAGCTGATTGGCTAGTCTCATATCAGTATAAGCTACACATGCTGCTGGAAGCCAGATTTTCCTCACTGGAGGACTTCTCACTTCATAAAGGGCTCCAGTGGCAACATTTCTATTCTTTATGTTCCACATTCTTGGTTCTGGTGTCATTCGGGAGACACAGGCTCCTGTCTTGCATATGCGCAGTGCTGTCTCTGTAAAATAACTCCAGGTTTGATTAATCAACAACCTGCTTTAAGGAGGCAAAACCAGTTTAAGCTGGTCAATGTTTCATGTGCTATTTTATGTTGACTGTGGTGTGGATACACAGACCTGCACATGTGATAAAACTGCACAGGACGACACACACACACACTCACATACACACACAGTTGCACACAAATGAGTATGTGTAAAACAGGAATTCTGAATAAGACCTGTGGATTATATCTGTGTCAATATCCTTGTTGTGGATGTACTACAGTAGTGAAAGACGTTACCACTGGGGAAACTGGGTAAAGGGTACATGGGATCTCTCTGTATTATTTTTCACAACTGTATGTGAATCTACAATTATCTTAAAAAGTTTAAATACACTCATTGTCATAGCACATTATTCACAATAGCCAAAAAGTGGAAGCAACCCAAGTGTTCATCAGTGGATACATGGATAAAGAAAATGTGGTCTATCCATACAATGGAATGTTATTCAGCCTTAAAATGGAATGGAATCGGACAACATGGGTCAATCTTAAGGATATTATGCTAAATGAAATAAGCCAGTCATGAAAGGACAAACAAACACTGTCTGATTCCATTCATATGAGGTTTCTAGAACAGTCAAATTCAAAAAGACAGGAAGTATACTGGTGGGTGCCAGGGGCTGGGGTGAGAACGGGTGGGAGTTAGTATTTAATGAGGACAGAGTTTCCGTTTGGGAAGATGAGAAAGTTCTGGAGATGGATGGTGATGATGGTTGCACAATAATGAGAATGTACTTAGTGTCACTAAACTGTACACTTAAAAATTATTAAGATGGTAAATTTTAGGTTATGTGTATCTTACCACGGTTTAAAAAAAATTTTTTTTATGTTTAAAAAGAAAAAGACAACTAGCTTAAGCAAAGGAAAACTGGAAGTGACTCACTGGCTCATGTAGTGGACAACCTTAGGCATGGGTCTAGGTCCAGGCATGGCTGGCCCCAGGGCTTAACATGGGGTCACCAGGACCTGTCTCCTCCATCTTTGGGTCTGTTGTTTTCTCTGTAACATCCATCTCAGGCAAGCTCTCACCACTTGAGGGCAAAATGGCCAGGGGCAAGTCTCGGCTGATATTGTTTATAAGAAATGACATCCAGAGGGAAAAGCAAAACCCTGTCTCTCCAAATAGCCATTTCACTTCCTAAAAAGAACTCAACTAGTAGAGCCCAGGCCTCAGGTTGCACCTGAGGTGGGGAAAATGGGGCATGTGATTGACACCTCCTGCCCAGTGTTACCTGGAATGAACTCAGTTCCATTTCCAGGAGGAAGGTCTGCAGGTATGTCCACCACAGTGAGAACACAAAATTCGTGACATCAAAATTGTACTTCAGGACTTCCGTGGTGGCGCAGTGGTTAAGAATCCGCCTGCCAATGCAGGGGACACGGGTTCGATCCCTGGTCCAGGAAGATCCCACATGCCGCGGAGCAACTAAGCCTGTGCACAACAATTACTGAGCCTGCGCTCTAGAGCCTGTGAGCTACCACTACTGAAGCCCGCACACCTAGAGCTCATGCTCCACAACAAGAGAAGCCACTGAAATGAGAAGCCCACACATCACAACAAAGAGTGCACTCTTGCCACAACTAGAGAAAGCCTGCGTGCAGCAACGAAGACCCAACGCAGCCAAAAATAAATAAATAAATAAATTTATTTTAAAAAAAATTGTACTTCAATATGATTGTATCAAGAGACTTTTCCCAGAATAAATAAATCCTGGAGCATCTAGACACAAAAACGGGCAAAATTGTACAAATTTATAGAAACAATTCTCTGATGATAACTAAATCACTAGGTCTATGGAGTATTACAATTTATATTGTAAAGAAAATGAGAACTTATAATCAGTGGAGATAAAGAAGGTGGCTTGGAATTAGGAACAAAGTTTTCTGTGCTTTAATGGCACATACTTCTGCTGTATTTGGCAGGAAGCTTTGTTTCTATTAAGATTCTTCCGTTTAGTTTTTCTAGAATTCCTCCTTGAAACAGTTTGCAGGGAGTGCTGGTCAAGGGCACTGGGTATGCACATATGACACAGTATTAATCTACTTTGCAAGTATAACTGTAAGGTGCCTCTTTTGCTAAGACAGGACTCTTTGTTGAGCAGGCGTTTGCAGCACTTGTGTGTGGGGTGTAGAGATAAAACAGAACCAGGGAAAAGGGTGGTGGCCTCGGCTGACTCCAAGACAGTTAGAAGGAGCCCATGTGGCTCCTAACAGCTCTTCCCACCCCCTTGCGTCATGCCCTCCCGTCCAGAGTGTAGGTGTGAACAAGGTGAAGTGTGCATGTCCAGGAAGGTCAGAGCAGGCAGTTCAGTTCTGCTCTCTGGAACCGTGGGCCCCAGGGCAGGGCCTATGGCCCCTTCGCATGATTCTCCTGCTGCACTATCCTTGCTGTGTGGCAGCAGGCCTTGGCCCTCTGTGCCTCCCTCAGAACTCTGCCTACAGTCTAATACCCTGAATGTATACCAGCTCAAGTGGCTTCCTTGTCTCCAAGAGGCAACAGAGCCTGTAGGGTCAGGATTCAGGGCCCGGTTGCAGAAGACAGCTTCAGGAGAGCATTTTCCCATAGACCAAAGTATCCACGTGTAAAATGACATGTTTTCTGGGATCTGCTTTAAAATACTCCAGTTTAAAAAAAATACAAGGGGAGTGTTAAAACAGTAGAATGTTAATATCTGTTGAAGCTAGCAATGGATACGTGGGGCTTACAATACTGTTGTCTCTACTTTTGTGTATTATTTGAAGTCCTCATAACACAACAGATTTTAAAAGTTGTTATCACCTCTGACCTCCTACACCTTTGACCCCTTTGGCAGGCTGAGCAGTCGTGCACAAGGCACTCTGGAGGACAGAGCAGGGCTCTCGGCCAGCAGGCACGAGTACGACATGGTGGTTACTAAACATAGGGTATGGTCAGGCCACTCAGGTTGACTCTTCTCTTGCTCTCTCTACATTCCCTGCCCAACGAGTGCCTGCTTCACCTACACCCTACTCACACTGACCTTCCTACCTACTTGCCCCAGGCTCCAGCTAGTGATTGTTCTTATCAAAGGGTGGTGAGGGGCGTGCCCCTCTGCTGGTTTCCCTGGTAACTAATGAGCCCACCTGACATCAATTCCCCTATAACTGGTAATCTCCCCTTCCCCCGGGAGCGAAGACTGCCACCATGTTCTGCCCGCTGTCCACTGCACACGGTGGGGTGTCACTCCAGGAACTTGTTTCGGACACGTAAGCTCCGCCATCCTTTAAACCATTGATGTCTATGCTGCTGACTCAGGGTTCTTTCTTTGCTCTTGAAGCTGTGCAAGCACAGGTCTTGTAGGCCTGCATGGTGCAGCCCAACACATGGGAACACTTCTGGACCACTCTCCAGAGCCCCGAGTTCCTTCCCTGTCACCTGAGTCACCCCCACCCTCCACAGAGACCCCATAATCCAGCCAATGGTGGAGGGGCTTGGAGGGGCTCCTCTCCAGCTGTCTGGCTTTTCTGATTGGTGCCATTGCCAAGCCAGTTGTTAACGTTTGCATGCCGTCCCTGAGGATGATTAACAAATTGGAGAAGGGAGGTGGGACCAGTGATAGATGATTGTTCCCTCCCTTCACTGGGTGACTGAGTTTTCTGTTGGATGAGGGGTTGTTGCACCAGCAAGAGCGAAAGCAGGAGCACCTCACAGGTGTGGTGAGGCTGGGTGGCTAAAGGGTGGGCGGTGAGACACTCAAAGCCAGCCTCCTTCCAGCAGGCTTTCCCACACTGCGGTGACTGGAAAGCTAAGACTGCATTTCCCAGTCTCCCTTGCTGCCAGGACCCTGAGTTCAGCCAAGCAGATGGGAGAAGTGAGTGGTGAGAAGCAGCTCAGGGAAATCCATCTCCTGGGACGGGGCCGGTGGGGGTTCTAGAATCACAGAGGATTGATTCTGGCGTGGGAATCCCATTATAAAAGTCCTAAGCATCTTCTGGTTCCCCTTGGTTCCTCCAGGAATTTCTTTAAGCCAATCGATACTCTTTTTGCTTAAGAATGAATTTCTTTTTGCTTAAACCCACTTGAGTGGATTCCGTGCCCACTTTGTATAATAGTTAATGGTAGAAGAGCCACAGTTTTCTTAAGAATTTAGGGAAGAGAGCGCTGTACTCAAAGGATAATAGATAAAAAGCTAAACTAGAATGAAAGACCCCAGCCTGGGCTCCAGAAAGGGTGCCTCACTTTGCAGGGCCTGTGACCACCCCTGACCTGTGGCCCCCATCCCCCATCACTCTGGCTCTCACTTCTAGGACCCAAGCCTTAGCATCGGTCCACTGTCAGCTCCATTCCCGAGTCCCCTGCAGAACCTTCTCCTTTCTCCACAGCTATTGACTTGCCAGAGCCATCCTACGCCTTTTCATCCTGTCCTTCACCTTGGGAATGATGTTCATTTCCAGGGCTCGTCCTTTGTTGACCAGCACATCTATGACCCCACCCTCAGTCAGTCCTGACCAACTCAGACCCCCTCATGTCCAGGTTCACCTCCCGGTCCCCTGTGTCCCCTCAGTCCTCATTCACTCTGTCACCTACAGGTATGGATCATGATTGAGTGTTGTTATATGAGGACCCAGCGTCAATCATCACTTTTTCTAAAAAGCCTTCTCTCACCAAGTCAACGTTGTCACTGCTGTGCCCCCATCACATTGGTCTGCAATGTCCTTGTCACATGCCTGTCCTCCCTGGCTGAAAGGAGGAACAGAGACCAGGGATCATTCCCGATGAGCCTGATGTTGTCAACAGATGCTTTTCAATGGAATTAAATTTACTCATTGTATTAGGGTTTCCCAAAGAAACAGAACAAGTTGAACGTGTGTGTGTGTAAAGAGAGATTTATTTTAAGGAAATGGCACACATGATTGCGGGGGCTGGCAAGTCTGAAGTCTGCAGGGCGGGTTCCAAGGATGACAGAATAGCTGATGCTGATGTCGCAACCAGAGTCAGAATCCCCTCTTCCCCCTGGAGGTCAGTCTTTGCTCTTAAAGCCTTCAGCTGAGTGGAAGAGCCCCACCCATGTTATATTAATATAAAGTAATCTGCTTTACGCAAATCTACTGATTTAAATGCAAATCTCATCTACAAAATACCTTTACAGTGATGCGTGGACTGGGCACCATAGCCTAATAAAGGTGACACATAAAATTCACCACATTGATATACCTTTTGTCCAACACCTGGTAGTTGTTCAACTGTAACTGAGCAGGACCCTATGGGGCCTTCCCAGGGCAGACCTTTCCCCCCATCCTTTGCTTTAGCTCCTCTCTGAAGTTCCTAGATAACAGTATCTGAGGCACATTTCCAGACATGAAAACCCCCCACCGAGTGAAAGGTGTTAACTACGTGTGTGACGAAAGAAACGGAAGAACAGCTTCAGGGCTAACAGCACATTTTGGCTTCTGTAAGAAACTTGCTTGCTTGCTTGGGGCGGGAAGAACCGGGTTCCTGATTGGCTGATTCAAAATTAAACAGCTCCCTCCCACCTTGGGGACTTCCCGGCCTGTGAAGGGTATAAAAGCCTCGCCTGGCTGTTAGTCGGGGTCTCACTCACTTCTCTCCGAGTGGGACCCTGTCCGGACAGTTTGTGTAAGCTTCTATACTTGTACTTGTATAAATCCTTTGCTAATCTTTCTACTTGGTGTTGGTGATTCTCGGGTGTCCTTGGTTGGGACACGGGTCGCATTTACCGGGGAACTTGACTCCAGGCGTGTGGCTCCTGGACCGCAACATTTGGGGGCTCGTCCGGGATCGGACAGTGGAGGTTAAATCGCATTTACCGGGGAACTTGACTCCAGGCGTGTGGCTCCTGGACCGCAACACTTGATGACCATGAGCATGTAGCCCCCAGACCTACTGGTGCCTAAAGTCTGATAATGTTAACGCCTGTTACCTCACCAACAGCCAATCAGAGAATTGTGCACGAGCTGATCACATACCCTGCCACCCACTTCCCTCACCTGGCCTTTAAAACTGCTTTGCTGAAACCCGGGAGTTCACGGTTTTGGGGGGGCATGAGCCACACATCTCCCTGCATGACCCTGCAGTAAACCTTCTCCGCTCCAAACTCTGACGTTTCCCACTGTGCTTCAGGCACACGAATTTGTGCTAACACAGTAAGTGAGGGAGGGAGAAAGGAAGAGGGAGGAGTGGGGAGGCTTCGCTCTCCCATCCCCCCAGGTTAGGTGCGTGGGGCTTATGAGGAGACAACCAGGAGCCCCGATTCACCTAACTCTGTGGTGTTAAACAAAATCCAATCCCGTAAATGGTAAAGCTCTAACTGACTTTATTGAACAATTCATGAATCAGGCAGCAAAGGACTACAGAAAAGGAAAGGTTTTGAAAGGCATGACAAGGAAGTCATAAACAAAAAAGATGATTTCAGGCTTAGGTGATCTACCTATGAGGGACAGAAGGGGTCTATGTGGTAGATTACCTCATCTTCCTTTGGGGCATGGAGAGTGCCCATGTGACAGATTACCTCATTGGGGTTGACCAGAAAACTCTGTTCCTGAGAGAGGCTGTAATGGCTGTTGGGTTAAGTATAAAGCCCCAGGTTTGCTGGCATGGCTTAGCATAAGTGACTCCATTTGGGGCCTGTGATTTTCCTTTTAACAGTAGCTAGGTGAAATTTTCCAGAAACAGGGCATTTCCTTTTTCCAGCTTTAGTTTCTGAACTTCCCAGTGCTGAGTTGAATGGACACCTGACTGCCTCCTTCCTCTGGGATTAGCCTGGCCTCCTTGGGTTTCCTAGGAAAATCAGGAACATGCTAGTAGACTGGACCTTATGAAAAGCAGCATGACTGCAAAGGAGTGCCTTCGTCAGCCCCGCAATGCCCACCTTGAATTTCAAATTGCGGCCCATTTTTTTAAAGCAGTGTTTTCTCTCGGTCTGCATGTCTAAACTCTCCCAACCCAGAGCCTCTCTAACCACTTGCTGGCAGCTCTGAGGAAGGGCTGCGTTATCTCCAGAAGGCACCCGCACCCCAGTGTATCTCCCCAAATATTCACACATAGCATAATGTGTTATTTTAACATACTCCAAACACTCTCTCGGAATATAGTTTAAAACACATCGAATCACTTCCTTATGATGCAGTGATAAAAACTCGAAAAACAATTTAGTTGTGACAGATTCCATCAGGGAAAAAAAAATCTTGCTTTAGTTTTCACTTTCTGTGACTAGTTACCTCTCTTTTAAGTGTTGTTTCAAATCTTCCTCATTTGGAAACTACTTTACACCATTTATGCCATTTCATTACATTCCTTATTCTTCTCCTAGACTACACAGACTAAATTTGCTTCCTGTTTTCAGAAAAAAGAAGAAAGGTGTCTTCAAAACAATACAGTAATGTTCCTAATGAGAGTCTGAAGCCCATGGCACACTTCATCAGCAGAAACCATTTTCCCCAAGGATAGAAAATTTCGGAGGCAAGGAAAGGAGCTCCAGTTCCTGAATCCCGTCCCTGGAATACCCTGGGAGGGGCAGGCGTGGTGGGGCAGGGCTGCTGGGCTCTGAGGTAGGAGCTCCCTGTGGCTCCCAGGCCAAGTTCAAGTTCAGGGACCAGACTGGAGGTCAGGTCCAGCCTCTAAGACACACACATTAGCTCATACATGTGCTTTCCCGGAAATTCGTTCATCCATACCAGGCAAATATCAAAGCCGATAGCACATTCTCAGTGAGCTGAGACAGATGGTAGAACAAGTAGGACATGGTAGAAAAACACACTTGCTCACCGTGTACTTCTGAGAGTTCACTCCTGACTTTAGGCATTTCTTTTTTTTTTTTTTTTTTGGGGGG
>NW_006769482.1:1374409-1382776 GCF_000442215.2 Lipotes vexillifer
CCCGTGTCCCCTGCGTCGGCAGGCGGACTCTCAACCACTGCACCACCAGGGAAGCCCTAGGCATTTCTTTTCTTCACAATTAAACACACAGTCAAGTGGCTTAAGCCTCCAGTGAGTAACAAGTCCCACTTGCCCATGACTGTCCCAGTTTTAAAACTGAAAGTCTTGTGTCCCTGTTATCCCCTCAGTCCCAGGTAACAGTCTGTCACTCTACTTAAGTGGGCATCTGACTGAACCCAGGTATGAGACCCTCAGAAGGCACACACCAGATTCCTAGCAGGCAAAAACAATCAATGCTGTTAGAAGTTAGGAGAATGCTGACTTGAGGAAAGGGCTAACAACTGGAAAGGGATCTGGGGTCTCTGGGGGGGCTGGTCAAATTCTAGTTCTTTATCTGGTGCTGGTGGCCTGGAGGTTCAGTTTGCAAAGATGCTGTGAACTGCTCCATGTGACATGTGTACTTCTTTGTATGGATAACACACTTCAATACAGAGAGAGTCAGAGAGAGGAGGTAGATTTGCAGCATCCCTCAGGATTTCCTACAAGGTTTTCATTAGATTCTACTCCTGAGACTGGAATGAACTAAATTTTGTTCCCTCACAATTCATATGTTGAAGCGTTAACTCCCAATGTCACTGTATTAGGAGATAAGGTTTTAAAGAAGGTGATTAGAGTTAAATGAGGTCATATGGTTGAGGCCCTAATCTGATAGGACTAGTGTACACCTTAGCAGAAGAGTAACAGACATCAGGGCTCTCTCTCTCTATGCTGTGAGGAAAAGCCATGTGAGGACACAGGAAGAAAGCAGCTGTCTCACCAACACCAACCCTGCCAGCACCTCGCTCTTGGACTTCAGCCTCCAAAACTGTGAGAAATAAATGCCTGTTGTCTAACCCACCGAGCCTGAGGTATTTTGTCTTGGCAGCCAAGCAGACTATAATGAAACCTACCTGAGTACACTATAAGAAGTCTCCCTCCCTCCCGGTCACCCCACTGAGGCCACTGTCACGGCCAGTACCCTGGGTATCCTTTTAGAGATATTCTGTGCAAGTACAAAGGGTGATATAATATACCTGCTGTTCTGTTCTGCCCACTGCAATTTTCACTTTCCTTGTTGAAATAGCTCCACATTAATAAGGAAAAGTCCTCCTTAGTCTTATTACAGACAGAGTATACCATTTAATGAATGTAGCATCATTTATTAAACCATTCCCCTATTAATGGACATTTTGGTTATTTCCAATATTCCCATTCCATGTTTCAATGGAGAACTTTTATTTATGTCATTTCACTTCTGCATGAGTATACCTGAGAGAGCTCTAGGAGTGGACTTAACTAGGCCTCTTGGTCAGATGTATTAGTAAGGTAAGTAGATGTTGCACAAGTGCCCTCCATAGACCTTGAACTCATGGCACTGGCAGTGCCCGTCTCATGTCCTCACCCCACAGTGTGTTGTCACACTTACTAATCTTGCCAATACGAGAGATGAAAGTGATATCTCAAGATTATGAACACTCTCATGTTTTAGTTTTCTATTCATTTCAATAAAATAATGCCAAGCCCAACAGACTGGTCAAGGAATTACACAACTGAACACTTTTGCTGCGAGAGGATGGAAAGCAGCCGAGTGGCATCTTGGCTGACAGGCAGAGGTCCCAAGACATTGTGCAGAACCTTCATTTGTCAGCAGAATTTTGCATCTCAAAGGCCATTTAGGTGTGACAATATGAACTGCAAAAATCTGTGTCCTCAGAGGTAAGGCACGAGCAGCCGAGGCCCAGCTCTTGCTGAGGCAGCCCAGTTCTTCCTTGTCCACTGACCAACACAGAGACCGTCTGCCCCTCTGCTCTGGTCCAACGTGACTTCATCTGGGGGTCACTGGGCCCCAAAGGATTTGCTAGGCCACAAATGTATGAATGATATATTGCACTTTTACTTTTGTTCGTTGTCACTTATACAGCATCCCTTATCACATTTCTATTAATTCACTCACTTGATTATTACTTCTGGAATACTGCACCCAGTTCAGACCAGTGAAGACCACTATAGATCAGTAAAGGTCAGTATAGACCAGGACAGACCAGTATAGACCACTGTAGACCAATACAGACCAATATAGAACTATGCAGACCATAGAGACAATGCAGACCAGTAGGGTCCAGTACGGACTAGTGCAGACCAGGACAGACCAGCATAGACCAGTGCAGACAAGGACAGGCTTCTGCAGCTGCTCGGGTGGCAGTGACTCTTCAAAGGCTACACGGACCAGAGCAGCCTGCTTGACCATGCAAACTTGACAAGCACCCATTTTGTGCCAGGTATCAGGATACAGCAGGAAACACAACAGAAGGACAGCCCTGACCTCTCGGAGCTTATACTGCAGTGGAGGAGAGAGAAGGTAAACAAGATATGTAGGTAAGATGTCTAGTACACCAGGCAGTGATGGGTGCTGATGAGAAACATAAATCAAAGAGTGGAACCGGGATGTGCTGCAATGGGTAGGAGGTGTGAGTTCAGGCTGGGTGTCCAGGGACGGCCTGCTGAGCAAGGGGCATGGAGGGAGTCCTGCTCCCGAGAAGCTGAGGGAAATTGCGATAGAAGTCTAGGAGAAAAGCATAGGGCAGAGGGGATGGCAGATGCAAAGTCCCTGAGCGGAGCATTTTGCATGCTCAAGGAAGGGCTCAGAAACCGGATGCCTGGACAGAGGGAGGGGTGGGAGTGCGGTAAGACCTGAAGCAAAGGGTCAGCAGCGACGGCCATGCAGGGCCTTGGAGGCCACGGGGAGCACTGGATTCACTCTGAGCAAGATGAGAAGGTGTGCATTCAGAACAGACTTACATTTTTTACATCCTTTTATGATGGCGCTGGCTGCTGCATGGAGAACAGAGTCAGGTACAGGTGCAGAGGGCAAGTTAAACTGTGATGCTGCAGTCCAGATGTGAGGGCACGGTGCCTCGGACCTGGCCAGGAGCAGAGCACCAGGAGTAGTGGCATTCTGGTTGTATTTTGAAGGTAGAGCTGATGGGATTTGCTCATGGATTGGATGTGGGTTGTGGAAAAGGAGTCAAGGACGAGCTGAAGATTGTTGGCATATGAACGGGAAGCATGCTGTTTCCATTTGTGACATGGGGAAGACTGTGGACAGAGCAGGCCTGGCAGGGAGGGGGGCATTGGTTTTAGTCATGCTAAGTTCAAGATATTAGAAGTCCAAGGGCAATGTTAAGAAAGCTGTCAGATATAGGAATCTAGAGTTGAAGGAAAAAGTAAGGGCTAGACATGTAAATTTGGGCATGGTCAGCATATCTGTGGTATTTAAAGCCATAAGATCATGGCTCGAGTGTGGATAGAAAAGAGAACACAATCCAAATCCTGAGTTTGGGGAGCACTCCAGCAGCTAGGGTTTGAGGAGAGGGGAAAGAATGGCCTGAGAAGAAGGAAAAGAGGGAGAGAGTAACCAACTTTGTCCAATGGTCCCCAGTTAGATTGAAACAGAGAGTGGATGGTTGGATTTAGAAATGTGGGCATTTCTTGGGACTTCCCTGGTGGTCCAGTGGTTAAGACTCCGTGCTTCCACTGCAGGGGGCACGAGTTTGATCCCTGATCAGGGAACTAAGGTCTCACATGCCCCGTGGCATGGCCAAAAAAAGGAGGTGTGGGCATTTCCTGGCGGCCTAAGTAAGAGCAGCTGTGGCAGATTGCACTGGACCCAGAAGAGAAAAGGAGAACAGAACACAGAGATGACCCTTACAAGGGTATTTGTTGTAACCTTAGGGTATAAAGCTAAGAAGAGATAAGGGGTAAGGTGTTAGCCAGAAAGGGAGGTGAAGTCAGGAAAGAGATTCAGTTTTAGGAGGTGGTAAGAGGTATCTCTGATTCTATGGTCTTGCTAGTCTTTTACTTTGGGATCCATTTTGAAGACAGTAATGATGATGGTAGATAGATAGATAGATGAATTTATAGCCTAATTCTTTCAGTCATTCTATTGATTCAAAAATACCTGGTGCATATCTAATATGGGGCCAGCACCATGGTAACACCAGAAATCAAAGGAAAAGCAAAGGGGCCTGGTCTTCAGAGGCAGTGTTGGGGAACATTCTTCACTAGACTGGCAAATATGTTTCATTTCTAATATTACCACCGAGTTTAGTAAGAAACATCTGTGCTACCAAAATGGGATGGGGAGAGTATTTTTTAAGTTGCATTCAACAGTAATCTGCATTTCCAATGACTCCTCTCATTATTCATGTGTAGTAGAATTCTGGTATAAAATAAAGATCATCATTATAAGAATATAGGTATACCTGGAGATATATAACAATTGGACACACAAAGTGTAACAACTTGGAACAGTTTAGGCCTGGTATGGCATAGTTAAGGCACACTTCTCCTCATCTAGCTCCCTGACACTCCAAATATGAAGGACAATGATGATTTTAGTAATCGATGCTGTTCCACATTTCTCAAACAAACATCTCACTGAGCACTCACTAAGTCCCTGGTCCTGTGCTAAGTACCAGGAATAGAATGATGGGGCAAAGAGTGACACAGCCCCTCCCTGAAAGCAAACTTAACAGTGGGACCATATCTCACCTGGAGGAACAGTGAGGGCTCCCTGAGGAAGTCATGTAGGAGGTGAAACCTGAAAGACATGACGGTTGGGAGGAGACTTCCCGGGAGAGGGAGAAGCATAGGCAAAGGCTCTGCAGCATGAGGGACCTGGAGCATAGAGAGCACAGAAAAAGGCCAGTGTGGCTGGAGAGCAGAGAGGAGGGGGAGAGTAGGGCCCACAGGTCCCAGAGGTCAGCAGGACAAGTCACACAAGGCCTTCTTGGACCCCAAACATAAGTACGTGAAAGACAAGCTCATTGCTTCTTATGGACTCTTCATGCCATGTTCCATGCCTCCATAGTGAGCAATGTGGCTATCACAAGAAGATGGGAGAACAGAATAGAGTGACGACCAGGTGTCTTCAGTGTCACCATTGACACTTAGGACTGCAATAGGAAATGTATTTATTTGTGAGAACTTGTCAAGTACACCAGCTGCTCCTTTGAAGTCTCAAACCTTTGAGACTCAACAAAGAACTTTGGAACAGTTAGAACTAGGCTCCTCAAGTGACAAACTCCAGATAGTTTTTGCTTACCTTAGTAGAAGTTGATTTCTCTTACACATAAATAAACCTAGCCCAGAAGTTTTAGCAGCACCCACATTCCAGAAAGCAAGGAGAAATGAATAAAGACGGCAAAAGATGCAAGTTGCTGGATCTTAAGGAAAGCTCCAAGAAGGTGAAATAGTTTTAACTGCATAGAGACACAGCCATGTGACCACAAGTAGCTGCAAGTGATGCTGGGAAATGTAGTCTTTACTCTGAGCAGCTAGGAACCGGTCTAAACTTGTACTATCACCAGGAGAACAAATTGTGAGTAATAACAAACCCCTGACTTTATATCACACCTTGTAATTTCCCAGTGTTTCAAGTACCCTACAAAGATAACATAATTTAAATTCTGATGATTTAGATGATCTCAATTGATTAATTTCAACATTTTCAAAATGTTTCAATAGTTTATAATCCTCCACAGTGAAATCTAAATAAGTTCCTATATTTCATCTACCTCTAGCCAACATTCTCCAAGTTTAAAAATATTATTCATAAAATAAAGAATATTGTTAACTAAATGTTCATAGTAAATTTTCTAATTTTCATGATATATATATATAAATTAAGAATGTTTAACACAATAATTAATATATCACCATACTCTTGGCAGTAATTCATGATAATTCTAAATGGTAGGACTTTTTGAAATGTGTTTATTTTAGCCTTAATTCTGCTCCAAATTTCTACACCAGTAAGACACTTTCCTCTCAGTAGCTCCATCTGCTAATTGAAATTTTGTTTTAAGAAACCATGGTAACACGTGTTTTGCCATAACACAGAGTGGAGGAATTAATTTCAGGTTCTTCACGCAAAATCAAGCCTTCTGTAAAACACAAAGGCAATCAAATTATTGGGAGAGATGTTTCTCAAGAACCCCATTCAGATAATTCATGATTGGTGGAGTACCACAGAAGAGTAGTAACAAGGTAGCCTACCCTTATAAAATGCATTTTTTTAACCTTGGGTAAAAGTGAGTTGAATTAGTCATACTCTTTCATTTGTAAAATATAATTAGCATCAGTCTGTGCAAGAAGCTTCTCTTGTTTATTCTGCCCTCCCCTCCAGAACCTGGCACCTCCCATTTCCTACTTCCTCCTCACCACTGGCATCCTCTTGAGGTGCTGTGTATTAGATTTCCTTGAGCTTGTCTCTTGGTAGTGTTGTTTTGTGTGTGTGCACATTTTAGGTCACAGAAATGGTTCTGTGCTTTTGTAACTGAGCAGGACCCTATGGAGCCTTCCCAGAACAGCTCCCCAACCCATGTCCTCCGCCTGCTTCTTGTCTGTAGAAAAACATTAGCCTCCTAGGCCTTACCCGAGTTCCAAAGAGTAAATTTAATCAGAGAAGTGAGAAAATGAAGAAAGAAAGGAAAACAGTCAAACTAGACAAAATATTAGTAGTTTAGCCATTAAACAAAGTCAAGGACCTTTAGTTCCTCCTCAAGGGCTGTAGGTAATATTCTAAGCCATGTGCTTTGAGCTGTTTTGCAGATACTGAAACCCCCACCGGGTGGAAGAAGTTAACTGTATGCTGCCCACAGGCACATATGTAGATAGACCACAGATCCGCTGGAACCAGAGTCTGATGATATTGACTCCTAATTACGTCACCACCAACCAATCAGAAGAACGCCCACGAGCTGATCATGCACCTCACAACCCCCTTCCCTCACCCTGTCTTTAAACACCTTCCCCCAGGGACTTCCCTGGTGGTCTAGTGGGTAAGACACCACCCTCCTAATGCAGGGGCCCTAGATTCGATCCCTGGTTGGGGAACTAGATCCTGCATGCCGCAACTAAGAAGTCTGCATGCCTCAACTAAAGATCCCACATGTCGCAACAAAGATCCTGTGAGGGCTTCTTAAACACTAGCTGCTCCTTGGACTCTTTGCTTGGCACCCTGCAATAAATGCTGCACTTTCCTTCACCACAGTTGGTGTCAGTAAATAGGCTTTACTGTACACAGGCAAACAGACTCAAGTTTGGTTCAGTAACACTTTCTCCCGCTGGTTTTCCCCCTTCAACACCATGGTTTGTTAGTTCTAACCATGTATTTCTGAGCTTGCTCCCACCCCATTTTAATTATTCATCCTCCCCAAGATCAGCATGTTGGCTGCCCCAACTCCCTGCCGCACCCCACCATCATGAGCACTGTGGTGTATGTTCCCTTGTCAGCCTGCAAGGGGATACCTGGCAACACACATCCTGGAGTGTGTCTCAGAGACAAAGCCAACTGCATCCTTCATTTCAATGGTATCTGTCAAGTCCCAGCAGGAAGTGGATGAAAAGTTATCCACTAGGCAATTGGAGGAGGGCTTGATAAAGAGATTCTGTGAAAATACACTCACAAGGGTTAGTGAGAGTACAGCCATGACCACCCCTGGGTCCTGTGGTTCCAGGGAAGGAGTCCTGTGGAGAGGGTCACCTCGACAGAGCGTGGCCACCAGCAGAGGGACTGAGGCAGCCTGACCCTCCTCATCAGTCTCCCACCCCTCAGAGCCCTCCACTGGGAAACACACCAGAGGGAAGAGGGCAGGATTCCCTGATGCAACTGTCTTGTCCCCCCACACAGAGGATGGGGACCCCATCAAAGAGCCAATGTTAGGTAGTGGCACAGCCATGTTCTAAACTATAGTAAATCTTATCATTACAAATTCAATTCACCAGAAAGTTCTACATGCACCCAATCAAGCGGGCTCCTGGGAGGCCACTGACACCGAAAACAATTTTTCTAAGTTGTAGGGTTGCCACTTAACATTTTTGGTTCTGTGGCCAGTAGATATCACCCTGTCGATCTGATTCTGAAAATCACTTGTAAATGATATAAAATGTCACTTGTCATCTGGGTTTGATGGAGTACCTGCCACAAATCTGTTTCATGGTTTTGAAGCGGTTTTTTGTTTTTGTGCTTGTGTTTAGTCTAAAAACATATTAATACTGAGGCTCTACTCCAGACCAGTGAAATCAGAATCTCTGGGCCTGAGGTCTGGCCTTGGGGTGTGTAAGTGTGCGTCATGTACGTGAGCATGTACGTGAGTGTGTATGCACATGTGCGTTCATTTTTAGATCTCAAAGGGAAAAACATATAATTTCTGGAAGTGTTCAGTGGCACCAAATTGCCATCAGGGACCACGGAGAAGAATGAGGACACAGGAAGGGACACCGAGATGGCCATGGCACCTGGTGCTTACTACCTCACTCTTTCCA
>NW_006769482.1:1382860-1399302 GCF_000442215.2 Lipotes vexillifer
CTTTCCAACCCTCCTCCTGCACCGAATCAGCCACAGATGAGAGAGCCGGCTGCTGAGTGAAGAGATGAGAGAGATGTGGCCTGGCCACATGCAAACCTGTGGCCTGATGGCCCAGGCATTGCTCTGCTGGCAAGCTGTCTGTGTCCCCTGCAGAGAAGTTTCTGGGGCTCAGCCAGCAGGGAGTGAAGACAGTTTCAATTACAGTTCATCAGCGTGTCCAGTTAGGAAGGCAGCACAGGACCAGATCTCGATGTAGATCCTACCTCCAAGAGCACCGTCCACCCATGGCGGTAACAGGCTGGATGCAGAACTGAAATTCATTACTTTAAACACAGTTTTAATGAGTTTTCTAAAGTGAGATTATTCACTTGATCATTTTTGAACTCACTGCCTTCCAGCTAACTCAAATTGCTTCTGAAACAAATATCCTTTTAAATATCCTCAGTCAAGATTTATTCTCTACAAACTGGGCTGGTCCGAGTTCAACTTAGATCAGCATGGTGTTTACAGTTCTCAGGGGGTTCTCCTGTGTGTTATTCTGAGCAGCCGGAGAAGCGTTTGTAGAGTGTGTGACCTGGGCCAGGCACTGGCCAGATGCCTTCTCAGACTCAATCTTTTTTATTCTCTTAATGTCACTAGCCAATGTTATCATCTTACAACTAAGGTAAGGGAGAAAAGCAAATTCAATGCTTTGGCCTGAGGTCCCATCTCCTGCCAGGGCAAGACTGGAGTCCAGAAGGTCCCAGGACAAAACACGCACTTCCCCACCTCCCGAAGATGTCGACGCCCTGATCCCCAGAGCCTGTGACTGCTATCTTACCCGGCTAGTGTGATTAAGGGCATGGACCTTGAGATGGGGAGAGTAGCCTGCCTTATTCAGGTGGGCTCAATCTAGCCCCATGAGTCCTTAAAAGAGGAGAACATCTCCAGTTGAGAGAGAGGGATGTGAGGATGGAAGGTGGCTGGGGAGATGTGACATGAGAAGGACCACCTTTGCTTTGCTGGCTTTGAAGATGGAGGAAGGAGGTCAGAGCCAAAGAAGGTGCTAGAAGCTGGAAGAGGCAAGGAAACGGATTCTCCCTGAGAGCTCCCAGGAAGGAAAGCAGCCCAGCCAACACCTGATTTTAGCCTGTGGGACCTGTGTCAGGAATTCTGGCCTGTGTGACAGTGAGAAAGACTTTGTGTTTGTTAAGCCACTAAGCTTGTGGCGACTTGTTATTGTGGCCACAGGAAACAAACACACTGCCCAGGGACCAGAATCTGCTACGGGGCTTCAACCATCTTAACCTCAGAAGCCAGTTGACCTTTATCATTGTTTTTTTTTTCCACCAAAAGACACTAAAAAGAGTTCTCATCCTCTGAACCAAGTAATGGAGGAAAATGACTGAAAGCCTCTTGAGAGGCAGAGGAATGTGGGCCCTCAAGACCCGGATGATGACTAAATTCAACACACAGCAACCTGAATGATAACAGCCGAGGGTGGCAGTACTGAGTTGGCTCTAGCCAGGTATTGCCTCAGCACTTGCAATGATTTGACTCACAACAACCTTTCAGGGTGAGTATTGTTATCATTCCCCCATCATACAGATTTGGAAACTGAAGCTCAGAGGTGGTTAAGTAACTAGCTGAGGGTCACTTGGCCAAGCAGTGCTGGAGCAGAGACTGGGTGCAGGGGTTCAAGCCCCTCCCCTACTCTCCTGAGGATGGGCAGAAGGTTCCAGTAGGTGGCCCTGGGAGCAGCCGTTATGAATAAGCTGAGAGGTCAGATGGCCCTAGAGCTACTCAGTGCCCAAGGCACTGTTTTGTTGTTGTTTTTGCAAACTCCTACACCTATATATGTGATAAGAGACTGAAGCAAAGACCCAGGAGAAACAGTATTAACTGGAGGGGAAAGTGTACTGAATCAAGCCAGAGGTTATACTAGATCAGTTCCAAAGGATCATGGGCGAGGGGATCAAACTAATATTCAACATGTAAAAGCTGACACTGGGCACCAGCCAAGATACACACCAAGAATTTGGACTGACTTAGTCAAGAATGATGTCAACCAGAGCAGGAAGCTAAGATCAAAATAAGCCCGATTAGGCCTCAGAATGGGGAGGATGTGTTCATAAAAGCCAAGGGAATAGCTACTCTGAGACAATTGTATTGATTGTGTTGCCAGGGTTGGGGGAGCAGGAGAATGACAGAAGAAGGATGGCCTGGGTGGGGGGAATCAGGAAGAGAGAAAAACTGTTCTCCTGGAATCCAGCCACATGGTATAAGGAAGCCCAAGTAGCAATGTGGAGGCCCATATGGAGAGGAACCCAAGCCCCAGACAAGCTCCAGCTGAGCTACCAGCCAACAGCCAAGCCCCCAGTGTCAACCAAGTGAGTGCCCCAACTGACATTGCCTAGAACAGAGATGGCCAAGTCCTGCCCAATTCCTTATTTGGGAGCAATATAAATGATCAGTAATTTTAAAGAAAAAAAATGTAACACCTCCCTGGAATTTTAGGAGGTTGATTCTAATGTACATTTCACAGATGAGGAAACTAAGATTCAGAAAAATTACTCACCTAAGGTCATGTATAGTGATGCAACCAAAGTTCTCACCCAGGTCTTAATGCAAAGCCCTCACGCTGAATGTATGATTCTACACCATCTGACGTGTACCCATCCCTCCGAAACACACTAGGCTCATAAGGGCACCACTTCTCCAAGGAGAGCAGTGTTCCCTGGGATTGCCTACTGAGCCATCCTAGAGATCCTTCAAGGATGTCTCAGACATATGTGTGCATAGTGCATGGGGCAGACACAAGCGTCCCAAACACACCACCCACTTCCGAGTCTCCAGCCCTCTCTCTGTTCAAGGGATTCTCTCCAGCAGGAACTGTCTCCTTTTCCTCCTTGCCTTTCAGAGTCCCGCAAATCACCCAGAGTCCTACTGAAATGCTCTCATTTTTGTGACTTTTCTCCAACCAAAATTAATTTCTCTCAAAATGAATGGTTCTGCGGTCCCCAATCATTTCACTTGTACTTTCATTAAAACTTAATTATAGACTCTTTCCAAGATGGCGGAGGAGTAAGACGCAGAGATCACCTTCCTCCCCACAGATACACCAGAAATACATCTACACGTGGAGCAACTCCTACAGAACACCTACTGAACGCTGGCAGGAGACCTCAGACCTCCCAAAAGGCAAGAAACTCCCCACGTACCTGGGTAGGGCAAGAGAAAAAAGAATAAACAGAGACAAAAGGATAAGGACGGTACCTGCACCAGTGGGAGGGAGCCGTGAAGGAGGAAAGGTCTCCACACACTAGGAGCCCCTTCGCGGGCAGAGATTGCGGGAGGCGGAGCGGGGAGCTTCGGAGCCGCGGAGGACAGCACAGCAACAGGGGCGCGGAGGGCAAAGCGGAGAGATTCCCGCACAGAGGATCGGCGCCGACCGGCGCTCACCAGCCCGAGAGGCTCGTGTGCTCACCCGCCGGGGGCGGGCGGGGCTGCGAGCTGAGGCTCGGTTTCGGTTTCGGTCGGAGCTCAGGGAGAGGACTGGGGTTGGCGGCTTGAACATAGCCCGAAGGGGTTAGTGCGCCACGGCTAGCCGGGAGGGAGTCCGGGGAAAAGTCTGGACCTACCCAAGAGGCAAGAGACCTTTTCTTGCCTCTGTGTTTCCTGGTGCGCGAGGAGAGGGGTTTTAAGAGCGCTGCCTAAAGGAGCTCCAGAGACGGGCGCGAGCAGCGGCTAAAAGCTCGGAAACCAGAGACGGGCGGGAGACGCTAAGGCTGCTGCTGCCGCCACCAAGGGGCCTGTGTGCGAGCACAGGTCACTGCCCCCACCCCTCTTCCGGGGAGCCTGTGCAGCCCGCCACTGCCAGGTTCCCGGGACCCAGGGACAATTTCTCAGGGAGAACACACGGCGGGCCTCAGGCTGCTGCAACGTCACGCCGACTTCTGCTGCCGCAGGCCCGCCCCGCACTCCGTGCCCCTCCCCGCCCCCCGGCCTGAGAGCGCCAGAGCCCCCGAGTCAGCGGCCCCTTTAACCCCGTCCTGTCTGAGCAAAAAACAGACGCCCTCCAGCGACCTACACACAGAGGCAGGGCCAAGTCGAAAGCTGAGCCCCTGTGAGCTGTGAGAACAAAGAAGAAAAAGGGAAATCTCTCCCAGCAGCCTCAGAAACAGCGGATTAAAGCTACACAATCAATTTGATGTACCCTGCCTCTGTGGAATACATGAATAGACAGCGAATCATCCCAAATTGAGGAGGCGGACTTCTAGAGCAAGATCTATGATTTTTTCCCCTTTTCCTCTTTTTGTGAATGTGTATGTGTATGCTTCTGTGTGAGATCTTGTCTGTATAGGTTTGCTTCCACCATTTGTCCCAGCGTTCTATCCGACCATTTTTTTTTAAATTTTTTTCTTAATAATTAATTTTAATTTAAAGAACTCTATTATACTTTACCTTCTTTCTATCTTTCCTTCCTTCCTTCCCTTTTTGAGACAACGAATCGTCCCAAATTGAGGAGGTGGACTTGGAGAGCAAGTTTTATGATTTTTTCCACTTTACCTCTTTTTGTGAGGGTATATGTGTATGCTTCTATGTAAGATTTTGTCTCTATAACTTTGCTTCCACCATTTGTCCTAAGGTTCTATCCTTCCCTTTTTTTTTTCCTCTAAATAATTATTTTTTTAATTCAATAACTTTATTATACTTTATTTTATTTTACTGTATCTTCTTTCTTTCTGTATTTTTTCCTTCCTTCCCTCATTCCTTCCTTCCTTCCCTCCTCCCTCCCTCCCTCCTTTCTTTCCTTCTTGCCTTCTTCCTTTCTTTTCTTCTTTCTTTCTTTCTTCCTTCCCTCCTTCCTTCCTTCCCTCCTCTCTTTCTTTCTTTCTTTCTTTCTTTCCTATTTCCTCCTACTTATACTAATTCTCTCTACTTTCTCTCCCTTTTATTCTGAGCCGAGTGGATGAAAGGCTCTTGCTGCTCCAGCCAGGAGTCAGGACTCTGCCTCTGAGGTGGGAGAGCCAACTTCAGAACACTCGTCAAGAAGAGACCTCCCAGCCCCACATAATATCAAACGGCGAAAATCTCCCAGAGATCTCCATCTCAACACCAGCACCCAGCTTCGCTCAACGACCAGCAAGCTACAGTGCTGGACAACCTATGCCAACCATATAGCAAAACAGGAACACAACCCCACCCACTAGCAGAGAGGCTGCCTAAAATCATAATAAGTCCACAGACACCCCAAAACACACCACCAGACGTGGACCTGCCCACTAGAGAGACAAGATCTAGGCTCATTCATACACCACAACACAGGCACTAGTCCCCCAGTGCTGGACAACCTATGCCAACCATATAGCAAAACAGGAACACAACCCCACCCACTAGCAGAGAGGCTGCCTAAAATCATAATAAGTCCACAGACACCCCAAAACACACCACCAGACGTGGACCTGCCCACTAGAGAGACAAGATCTAGCCTCATACACCACAACACAGCCACTAGTCCCCTCCACCAGGAAGCCTACACAACGCACTGAACCAACCTTAGCCACTGGAGACAGACATCAAAAACAACGGGAGCTACGAACTTGCAGCCTGCAAAAAGGTGAACCCAATCACAGTAAGATAAGCAAAATGAGAAGACAGAAAAACACACAGCAGATGAAGGAGCAGGATAAAAACCCACCAGACCTAACAAATGAAGAGGAAATAGGCAGTCTACCTGAAAAAGAGTTCAGAATAATGATAGTAAAGATGATCCAAAATCTTGGAAATAGAATGGACAAAATGCAAGAAGCAGTTAACAAGGACCTAGAAGAAATAAAGATGAAACAGACAATGATGAACAACACAATAAATGAAATGAAAAATACTCTAGATGGGATCAATAGCAGAATAAATGAGGCAGAAGAACGGATAAGTGACCTGGAAGATAAAATAGTGGAAATAACTACTGCAGAGCAGAATAAAGAAAAAAGAATGAAAAGAACTGAGGACAGTCTCAGAGACCTCTGGGACAACATTAAACGCACCAACATTCGAATTATAGGGGTTCCAGAAGAAGAAGAGAAAAAGAAAGGGACTGAGAAAATATTTGAAGAGATTATAGTTGAAAACTTCCCTAATATGGGAAAGGAAATCGTTAATCAAGTCCAGGAAGCACAGAGAGTCCCATACAGGATAAATTCAAGGAGAAATACGCCAAGACACATATTAATCAAACTGTCAAAAACTAAATACAAAGAAAGCATATTAAAAGCAGCAAGGGAAAAACAACAAATAACACACAAGGGAATCCCCATAAGGTTAACAGCTGATCTCTCAGCAGAAACTCTACAAGCCAGAAGGGAGTGGCAGGACATACTGAAAGTGATGAAGGAGAAAAACCTGCAACCAAGATTACTCTACCCAGCAAGGATCTCATTCAGATTTGATGGAGAAATTAAAACCTTTACAGACAAGCAAAAGCTGAGAGAGTTCAGCACCACCAAACCAGCTTTACAACAAATGCTAAAGGAACTTCTCTAGACAAAAACACAAGAGAAGGAAAAGTCCTATAATAACGAACCCAAAACAATTTAGAAAATGGGAATAGGAACATACATATCGATAATTACCTTAAATGTAAATGGACTAAATGCTCCCACCAAAAGACACAGATTGGCTGAATGGATACAAAAACAAGACCCATATATATGCTGTCTACAAGAGACCCACTTCAGACCTAGAGACACATACAGACTGAAAGTAAGGGGATGGAAAAAGATATTCCATGCAAATGGAAACCAAAAGAAAGCTGGAGTAGCAATTCTCATATCAGACAAAATAGACTTTAAAATAAGGACTATCAGAAGAGACAAAGAAGGACACTACATAATGATTAAGGGATCGATCCAAGAAGAAGATATAACAATTGTAAATATTTATGCACCCAACATAGGAGCACCTCAATACATAAGGCAAAAACTAGCAGCCATAAAAGGGGAAATCGACAGTAACACATTCATAGTAGGGGACTTCAACACCCCACTTTCACCAATGGACAGATCATCCAAAATGAAAATAAATAAGGAAACACAAGCTTTAAATGATACATTAAACAGGATGGACTTAATTGATATTTATAGGACACTCCATCCAAAAACAACAGAATACACATTTTTCTCAAGTGCTCATGGAACATTCTCCAGGATAGATCATATCTTGGGTCACAAATCAAGCCTTGGTAAATTTAAGAAAATTGAAATTATATCAAGTATCTTTTCCGACCACAACGCCATGAGATTAGATATCAATTATAGGAAAAGAGCAGTAAAAAATACAAACACATGGAGGCTAAACAATACACTACTTAGTAACGAAGTGATCACTGAAGAAATCAAAGAGGAAATTAAAAAATACCTAGAAACAAATGACAATGGAGATACAACGACCCAAAACCTATGGGATGCAGCAAAAGCAGTTCTAAGAGGGAAGTTTATAGCAATACAAGCCCACCTTAAGAAGCAGGAAACATCTCGAATAAACAACCTAACCTTGCACCTCAAGCAATTAGAGAAAGAAGAACAAAAAAACCCCAGAGTTAGCAGAAGGAAAGAAATCATAAAAATCAGATCAGAAATAAATGAAAAAGAAATGAAGGAAACAATAGCAAAGATCAATAAAACTAAAAGCTGGTTCTTTGAGAAGATTAACAAAATTGATAAACCATTAGCCAGACTCATCAAGAAAATAAGGGAGAAGACTCAAATCAATAGAATCAGAAATGAAAAAGGAGAAGTAACAACTGACACTGCAGAAATACAAAAAATCATGAGGGATTACTACAAGCAACTCTATGCCAATAAAATGGACAATCTGGAAGAAATGGACAAATTCTTAGAAATGCACAAACTGCCAAGACTGAATCAGGAAGAAATAGAAAATATGAACAGACCAATCACAAACACTGAAATTGAAACTGTGATTAAAAATCTTCCAACAAACAAAAGCCCAGGACCAGATGGCTTCACAGGCGAATTCTATCAAACATTTAGAGAAGAGCTAACACCTATTCTTCTCAAACTCTTCCAAAATATAGCAGAGGGAGGAACACTCCCAAACTCATTCTACGAGGCCACCATCACCTTGATACCAAAACCAGACAAGGATGTCACAAAGAAAGAAAACTACAGGCCAATATCACTGATGAACATAGATGCAAAAATCCTCAACAAAATACTAGCAAACAGAATCCAACAGCACATTAAAAGGATCATACACCATGATCAAGTGGGGTTTATTCCAGGAATGCAAGGATTCTTCAATATACGCAAATCTATCAATGTGATTAACCATATTAACAAATTGAAGGAGAAAAACCATATGATCATCTCAATAGATGCAGAGAAAGCTTTTGACAAAATTCAACACCCATTTATGATAAAAACCCTGCAGAAAGTAGGTGTAGAGGGAACTTTCCTCAATATAATAAAGGCCGTATATGACAAGCCCACAGCCAACATCATCCTCAATGGCGAAAAACTGAAAGCATTTCCACTAAGGTCAGGAACAAGACAAGGTTGCCCACTCTCACCACTCTTATTCAACATAGTTTTGGAAGTTTTAGCCACAGCAATCAGAGAAGAAAAGGAAATAAAAGGAATCCAAATCGGAAAAGAAGAAGTAAAGCTGTCACTGTTTGCAGATGACATGATACTATACATAGAGAATCCTAAAGATGCTACCAGAAAACTACTAGAGCTAATCAATGAATTTGGTAAAGTAGCAGGATACAAAATTAATGCACAGAAATCTCTGGCATTCCTATATACTAATGATGAAAAATCTGAAAGTGAAATCAAGAAAACACTCCCATTTACCATTGCAACAAAAAGAATAAAATATCTAGGAATAAACCTACCTAAGGAGACAAAAGACCTGTATGCAGAAAATTATAAGACACTGATGAAAGAAATTAAAGATGATACAAACAGATGGAGAGATATACCATGTTCTTGGATTGGAAGAATCAACATTGTGAAAATGACTCTACTTCCCAAAGCAATCTATAGATTCAATGCAATCCCTATCAAACTACCACTGGCATTTTTCACAGAACTAGAACAAAAAATTTCACAATTTGTATGGAAACACAAAAGACCCCGAATAGCCAAAGCAATCTTGAGAACAAAAAATGGAGCTGGAGGAATCAGGCTGCCTGACTTCAGACTATACTACAAAGCTACAGTAATCAAGACAGTATGGTACTGGCACAAAAACAGAAAGATAGATCAATGGAATAGGATAGAAAGCCCAGAGATAAACCCATGCACATATGGTCACCTTATCTTTGATAAAGGTGGCAGGAATATACAGTGGAGAAAGGACAGCCTCTTCAATAAGTGGTGCTGGGAAAATTGGATAGGTACATGTAAAAGTATGAGATTAGATCACTCCCTAACACCATACACAAAAATAAGCTCAAAATGGATTAAAGACCTAAATGTAAGGCCAGAAACTATCAAACTCTTAGAGGAAAACATAGGCAGAACACTCTATGACATAAATCACAGCAAGATCCTTCTTGACCCATCTCCTAGAGTAATGGAGATAAAAACAAAAATAAACAAATGGGACCTAATGAAACTTCAAAGCTTTTGCACAGCAAAGGAAACCATAAACAAGACCAAAAGACAGCCCTCAGAATGGGAGAAAATATTTGCAAATGAATCAACTGACAAAGGATTAATCTCTAAAATTTACAGGCAGCTCATGCAGCTCAATAACAAAAAAATAAACAACCCAATCCAAAAATGGGCAGAAGACCTAAATAGACATTTCTCCAAAGAAGATATACAGACTGCCAACAAACACATGAAAGAATGCTCAACATCATTAATCATTAGAGAAATGCAAATCAAAACTACAATGAGATATCATCTCACACCAGTCAGAATGGCCATCATCAAAAAATCTAGAAACAATAAATGCTGGAGAGGGTGTGGAGAAAAGGGAACACTCTTGCACTGCTGGTGGGAATGTGAATTGGTTCAGCCACTATGGAGAACAGTATGGAGGTTCCTTAAAAAACTACAAATAGAACTACCATATGACCCAGCAATCCCACTACTAGGTATATACCCTGAGGAAACCAGAATTCAGAAAGAGTCATGTACCAAAATGTTCATTGCAGCTCTATTTACAATAGCCCGGAGATGGAAACAACCTAAGTGCCCGCCGTCGGATGAATGGATAAAGAAGATGTGGCACATATATACAATGGAATATTACTCAGCCATAAAAAGAAACGAAATTGAGCTATTTGTAATGAGGTGGATAGATCTAGAGTCTGTCATACGGAGTGAAGTAAGTCAGAAAGAGAAGGACAAATACCGTATGCTAACACATATATATGGAATTTAAGAAAAAAAAATGTTATGAAGAACCTAGGGGTAAAACAGGAATAAAGACAGAGACCTACTGGAGAACAGACTTGAGGATATGGGGAGGGGGAAGGGTGAGGTGTGTTAGGGCGAGAGAGAGACATGGACATATATATACTAACAAACGTAAGGTAGATAGCCAGTGGGAAGCAGCCGCATGGCACAGGGAAACCGGCTCGGTTCTTTGTGGCTGTCTGGAGGGGTGGGATAGGGAGGGTGGGAGGGAGGGAGACAAAGAGGGAAGAGATATGGGAACATATATATATGTATAACTGACTCACTCTGTTATAAAGCAGAAACTAACACACCATTGTAAAGCAATTATACCCCAATAAAGATGTTAAAAAAAAAAAAAAACTTAATTATATTCTGCCTTGTAAAAGTTGTCTTTCTCACTTAGAAATGGTGTTTATGTAACTTTTCATAATTAAAATATAATCTGGATTAATTTATCTGAAAAGTGCTATTTTTAAAAGAAATTCAGAATTAGAATATGACAGTTTCTACTAAAGATTCTTGGCATACATATGAGTGGCATATTGTTAGGTATAGGTAGTTATTGACATGTTGCAGTGAGTATCTATGGGGTTGCCTTTCCAACCCCCACTCTTTAAAGCTACCCTTTCCTCCATTCCCATGATTATTAGAATGAAATCTCCCTGAGCACAGGGACATTGCTTTGTTCACTACTGTATCTCTGTGCCTGGAACACCTGGCTAGTGCTTCAGAAATATTTGTTGAATTAATGAAGCAGTGAGTCCCCAGTAGTCAAGTGACCTCAACCCTTTGGCTATTAGTCAATAAGTGGTCCATTCAGGTATCATTATTTGGAACTGGAATAAGAAAAAAATGGCGGTCTCTGATTGACTAGATACATAATATGTACCCTCAGGAGCCATGTTTTCTGTCATGTGGACCTAAGATGCAGAGGAAGCTTGTCTTCAAAGAAGACAAGAATCACAGGAAAACACAGTCTTTTCAACAAAAGGTATTAGGAAAACTGCATATCCATATGCAAAAAAAAAAGAAGTTGGACCTTTACTTTACCCCATATTGGGGAGGGGGAAATTTCCCCCTCTATCCTTCTTGAGTTCTTGTGGTTGGCCACAAGACAGATTAACAGGAAGAAAAGAAACAAATTTTAACTCATGCACACAGAGGTTTTATAGGAACAGGACCTAATAAGCAGCCAAAGCAGGCAATTTTATACTTTTTAGACAAAGAAACAATAAATCTGTGAGGAATTAACGGAACAAAGAAACTTGGGCTTTGGGTGCTTAATTAGTGAAGAATCTAAACAGAGTTTGGGCTTGGGCTAGTAAATTAAAGAAATAACAAAGTTTGTTTATACAGGCTTCTTGGCCCAAATTCCCTATCTCTGGTGATGGGGGTGTCCTTTTACCTTCAGATGCAAGTATGCACCTTTCCCAGACAGAGAAGAGGGTCAAAGTGTTCCTCTTACATCAGCCATTTCTTGAGTAACTCTAACTCAAAATGATCAATATGCCATTGAGACATATTTTGGGGTGGTCGGCCCTGAGCCGCAACATCCATATACAAAAATTAAAACGTATCAAAAACTTAAATGTAAGTGTTAAAACTATAAAACTCTTAGAAGAAAACATAGACTAAAACTTTGTGACATTGGTTTTGGCAGTGTTTTTTGTATATGACACCAAAAGCACAGACAACAAAAGAAAAAACAGATAAACTGGACTTTATCAAAATTAAAAACTTTGTGCATCAAAGTGCACAATAACAGAGTGAAAAGGCAGTGATGGAATGAGAGAAAATATTTGCAAATGATATATCTGATATGGGATTAATATCCAGAATATATAGAGAACTCCCACAACTCAACAACAATAAAAGCTAACAATTCAATTGAAAAATGGACAAAGGACTTGAATAGACATCTCCAAAGAAGATATAAAATAAGCAAGTGAAAAGATGCTCAATATCAGTAATCATCAGGGGAATGCAAATCAAAATCACAGTGAGACACCATTTTACTCCTATTAGGATGGCCACTTGATAGACAGAAAATAAAAGTGTTGGCAAGAATGTGGGAAAATTTAGAATTCTTGTGCACTGAGAGTGGGAATGTAGAATGATGTAGCTGCTGTGGAAAACAGTATGGTGATTCCTCATAAAATTAAATACAGAATTACCCTATGATCCAGAAATTCCACTTCTGGGTGTATACCCAAAAGAATTGAAAGTGGAGACTCAGATATTTGTACACCCATGTTCATTGCAACATTATTCACAATAGCCAAAAGGTGGAAATAACCCATGTGTTCATCAGTGGAAGAACTGGATAAACAAAATATGGTATATCCACCCAATAGAATATTATTCAGCCTGGAAAAGTGAGAAAATTCTAATACATGCTACAACATGAATGAACCTTGAGGATATTATGCTAAGTGAAATAAGCCAATCACAGAAGGATGAATATTGTATGATTCCACTTATGTAAGGTACTTAGAGCAGTCAAATTCATAGAGATTGAATACAGAATAGTGGTTACCAGGGGCTGGGGGAGAGGGAAATAGGGAACTTAATGCACATAGAGTTTTACTTTAGAATGATGAAAAAGTTCTGAAGATGGATGGTGGTGGGGTTGCACAACAATACGCATGTACTTAGTGCCACAAAACGGTACAATTAAAATGGTTTAAATGGTAAATTTTATGGCATGTACATTTTGCCACAACAAAAAATAATCAGAGGAAACAACAAGACAAAATTCTGAAGCATTCAAGTCGTTGGTTCCAACTGCATCCTGACCCCTGGGTTGCATGAAACACCTATTTCTCTAGTTGGTTTGTGTTACTTGCAACCAAAAGAATTTGGTTGTTACTTGTAATAAAGATACCTGCCCCCCACCCCACCCCAAGATCATAAGGATCTGGAGAATGTGATCCTATCTCATTATTGATATGAGATGGTTACTGATAAAAAAATAAAGAAACATATAGACAGACAGGAGAGAAGGGGTGTCATTCTTGTAAGTTGTCTGTGTTGGTCACCTTGGTCGGCCCCACTGCAGCTATAACAACGCTTTTGTGCATGGTGAGTTGGTTGAATCAAGGGTATGAAATAAGAGATAATAAGTTCCCCAAATTAATCTAGGATAAAAAAAAAAAAGCCTTCTCTGAAAACTAGTTACTATAATGTTGTAGTAACTGAGAAACTCAGCCAGGGAAAGCATATTAACACATCTGCAAGTTGGCATTACCTGGACCCTTCTCAGTAACCATGGTAACTACTGATATGTGGGTAAAAATTAAAAGGTATTAACTTTTAATGCCTATATAGCCAGTTTAATCAGTCTTTGCCTAAGTACCAGACATTTTTATTAAAAAAAGGACTGAATCATTGAATTTTAATGAAGATATTATGAATTACAACAAAAATTGGAAGCCAATGGATAATAAAAACTAATATGTTTTGACCTTGAAACTAAACAACAGTGTAGACTCTGAAGTTTACAAAGATAATTTTTAAGGAACTGTCTCATATAGAACATCACTGAGGATGAGACACTATAAATGAACACAAATCAGAAGTTATACATTAAATTAATGTTTCTTCCTTGAAATGGTTTAAGTCTAACTCATACTGGAGTCTGAAGCAATAAAAAAAGAAGAGACATTAAGAAAAAAAAAAACAGAGCCTTACTGCCCAATACCCTCTACCTCAAAAAGCAACTGCTTCAAGATGCATCAGGAAACTGACTACCAATAATATTCTAGTTCCTCAGTTGAGCATTAGGAGTGTGAGTGTTGATTTTATCATTTTTCTTTTAATTTTACACATACAGTAAATATTGCCTTTTGCATCTAAGGTTTATTTCACAATGAAATTATATATATATATATATATATATATATATATATATATATATATATATATATATATATATATATATATAAAAGAATAGGTAGAGGAAGAAGCCCCCCTTTCAAAACATAAGGTCTCAGGCCAGCCTAGAGGAGAGAATAAAAGTTGCAGCTGAGAGAGAGAAAAAAAAAATTCCCTGAGACCCTGTGATTCTCAGACTCACCAGGAGAGTTTGTTAAAACACTTGTTGATGGGCCCACCCCAGAGTTTTTGATCCAACAAGTCTGGGGTGAGCCTGAGAATCTGCATTTCTAACAGGTTCCCAGGTGCTGCTGCTGCTGCTCTGGGCCACACCTTGGGAACCTGTGCTCTGAACCATTCATTCTGAAGTCAGTCTGCCCCACCCTCTCTATTTGTTTGACTATTTTATTATGCTGGGTCACACTGTGAGGTCCCACCAAGGGCTGACTTCCACTTTCAAAAGAGGTATGGTATTTTGTGACACATGAAAATAACTTTTTCCTTTTGTTCCAGTATTCTTCCCTTCATTTTCATTTTTTTTAATTTTAAATTTCACGTGCACCCAGTTTACAGTCAAAGTCATTGGAAAATCAAAGAATTAAAATATTTTCCTTTTCGCCCAGCATATTGAAGACATTATATTTATTTGGCAATGACAAATATATGTAATATATCAAAATTAAACAGACATTCCAGTCTTAAATTTCTTCTTTGGCTTCAGCTACCTATTGAACCACCAACACCAAGTCTGAAATAAGCCTAATTGTTGCAGGAAGGGGGACCCATTTCAGGGCCCGAGAGTGGGCTCTTGTTTGACACTCAGAAATGAATTGTCCGAGGAGACACACGTGCTGACAAAGCAAGAGACCTTATTGGTAAGGGGCACCCAGGCGGAGAGCAGCAGGGTAAGGGAACCCAGGAGAACTGCTCTGCCTCGTAGCTCACATTCTTGAATTTTACAGTAATGGGGTTAGTTTCCAGGTTGTCCCTGGCCACTCATTCTGACTCAGGGTTCTTCCTGGTGGTGTGAGCATCACTCAGCCAAGAAGGATTCCAGTGAGAAGGATTCTGGGAGGTTGGTAGAACATACGGACTGGCGTCTCCTCTCTCCTTTTAACCTTTCCCGAATTCTTTCGATTTGTGTTATTAGCTCATTAGTTCCACATTCCTTACCAGGACCTCCTGTTGTAAGATAACTCATGCAAGTGGTTACTATCGGGCCTGGCCAGGTTGTGGGGGTTTCGGTCAGTTGTTCCCCTAACATAATTGTGACAAAACAGTGTTGTACTTCATTAGAGGTCCATATTAAGTGCTCACGATAGAGGTTTACAGTAGTGCTTACTCCTAGGAAGTGAAACAGGAGGGAAGGGGGCAGGGCACAGCCTTTGAAAGAATGACATAGCCCTTGAGGATAGACATAAACTGGTTAGAACCAACTAGGTCCAAGATGGCAGAAGATTCGACTTTCAGTAGACCTTGAGCCTCATTATACACTCATTGTAATACATCAGCATGCTAAATGACACACAAACAAGCCCCATGACACTTCTGAAGCCAACCATAAAAGGTCAAAAAGTGGGCAGTGGCCCAATCCCTGAAAATCTCCACCCCCTTCCCCCAAATATTTGGAATAATCCCCCCACTCATTAGCCTATGAAATTACCTAGCGCATAAAAACTAACCACGTGAGACCTCCCTAGTTGTCCAACGGCTCAGACTCTGTGCTCCCAATGCAGGGGGCCTGGGTTTGATCCCTGGTCAGGGAACTAGATCCCACATGCATGCCACAACTAGGAGTTCTCATTCTACAGCTAAAGATCCCGCATGCAGCAGTGAAGATCCCGTGTGCTGCAACTAAGACCCAATGCAGCCAAATAAATATATAAATATATAAAAAAAAAAACTAACCACACAATATTTGGGGGCCTCTCGCCTTTTAAGATAGCCCATACTCTGTGGAGTGTGTTTCTCTCTAAATAAATCCACTTCTTACCTATCACTTTGTCTCTCACTGAATTCTTTCTGTTATGAGACAAAAAGAACCTGAGCTTCATTAAGTCCTGAGACCAGGTGTGTGATCTCAATTAAAAGACAGTGGGGGGCTTCCCTGGTGGCGCAGTGCTTGAGAGTCCGCCTGCCGATGCAGGAGACGCG
>NW_006769482.1:1399545-1413938 GCF_000442215.2 Lipotes vexillifer
CAGGACAAGTCTCATTTCTTAGAATGTATCTTTTTTTGGCTGTAACTTGAGGCTTGGGGATTGAACCCATGCAGTGAAAGCATGGAGACCTAACCACTGGACCGCCAGGGAATTCCCAGTAAGTTTTTTTTTTTTTTAATATTTATTTATTTATTTATTTAGGCTGCACCGGGTCTTAGTTGCAGCATGCAGGATTTCTGTTGCCACGTGCGAGATCTTTAGTTGCCGCACGCAGAATCTTTAGCTGCAGTATGTGAACTCCTAATTGCGGTATGCATGTGGGATTTTGTTCCCTGACCAGGGATTGAACCCCGGCCCCCTGCATTGGGAGCACAGAGTCTTAGCCACTGGACCACCAGGGAAGTCCCCCCTGGGGAAAGAAAGTAAGTATCTTTCCCCCCAGTAAGTATCTTTTAACACTGGGGTCAATAAATGGTATTCTCTTGTTTTCTACCTTTCCTGCTGTCTGTCAGCTTTGTTTTTTATTTTATTTGTTACTTTAAAAGTTACTAATGAGAAAAGCCCACATTTAAAGATAATGCTTTTCCAGCTACCTGGTCCTGAGACTGGCCAGTCTCCTCCCTGAGCCCCAGCCCACTCCCTGCACCCTACAATCAGCCACGTGCTGCAACTGACCCGATGTTAGTTATTAGGAATCCTGTGAGCCTGTTGCTAAACAGTTGGAGCTTGAAATCTGGTACTGGAGGAGGATTTACACCTAGGAAATGGGGGCAAATGCTGCTAGGGCTTCCTCCACCCCCAGAGCCGGTTGTTAACAGTTACTTAGTGCACACTGCCTACAAACCTACAGCAAAAAACAGGAAGGAAGGGAGGGAGGGAGGGAGAGAGGAAGGAACACAGGGAGGGAGCGGGGAGAGAGAGAGAAAAGGGAGGAAGGGAAAAAGGAGAAAAGGAAGAAATGGGTATCTCTGAAGCCACTGGTTATAAACCTGAGGAGCAGCAAACCCTCTTGTGACTGTTCCCAGAATTGCAGAGGATGCAGGGAGGAGGCGACACAATCAAGATTTCATCCCAAACACATTTTATATAAGGCTTTAGAGGGAGAGTGTTGTTGGTTTAGTTCAATGTCACCTATCTCTGAGCCGACTTTCCTTAAACCACCCGAGGACGTCACTTAACTATCTCTCTCAAGAACTGGAAATACCTTCTTATGAAGAGTAGGCTTTTCTATGTGTTAGTATAGAAGGCCTACAACATTTTTTTTTAAGAACATAAATTTTCTGTGGGTTACTGTGGGCCTGTCCCAGCAAGGTGGTGCGCCCTGAAATTGTCTGTGTCCTTAGCTGTCCGGAGAACCCATGTGAGGAAAACAAACAGACATATAAAACACAAACCCCACCCGGCCACCCAACAATGGTTTCCCACTGTATCTAAAATAAAGCCCCAACTCCTCGCCAAGCCCCATGGCCCTGGGCCACGTAGTACGTCCTGCTAGTGCTGGTGCTTGGCTCCCACCCTCCCTGCCCGTCCCCTCCACCCCTGCACTGTCCCCTACCCATTAAACAGGTGTTTGCTCAAAGACCACTCTTCACTGGGGTCTTTTCTGGGGACCTGTTCTAAATCAGTGCGCACCCACCATCTGTCCATTGGTCACATCACCAGGTTGGTTTTCCTCCATCTGTCTCTACCTGGAATCACGCTGATTGTTTCTGTGTTTAACTAACTGTCTGACAGCTCAGTAGAATGGAAGCTGGAAGCTCAGTGTGAATAATGCCTTTGTCTTACTCACAATGTTTCCCCCATGGCAGGCCTCTGGCATCGGGAAGGGAACAGATGTCCACAAAGGAATTGGGAGCCCAGCACCAACCCAGCCTCCCACCTGGGTGTAGGGTAACCAACTCTCCCAGTTTGCCTGGAGTTGTCCCTGTTTTAGCATTGAAAGTCCCCATCCTGGGCAACCCCTCAGCTCTGGTCACCCTCTAACTGGGTTATGTACTTATCTAGAATTGCCTTCTGGAATGATTGTGAAAAGTAACTTAAATGACAGTAAAATATTTTAATATAAAAGCTTCCTCTGAAAACAGAATTAAACTTGCAGATTATCCTTTAATACTCTGTGAAAAGTTGTTTGAATTAGCAGAATTAACCTATCTTAGTATATTCATTTGTATTTGCCTTAGTACTTAAAATATATATGTACTTTATTGTTTAAAAAAAAGGATCATATTGCATTTGTCAGGTAGTGTTTTTAATTTTAAATGTCACTGCAGAAATAATGTGTTACAAACACTGCATGCATGACTCATTGCTGGTAGGGCTTGAAACTTCCCACTCGAAGTTACTTAGATTCCTAAAATAAGTTTATTCCTGTGTTTCTTGTACATTATATCTTCCTGATAGGAACTCAAAATATTGCGTTTTTCCCATTTAATTTTCGAAAAAAATATTCTTCAGCATTTCTACTTCTCCTTGAAATTGAAGGGAAAAGCACTGTCAGGAGAAGTAATCACACCACGGACATTGACTAAGCTATCAAAGTTACCTAAGCTGGGAAGGGATTAGTTGGCTTTCTGTTTATGTTTATCAGAATGACTCGCTGAAATCACCAAACTTTTCAAAAGATAAATTTAAAATCTCTATTTAGTGAATTAAAAAGCAACCATGTCGGGCTTCCCTGGTGGCACAGTGGTTGGGAGTCCGCCTGCCGATGCAGGGGACACGGGTTCGTGCCCTGGTCCGGGAGGATCTCACATGCCGCAGAGCAGCGAGGCCCGTGTACTGCAAAAAAAAAAAAAGCAACCATGTGCAATCTGAGACCACCCAAAGTATGCAGAAGAGCTGTGATCTCTATCATATGTGTGCTGAAAATGTATTAGAGGCCAGCAAAATATTTCTGACTGTTGGTATCAACCGGTAGGCAAGGAGACGGCTGGCCAAGAGAGACCTGAGGCCAAGGGCCACAGAGGACATCGGGTAGTGAAGTGGATAAACATCACCCTCCCTGTTCTTTCCAGTCCTCGCTCTCACCCTCATCAGGCTGTCCACCTGCCCTCTGAAATCATGAAGAGCCAGCAGGCTGGGAGAGGGCACAGAAGCAGCTTGTAAGCTTTTCCAGTCTACGTTGACTGTTGACCTTGCAGAAGGAACTGCCTCTCCCGTGTCCCTCCCCTACTGACTGTTGATCACACTCCAAGGCCAACAAGTGACTTGCTAGACAAAGTCTTGAGTACAAATCTATAAAGTCACTGCCTTAGTTCACACCCATGGCATTTCTTACAGTGTGATCCAGTGAACACCCACATCCCAAAATCACAAAAGAGCTTTTCAAGAATACGGGTTCCTGGGCTCTGCTGCATCAGAATCCCTGGGAGGGGCCCCAGGAACCTGCATTTGTAACACATCCTCCGATGGTTCTGGTGCACACTAGGGTTGAGTCTCGGTGACCCTTGATCTTCAGAGTATAACTTTCATAAACCCCTCCCCCAAAAGACATCTACCATCCCATCCATGCCCGTGGAGAGCTCCCTTCCCGACATCCTTCTCGATGGGAAATACGCATGGGTCCTGAGGATCTGAAATTAAGTGCACACAAAAGTGCCTCCCTGACTTGATCTCCTGAAAAGAATAGCCTGTTTCCCAAGTCAACGTCACGTATAAAATAGCACACATCGGTCTTCTCTGCAGAACTTGGGCTTCACTTGGACTTGAAGAGGCCAACATCACGTTTGCCTGTCCTTGAGCCTGTTTCTCCAGCAGACGGACAGCGAGCCACTTGGCAGGTGTGGCTATCCCTGTCTCTTGCACAAACCCTGGAGCCACAAGCTAGACTCGAAGCTGCCTGTGACAGTGCTGTTCCCACACCCTTGCTGACATTCTTCAATTCCGCAGTATCCTGATAGGTGTTTTCAGAAGTAAAGCTTCATTGGACACTCAGAAAAAATAAATATTAAAGCATACCTGGGGACTTCCTTGGTGGTCCAGTGGTTAAGAATCCACCTTCCAATGCAGGGGATGGGGGTTTGATCCCTGGTCAGGGAACTAAGATCCCACATGCCGCAGACAACTAAGCCTGCGGACTCTGGAGCCCGCACACCACAACTAGAGAGCCTGTGCGCCGCAACGAAGAGCCCACATTCCACAGCTAAGACTCTCAGCCAAACAAACAAACAAATAAATAAAAATAAAGCATAACTAAGCTAGCAATAACTAATTTATTAAATGTAACTACAAGCACAAAATAATGCCAGATGAGTTGGAATACTATCAATATATAGCAGTGGACTCTAAAACACACAAAAAATGGATTTAGTTTAAGCATTGCCTAAGTGCAAATAAATTTTAAAATATATGTAATTTAAAATACTATATAATGATTACAAATAGGAATTAGGTTGTTGTCTTTATAAATAGTTCCTACTTTCTCTTTTTCCTGGTTACCAGAATCAAGTTTTGGACCAGCCCATTCTGGACTATCTCTAAATGCTACAGCTGCTACCAGAAAAGAACCAAGAACTGTAACTATAAAAAAACGAACGTTGGGCTTCCCTGGTGGCACAGTGGTTGAGAATCTGCCTGCCAATGTAGGGGACACGGGTTCGAGCCCTGGTCTGGGAAGATCCCCCGTGCCGCGAAGCAGCTGGGCCCATGAACCACAACTACTGAGCATGCGCGTCTCGAGCCTGTGCTCCACAACGAGAAGCTGTGATAGTGAGAGGCCTGCACACCACAATGAAGAGTGGCCCCCGCTTGCCACAACTAGAGAAAGCCCTCGCACAGAAACGAAGACCCAACACAGCCATAAATAAATAAATAAATGAATGAATAAATAAATAAATAAAAAACAATGAACATTGACTGGGATCGAGGAAGGCCCTCGGCTGATATCAAAGGCTGACCACCTGCCTCCACGACTCTTGGACAATTGATTTTCCATTGATACCACCTGGGCAAAGGGCACTGATCTTCAAGGTTCGCTCCAAGGAGACAGCTGTCCTCCCGACATGGCACCTCTCCCACCCAGCTACTCAGTTCAACACATCCAGGCACCAACCAGCTCTCTCCACTTCTAGAGCAGCCCTAGCAATTCTCCACCCTCCCAGAAGGTTCTAGTCTTGCAAATCCCAACTAAGCAGCATGCTGGTAGAAACTCAGAGTAAAAGTTCTGGACAGTGAAAATAAATAGCATGAAATCCTTGTACTTAACCTCATCAGAATCCTTCAAAACCTTCCACAGGGCACACTGACTATTCTCACTTAGATTCATGTGGCCATTTCTGATCACAAGTAGCATTAGAAGGAAAAGTATAGATGGGGATGGAGGTAAGTGTTTAAATAATAGATACATGAATTCACCAGTGATAAGGCAAAATAAAAACAGGAGATACTCAGTACCTACTACAAACCAGGCATTGTGTTGATCCTGGAGACGTAACTGAGCAGGATCCTATGAGGCCTTCCCAGAATAGACCCCCAGCCATGTCCTCTGCCTGCCTTTTGTAGAAAAACTTCAGCCAAGGAAAAATTTTAATCAGAGAAGTGAGAAAATGCAGAAAGAAAGGAAAACAGTCAAGCAAGACAAAATAATAATACTTTAGCCATTAAACAAAGTCAAGGACTTCTAGTTCTACCTCGAGGACTGTAGATAATATTCTGAGCCATGTGCTTTGAGCTGTTTTGCAGATACTAAAACCCCACCAGGTGGGAGAAGTTAACTGTATGCTGCCCACAAGCATGTAGACCCCAGACCGCTTAGAACTAGAAAGTTGATGATGCTGACTCCCAATTGCCTCACCACCAACCAATCAGAAGAATGCCCACAAGCTGATCACGCCCTCCTCTTTGAACACTAAAAGACTCCTCACTACCCCCTCCAGGCGGGGCATATAGTCTGGAGGGCATTAGCCCCCTCTGGCCCTCTTTTCCTGGCAAAGCTATTTCTTTCTTTAATACTTCACCCAAAACTCTGTCTCTGAGATTTAATCCAGCACCCGTTGTACATAGGCCGAATTTCGGAAACAGAGAGACGAAAATAAGTAAGGCCCTGATCTTGCACTCATGTTATACACAGTCTGTGTGTTTAGACTAACACAAAAATGATTAACTTTAATATAATGAAAACAAAGTAGCAATTACATTAGTACAGGTACCAAATTTGACCTAACTTCAGTATAAATGGCATTTGCCGGAACGGTGTTGGTGACTCAAATAATTATTGGTCAATTTAGACAATCAGCCAAGAGAGACAGAAACCAAAGCAACCCCAAAGATCTCAGTAACAAGAATTCCTATGCTGTCACCTAAGTTTGCTGCCATTCTAATTGCCTCTCATCTCAAGATTCACTTTCCTGAGAGAAAAGATGTTGTCATTCTAATATGCATTACCAACCCTTCTTGTGGTCAGGGGGACAAAGTCCCATAGATTGCAGACCAAGAATCACCTGGAGTGAGGACTGAAGTGGGAGATGCCTTGTCTTGCCAGCACACATATAGACACACCTTTCCATACAGATCTCTGCCTAACCAAGAGGCCTCTGACTAACATTCTGCAAATACCACCAACACACTCACCTGCTCCTCAATGGAACATAACCCAAAATGACATTTAGCAACTGCATCTGAGGTAGAAGAAAGATGGGCCCCTGGGCTGGACAGCTGGTGTTTGTCAAGTGGAGTAGAATTGAAGCTTTGTTCTCACCCGGATACTCCAAGGACAAAGCAAGTGGCAGAAGCTGAGCTCTGCTGAAGTAAAGAGATAAGATGACCACTCCTGAGGCCAAGGAAAGCTTCCCTGTCTGCATATGCAAAAGAAGGCTCCTTGGGGGTTAAAAAGGGAGGGGGCACCACCCCAAAATAAGTGTGGATATGTACCCACAGGCCTCTTCAGTGGGATCCATCTTAGCAAAAAGTTGTTCATGCATCTTGGGGAGGGTCCTAGGACCAGTGAGGTGTGAAGAAAGAAACAAGATAATTGGTGAAAGGTAACCGTCCTATACGAGGGATTTAAATCACCTCTTTACTAAGCTCTTCCTCATTAGAGAGGACGCGCACACCCTTTCTCTCCAGGTGTGTATTTCTTCCTTGCTTCTGTCGTAAGTAAACAAACTGCTTCTCTGTGTGCTCTCTCACATGTTATGCTGTGTCTCTAATAATAAACTTTGTACCTGTTTTTACAGTTTTTGCCTCCTTGAAACATTCTTGCTTTCAATGGGGGTAAGAGCCAAGGGAACTTTGCTTCTGACCTCTAGCCTCTGGTGGTCTAGTGGCTAGGATTCCTGGTTTTCATCTTGGCTACCCAGGTTCAATTCTTGTTCAGGGAATTAAGATCTCACTTCACACCACCGCTCACTGCTGCCTTTCCGAGATCACATCCAGAGTAAGATATGGTACCCAGTTGGGGCTACACATTGGATTATCTTGCTGGCAAATTGGACACTTGATTATGGCCAAGTGAGTTGTATCAATAGAAGTTCATGTTTTTGAGTCCAAGGGAGCGGAAGAATCTTTTAATAATTGTTCATCCAGACCCCCTAATTGTTAAGAGTCTCTCCTATAGAAAGGGCCCTTTGGTTAGCATTCAAACTGAGCATTGTATTCTTAGGTTCTGGGCCTCTTCAAGCAGCATAGTCTCATGTCCCTGCCCCGAGTCCTGTTGTCTGCAGACCTCCAATTTCAGTCCTTCCAAGTACCTGACAGATGACAAGACCCATGTAAGGACTGAAAGAAGCATGACAGAGGGGTCCCATGCCCCACTTGCCTTCTCTCTTTGCCTGCTTTCTTTCTTTTTGACTACCTGCCTTCATTGTGCCATGAACTTAGACTACCCAGTGGACCACAAGGTTAGCAAAAGCAGTAACTGGTAAATGGTTATCAGGATTGTACCAACAACTTCAAACAAAGGACATGAAAATAGGAAACCACCCCCCACCAAGTTTTGGTTAAAACAGAAAATGCTGCCTATGTTAAAACTGCAAGGATGTGTACTCAACTTTCTCCTGTCTTATAAAAATGCTGACCCTTCTCCAATTGGGGGGCGGCAGAGATGGGGGTTGTTCACTGGGTGCCCGTCAGCTGAAGAAAGGCTTTAACCTCGTTTGGTCTCTTAACTCATTTTCCTTTTTGCGAGGAATAGGTCCAGATCTGAAGCTCAGGTCATCTGGGTTTGCAGGAGAAGTGGACATTGAGGTGCTCTACTCAAACAATGACTACTTGGAAGACATTTGTCCTTCTCTGTTGTCCATCAGAGCCACCTAAAAAGGACGTAGTGCCTCAAATGTGTATTTCTCTTAAGTGCAGCCATATTCTTACACCAAACTCCTTTATTTTTCATTTGTAATTCTCAGTGAGTCAGTCACAGGGCCATATGCTTCATATGTTCAGGTGGAGAGAGATGAAAGAGTGGAAACACAGGTACCCTAGGAGGGGAACAGTGCAATCCCATGTCTTCCAGAAGCTTCCTTGTGTTTTCACGGCCTTGCCAGGCCCAATTCAGTACTGACCACGTTCCTGTGATGCTTCAGTGTTGTTGGAGGAGGTCATCGAGAGGACGTGACCACTAGTTGATGTGAGAGCAGGATCCTGGCAATCAGAGGTTCCTTACCCACTCCCCTGTCCTTGGAATGTACACTCCCATTCCCACAGCTGGAGCTGTTTCAGAGACTTAGTCTTGAGAGGGCAATGTGTTGTTGAGACTGTCTGGACTGAATATGTGACTGAACCCAGGTAAGACCTCTCTATAAACTCTTAAGATTCTTGTGGGCAGGTGTGAAGGTCTACCCGTCTGCGGCCACCCAAGACAGACTGCTGTGTAAGTTCCCTTGATTATTACTGTCACCTACCAATCTGGAGTGTTCTGCTTCTTTCTTTGGTCTTTCCTTGCCCCCTGTGTAAGGGGGCCAGTTTGCAAACCAACAAATGTTCCTGGGTACAACTGCGTTATTGTCAGGTGAATCAGCTGGAGCCCAAGTCAGAATGGAAGCTTGGAGTCCTGGGGTCGATGATCATAGAGGAATTCTGTCCCCACAATAGGTCCATATCTGTATGCCTCTTTTCTGACATTTTAAATTTCTTCCTGTATATTTTATGCCAAGATTTCTGGCCCTGTAATGTTCCTTTGTTTGAGCCAGGATTTGGTCTAGGTTGTGTTAGCCAACCCAGGAAACTGTTGGAATTGTAACCAGCTGCAAGCCAGCACCTTGAATGCAGAACTTCTGATAAGGACATCCACAGAAGCGATGTCGTCCTATCCAAAATTAGGTTTTGCCCTTCTTAGCCTCCCACGCTCAGAAAATTTCTTTCCTCGAGTATAAATTAGTAAACTTCTGCAATTCCTCCTCTTTCTTACTCTGGTTCAATCACACACACCCCACCTACACACCATATATCACACCCAATCACACACATAACACAATGCACCCACACCCCAGGCAGGTTAAGTATGAATCCTGGAAAGCTTAGAGCAGGAGGATAATGTTTTTCTACAGGAGAGGCAGCTTTGTCGAGCTAGAGAAGCATAGGGGAAGGGGATACTTAAGAGGACTGGGGGTCCTCTGAGTCTTCCAACTTGCCCCGATGACACCAATACCAATTTTGGGAACCCATCCTTTCCAAGTTAATGCTGTAATTTCAAGGAAGAAACCTGGTGAGATAGTGAATTCAACTGGCAATCTAGTTCAGGAACCTGTAAAATCCATCTCTGAGGTTTGGTTTTGCAGAGATCTCAAAGCCAAAGCTTCAGGGATGCTTTCAGGATGTCAAGGAAAGACCCTGAGATTTGTCTCCTGCCTCACAGGGGAACTGAGATTCGTGGCATTCTTTTCTCATTTTAAATCAGCTCCTGAGTTCAAAACAATCGTGGAACCCTGTGATCTTGGCAGTTCCCTTCTCCTTTTATGGGGTCTCGAGCTCTGTCAGGAGACCTAGAGCCTCCAGGAGCCACAGGCAATGGCTCAACAGGCCATCTCTCCACTGTGCACTGCCTGTCACAGAACAGGAGCCGGTGACACAGCCCTCCCTCAGGCAGCTAACACTTCCAATGTCCCACAGGCCTATAACCCACTTCTGCTGAAAGCCTTTTTTTTTTTTTTTTTTTTTAAGTCATTATGGTTGTTTGGAGGCTAAATCTATAAAAGTGAATTACCCCCAGGTCACTCACAGGATCAGAAAGCAGGAGAGGGGCAACCCGGGAGCTTGGGGAAGGACACCCAGCCCACGACTTGGGTACAACTGCCACTGCATGACTTGCTTCAGCTGTGTTCAGTCCCTCTCAACATCCAGACTCCAGGAGAGATGACAGCTTGTTCATATGGGGCCACGTGCTCTTCAGGCGGTTGAGGGTTAGGGTCCCAGATTCTATAGCGCAAACGAAAGATGTCTGTGACAGGGCTAGTGGGGGAAAGTAGAAAGATCTATGGAAACAGAAAGGAGAGACTGCACTGATTTCACTTGGAGTAGAGGGAGTAATGGGAATTTGCCAAACAGGAAGGAAATTCTGGACCAACATACCCCTCAAAAAACTAAAAAAAAAATTAATAATCCTGGGGCCATGAGCAATAATCCAGTCGGCCCTGAGCTAGCTATCAGAACCAGTTATGGGGAAAATCACATTCCCCATGTCGGTATGTCCCATGGATGGGCGTGGGCTGTAGACTCAAGCAGCTTGGGGGACATGGAGTTGACATTCACCGTCATTGATGCTCCCTTAACCTGGCCTGGGTCAGGCACTTCTGGCAGCTCCCTTGGGCACTTGCTGGCAGGGTCAGAGCGCCAGTTGAAGGAAAGGTCATTGGGTGGGGGGGGTTCACTAAGGGTCCACAGAGGGGTCCTGAGACCATTCTGTCCTGTGGCCTCCTCATTTCTTCTTAGATTTAAAGTATTCTGAGGAAGCAGGGAGATTTTGTGAGCTCTACCTTCAAGTATAAAAACAGAGAGGTGGGACTTCCCTGACGTTTCAATGGTTAAGACTCCACGTTTCCAATGCAGGGGACATGGGTTCCATCCCTGGTCAGGGAACTAATATCCCACATGCTGAGCAGCCAACGAAAAAAAACAAACAAACCAGAAACAGAGAAGTGCAGCAGAATTTTTCAGCTCCCATTGAGTACAGAATACAGGGCCTACAGATCCAGAACCTGTCTGGGGTCCACTAGCCAAGTGCTTCCATGTTAAATCGCCAAAATCTATGCTAGTTTTGACTTAGGAACTTCTAGGGGCACAGATAGTAACTGTTATTTTTTAAAAAACCATGCTTAAATTTGTAATTCATGCTTATTTTTAAAAATGTTTTACTTTGGAATAACTTCAAATTTACAGGAAAATTGCAAGAATAATACAAAACACTCCCATATAACCTTTACCCTCAAATCACATTTTTTTCAAAATTACCTCAATTCACAATTTTTCACATTCCATCACATTTGTTTTATCATTTTCTCTTTCTCCATACACTCACAGACACATTAAAGAATGTCCTCATTCTGAGGAAATTACTGTATTTGTGTGTATATACTTATAGTGTTTTATATATAAAAATATATATATAGTATGTAAGATATGTAGATATATATAGTAAAACAGTACATGCCTTTTTTTTTTTTGGCCGTACCTCACAGCATGAGGAACTTTCCTGACCAGGGATTGAGCCTGAGCCCCCTGCAGTGGAAGCATGGAGTCTTAACCACTGGACCACCAAGGAAGCCCTGTACATGTCTAATTTTGAACCATTTGAGAGCAGGTTGCAGACATGCTCCTTTATCCTTAATACTGAAGTATGTATTTCTTTTTTTTTTTTTTTTTTTTTTTTTTTTTTTTTTTCCTTGCGTTATGCGGGCCTCTCACTGTTGTGGCCTCTCCCATTTGCGGAGCACAGGCTCCGGACGCGCAGGCTCAATGGCCATGGCTCACGGGCCCAGCCGCTCCGCGGCATGTGGGATCTTCCCGAAACGGGGCACGAACCCGCGTCTCCTGCATCGGCAGGCGGACTCTCAAGCACTGCGCCACCAGGGAAGCCCTGAAGTATGTATTTCTTAAGAATGAGGACATTATTTACCTAACCACAGTATACTTATCAAATTCAGAAAATTTAACTTCGACACTTTATATGACCTAACCATCCTTTAAATGTCTCAAAAACGTCTTTTGTAGCCTTTTTTCTTTTTCCTGGTACAGGATCACATACTGCATTTAGTTGTCATATCCCTTTGGCCTCCTTTAATCTGGAACTGTTCCTCAACCTTTGTCTTTCACATTAACAATTTTTAATACCGCTGTTCATTTATTTTAAAGACTACTCCATTTCCGTTTGATGTTTCCTCACTGGTAGATTTAGGTTGCGTATTTTTGGCTTAAGTGGTGGTGGTCCCACATCTGAAGGCATGTGATTTCCATCTGCTCTTATGGGTGATGTGCCTTTGATCACTTGGTTAAGGTGTCCGGTTTCTCCACTTTGCAAGTAGGATTTTCCCCTTTGTAATTAGTAAGTAACTTGTGTGGAAAATTGTCACACATTTTACCAAACTATCAGAACAAGATAAAGAAAAACTTTCTGCATATGACTTGGCATACCAAAATGACTTCCTGGAATATTTAACAGATTCAGAAATGGGGACATCACTGCATCCAGGTCATGGATTCCCGGAGGGACAGCTCTGCAGCTCTCTGCACTGCCCAGCACCTTGCAAAACGCAGATAAATGAACAATTACCCCTGTCCTCCTCCTCCTCCTTTTAAAGGCCTTCACAGTACCATGACCGAGGTTTGTTGTTCATGGCCCCAGGATTATTAGGTCTTTTTGTATTTTCTGAGGGGAACATTGGTCCAGAATATTCTTCCTGTTTGGCAAATCCCTACCCCTCCCTCTGGAAGCAGCAATCACTTTCTCCATGAAGTTTACCTGGGGCATTTTTCCCTCCTCTCCAGGTGAAAATAATTTATTCCCTCCTCCTCTCCTCCTCCGAATCAAAACCGCTTCCAACTGTGCAATGTTTCAGCGGGAACTAGTAGGAAAATCTATTTAACTGAGGTGACTCCTCAGCCCTCAAGTGTTTGCGTTCTTCTAAAACTCTGATTGTTAGGACTTTATGTGAAATTTTTGTCTGGAGGGAAGATCTGCATGAGGTAACACAGGATGCAGCTAGTGCCTGTGCACACAGCCTAGTAGTCTGCCCACAGCTGAGCTCCAGGAGGCTCTGCCTACAGAGACTGAAATGAGCAGGACCCTATGGGGCTCCCAGGCACTGAAGCCTTTCTGTTTCCCCGTTTCTCACTTGTAGGGAATAGACTCCAACCTTCACTACCTTCCCTGAGTCCCAAAGGACAGATTAGAACAGTTGCTAATCAGGGAAGGGAGGGGATGCAGAGACAAGGGAGGAAACCACCTGAGGCCAGATTAAAGGAGTGCAGGCTCTGCACACACCCTGATCCTTATCAGCAACGCTGCCCTTGAGCCATTGCTATAAAACTCCTCACTAATCTTCCCGGGTTGGGACATACAGTTTTTCAGGGCACAAGCCCGCTGTGTCCCCCTTTGCCTGGCAAAGCAATGCAGGTATTCTTTTTTACTTCACCCCAAACTCCATCTCTGAGATTTGATTCAGCACCAGTGCACAGAGGTTGAGTTTTCAGCACCAAGACCACGAGATGAAGGGCATCCCAGGAGCTGTGGCTCACAGCCGACCAGAGGGAGATATCCCCACATTCTAGTAGAGATTTTCAAACGTAAGAAGTGTACAAATCACTTTTGAAGGGAAGTAAATCTCTCCAATCAATCACCAGTGTAAACTTTATATCCATTATACTAGGGGAAAAAAACCCACATATTTTTAGTATAACGTTATATACCTGAATATACAAAAATAGAATACGGCTTATACCTTTTAAACAAAGACATCAAAATGTCAAATACAAGGTAAACTAACTTCAGTTTAAATACAAATTAAATTGACTTTAATGTGATAGATGTTTTGCTGAAACCAATCATCACCATCAACACACACACTATGATAGTCTTTAAAGATGGGTTTTTTTGAGGCCAGCAGGACTTACCAGTCCCATTGGGCTTTTTGATACTTCATATTGTGATATTGTGATTTATAAAAGCAACACTTATTTGGTCTTTGACCATGTTTCTGGCACAGAGCTCCTAAAATGCTAGTAATTTACAAAGACCAGAGAGCAATAAAGGTGTCCTCCTATGTTAATGAGGTGACTTTCGGAATGCACATAAGAATGGGGGCTGGGGCTTCCCTGGTGGCCCAGTGGTTGAGAGTCCGCCTGCCGATGCAGGGGACATGGGATCGTGCCCCTGTCCGGGAGGATCCCACATGCCGTGGAGCGGCTGGGCCCGTGAGCCATGGCCGCTGAGCCTGCGCGTCCGCAGCCTGTGCTCTGCAATGGGAGAGGCCACAGCAGTGAGAGGCCCGCGTACTGCAAAAAAAAAA
>NW_006769482.1:1413948-1417665 GCF_000442215.2 Lipotes vexillifer
CAGCAAAAAAAAAAAAAAAAAAAAAAAAAAAGATTGGGGGCTGGCTACCAGTGTAACCAAACACCGGAGTAGAGTGTTGGAAATTTCAGTACCACCTCCTGACCTCTGGGGAGGGGAGAGGGGCTGGAGGCTGAATCTGTCGCCAATGGCCAATGATTTAGTCAATCAGGCCTGTGTAACGAGGTCTCCATGAAAACCCAAAAAAGAAAAAAGACGGGGTTTGGAGAGCTTCTGGTTGGTGAACGTGTGGAGGCTTGGTGAGAGCTCAGGGAGGGCATGGAAGCTCTGTCCCCTTTCCCCATGCCTTGCCCTGTGCATCTCTTGCATCTGGATGCTCCCGAGTTGAATCCTTTTATAATTAACCAGTAATCTAGGAAGTAAGATGTTTCTCTGAGTTCTGTGAGCCACTCTAGCAAATTAATTAAACCTGAGGAGGGAGTTGTGGGAACCTCTGATCCATAGCTGGTTGGTCAGTTCAGGTGACAATCTGGACTTGCAATTGGCATCCTGAGTTGCAGGTGGTCGTAGGAACCTCCAGTTTGTATTCGGTCGATCAGAAGCACAGATAACAAAACTGGGCTTGAGACTGGTGTCTGAAATTGTGTGTGTGGTGGGGTCGGGGGCAGTCTTGTACAACTGAGCCTTAACCTGTGGGATCTGATGCTATCTCCAGGTAGATAGTGTCAGCACTGAGATGAATTGCAGAATACCCCGCTGGTGTCAGAGAAATGCTTGGTGGTGTTGGTAAGGGGAGCCTCCCCCAGCCCCACATAGGCCCCAACCATTCAGGAATTTGTGATCAGGAACAAAAGACAAATCCTTTATTACTTTATTCTAACAACTGTAAAAACCCTACATTGTACCTTTTGTTTTCCTTTGACATATTCCAACTCTGTTAGTTTCTCAATGGTCCACACAATTAAAGGAAGACTAACAGGAACAAAAAACATGCTTGGGCTCTGAAATTAAGAAGTCATATAGATGATGTAGAATTAAGTTGTCCATGGACTTAAAACGCAAAGTTTAAACAGCCTGGCAGGGAACTTGAGGATCCTTCCCATCTGTGGAACCTAATTTGAGAAACGTTGCTCTTAAAAGCTGTTTTCTTTCAGCTTTTCTCAGCTTATTCTCTTCATCCATTCACATCCTTTGGCAATCTTTAAAAGATTCCATAGTAATAAATGACAAAAATCTTAAGCAGAACCCAGTTTTTCACCTATGAAAATATGACAAAATATTTCAATAAGAATAGTAACAATATGATTAGGTAAATTCAGACTTTGCTTTTTTAGACAATAAATGTACGAAGTTACTTGCTTTATTTCCAATATATTTTAAATTGTCTTGAATTTATTCTACTCCTTCTTTCAACACTTTGTGAACAGTAATACATTTTCTTTTTGAATCCAGTGTTGCTTTTGAGATTGTTATTGTCTATTCTTGTTGCTTTGTAGGTGTGATTGGCAACTTCTCCCTGGAAGCTTTTAGAACTTTCCTTTCTCTTTGATGTTCTTAAATTGCACTATAATCTCTCGCTGGCACTCTATAAGACCTTTCAATCTGAAGTCGTTTTTATCTTTCCTTAAAACTGGGAAATTCACAGCCATTATATTTGTATAGTATTTCCTCTCCTGTTTATTCTCTCCCTTGTATCAAATGGGACTCTTGTATCAAATGTTGTCACTTCTCCCTTTAGCCTCCAGGTCTTTTTACTTCATGTTTTCCATCTCTACCCCTAACTGATGGTTTCTGGGACTGTTACTCAGCCCTGTGTTCTAGCTCACTGATTTGTTCTTCATTAGTATCCACAATGCTTTCAGTTTACCTACTGAATATTTTATTTCAACTATTTAGTTTTCAATAATATTGCTATTTGACCTTTCCTTAAGACTGCAGTTACTAATATCCTTTAATCTCTTATGATATTTATAACTTATAGTCATAATTCCAAAAAATAATCAAATGTAAAAAAGAAAAACTTTTAAAAGTATGTGGTGAACTACAATGTGTATTTGATAAAAATTTAGCAAATTAGTAATAAAAAGAGTACACACAACCTCAAAATGTAGCTAGAACTTCAACAAAACTGCAGTGAACATTATATTGGGCTGGTTATTACATGCCAGTTTGTCAATCAAGTTATCTTAATTTTTATAAGCCACTGCTACACTGTCTTAATTACTATAGGTTCTTAATAAATCACAATCTACTAGAATCCATTAAAGTGTATTTGCTATTCTTGGCCCTTTTCTCATCCATATTACTTATAGTCAAATAAGTCCTTTGAATGGGGTATTTTTTTGGAATTAGACTGACTTGACAATCAATTTGGAGATAATTTATATCTTAACTATATTGTCTTCCTAAGCATGAACATAGTATATTTGTCCATTTATTCATCATTTATATCTCTCAAAATTTCATAATTTTGCATATCAGCACTTTGTATATCCTTTGTTAGGCTTATTCCTAGGTACGTGAATTTGATGCTAATACTTTCTTTTTGAATAGGTTTTCTAGTTGTTTCTGCTATATAGGAATGCAACAGACTTTGGGTATGAATCTTAGACATATAATTACATCAGTTGCAAATGAGTTTTATTTCTCTTTCCAAATAATTTGCCTTAAACTTCTCTTGTGATGGCTGACTTCTGTACATTGTTCAATATAATTGAAGATAATAGAACATTTCAAAGAGAATGCTCCCAATGTTTCCCCATAAGAATTATATATTTTTTTACAGATACCTTTACAAGGTTAAGGAAGTTTCCTCCTACTCCTAATTACTAAGAGTGTTATCACTGGTGAGTGGTGGGTTTACAGTTTGTATTATAAGAGTGGTGAACTTTAGCAAATGTTTTCTTCTGCTTCCATTGAGAGGATATTTTTCTCACTGTTAATGTGGTGAATTACATTAACAGATTTTCTAATATTAAACTATCCTTGCATTTGAAGATAGTATATCACCCTTTTAAAAAACACAATTGGATTCAGTTGGCCAGCATTTTATTTAGGATTTTTACATGTATCTATTTGAGTGAAAGGTACAGATACTTTCCTTTCTCATGTTGTTTTTTTGAATCAACATTATTCTTGACTAATAGAATAAACTATCCTGCTCTAGAAGAGTTTATAATTAAGCAATAAACTCTTGGTAAAACTTTTCTGTAAAGCCATTGGGGGCTAGAGCTTTATTTTTAATTTGTTTTTAGTTGAAATATTCATATACCATACATACGGTTCACCCTTACGAATACAGTTCTGTTTTTTCCTATTCACAGTTATGCTGCCACTACGAGTTGGACTTTTAATTACTGCTGTAAGTTAATTGATATAGGACTCTTCAGTCTTTCTCTGGTTTCTTGAGCCAGTAGAGGAAGACAAGCAAGGGGAAGCAGATGAAGGAAAAGCGGAGAGACCAAACAGAAATCAACTATCAGAGAATAACGAGGAATCATAAGTGTAGTAATGACACGGCGCTAAGTATTTTTAAAATTTTTCTTGAGATCGTATACCGTGTACAGAGACATACACAGAAGTATTATCTCAGAGTGGATAACATTATATTTGGGATCTCTTTAAAAATATTCTAGGAGGGCTTCCCTGGTGGCGCAGTGGTTGAGAGTCCGCCTGCCGATGCAGGGGACACGGGTTCGTGCCCCGGTCCGGGAAGATCCCACATGCCGCGGAGCGGCTGGGCCCGTGGGCCATGGCCAC
>NW_006769482.1:1417915-1418425 GCF_000442215.2 Lipotes vexillifer
CCGCCTGCCCATGCAGGGGACACGGGTTCGTGCTCCGGTCCGGGAAGATCCCACATGCCGCGGAGCGGCTGGGTCCATGAGCCACGGCCGCTGAGCCTGCGCATCCAGAGCCCATGCTCTGCAACGGGAGAGGCCACAACAGTGAGAGGCCCGTGTAAAAAAAAAAAAAAAAAAAATCTAGGAAAAAGGGGGAACAGATGAAACAAGGTGGACCAAACGTTAATGGCTGAAACTGAGCAACTGGTATATGGAAGAATATTACTATTCTACTTTTCTGTGTTTGAGATTTTCCACAATGGTCTCTGTAAAAATATACCTCTTAGTAAGCTTTCCTTTCCCAGGTTCCACCAAAAAGTTAGTGATTTCCTTACCCATCTCCCTTAACGGGTTATTCACATCTTTTCTTTTTTTGGCTGAGTCATGCCGGATCTTAGTTCCCTGACCAGGGATCAAACCCACGTCCACGGCTCTGAAAGCGCCCAGTCCTAACCACTGAACCGCCAGGGTGTT
>NW_006769482.1:1418490-1435738 GCF_000442215.2 Lipotes vexillifer
CGGGCCTCTCACCGTTGTGGCCTCTCCCGTTGCGGAGCACAGGCTCCGGACGCGCAGGCTCAGCGGCCATGGCTCACGAGGCCAGCCGCTCCGAGGCATGTGAGATCTTCCCGGACCGGGGCACGAACCCGTGTCCCCTGCATCGGTAGGCGGACTCTCAACCACTGCGCCACCAGGGAAGGCCCCAAAGGAATTTTTGCTAACCACTTTTAATCCCACTGTCCTCTACTAAACATCATTATTTTAGTAATCTTTTTATTTTCCCATATGCACGCACACACGCATATCTACAGAGTTGTCGGAGTGCGCAAACGGCAAGGGAATACAGTTTTCACCTAACATCGGTCTCTGGGCCATGGCCCCACCGCCACCTACGCAGCACTCCGTGGCGAAGTTCCGAAGTCCCACTCATCCTGGCGGCGCGCATCGCCGCGGTGAGACATCTGGACGTCTTCCTCATGTCTGGGCACAACTTCTGCTTCTCGGCGTCCTTACTCCCATAAACCGGCCTTGGGCGCCCGCTGTGATACTCCTCCCCTCACGCTTCCCACGCCTGGGTTCCCCACAGTCTAGGACCACGGGCTGTCTTTCCTCACCTCCCACCGACTTAAGACACGGAGCCGGGTCTGGCGAAGGTGCGCCTGCGCGCAGACTGCCGTTCGTCGGGCAGCCCCCACCCCCCGCCCTCGTCAAACCCCGCGATGCCTTACCCCTCCCGCAGGCTCGCTGCCCCAACGGCTCCGCGGACCTGGAACTTTCTAAACCCCTGCGCACGCGCTCTACGGCCCATAACGTCCCGGCTCCGCCCTTCCCTCGCCGCTCCCCTTTTCGTCAGGGAGCTCCCCGCCCTCACGCCACGCCAATCATCCACCTCTTTCCTAGGCCGACCTCGCAACAGGCCTCTGATTGGCTTATCTTGGGTGCCAACGCCGCGGAGGGGCGCGACGATAGGCTGGGAGCCGGTCCCGGCCTATCCGCAGAGCGCGTGGAAGGTGATTGGTCAACACCATTGTCCAATCAGCGGCGGGCTGTCGGATTCAAACCGGACTCGTTTGGCTTACGGTCGGTTGGTCTCAGTCGAGTCGTTGCCTTCATTTGGCGAGGGCGTGTCGCTCGCCTGTGCCCGTTCTTCGCGCCTCGTCGCTCCAGTCCCGTGCTGCCCACTGCCCTCCCGCAGGATGGCCCATAAGCAGATCTACTACTCGGACAAGTACTTCGATGAGCACTACGAGTACCGGTGAGCGGACCGGACGGCCTAACTCAGCCGCGGCCCCGGCCGAGCCTGAGCTGGAACTCGGGCCGGGGGGATGGTACCAGGGTCCAGGACCAGGAATCGGGGTCGAAGCGCGTCGGGCGGAGGTTTGGGTCGGAGCTCGGGGCCGCGGGCCGAAGGTAGGGTCAGGGTCGAGCCCGGGGGCCGGCTGGGAGTCACAGTTGTGTCGGGGTCGGGCCGCCCAGGCGGGAGCTTGCGCTTCTCCTCGCCTGGCGGGCCGGCCCGGCCGGCTTCCGCCCTTTGTTCCTGTCTGTGAGAAGGACGTGGCTGGGGCGGAGGGGGGGCCGCTTCTGGTGCAGAATTGCTGCCTTAAGGGGTAGGAGCCGAGGGCCTAAGCGGACCCGGCGTAACTGAAGTGCAGCGTCGAGAGCCCGAATCGTAGCGGTTCCTAAGAACTTAGGCCTAGTTCGCATTTGGGCAAACGTCCCCCTCCCAGTCACAGCGGGCGAAGGGCTGTCGGAAGGGTAATTTTGCTCAGGTAACGTCGCCAGAGAAACACTTCTCTTATCTCTCATTTGAAGTTAATGGCCCTAAAAAGTAGCTTGTGGGGGAGTCCCCCTAAGATGAGCTTCCTTGGGATTCGAAATGTGTCTTGGGTATAGCGACTTCGGCAGGGGCTGGTGCGTGTTAACCCTCTTGGGTTATTATTAAACGGGCTTCCTTTTGAGACAAAATTGAGAACTCGAATGGATTTGGGGCATTTTTTTCTGCTAGTGTGTATCGGCAAAATTTTTGGCTTTGAGGGATTTCTGGTTTCTGCATCAATATGTGATGCACTAGAGCATAGTTGCTAAATGTGTAAGATGAGCAAATTGGATTGTGTGAGGGAAGAAACACTTAACATTAGCTTTAATATATGCAGGAGACTTAGCTGGGGTGTGGCTTCAAAGACCAGCGCCACCCAGTTCTCTTGGGTGGTGACTAGGACGCTGCATTCTGGGAAACTACCAACTTGTAGGAGGGGCCAAATAGTGACCTTATTTTCTGCCTCCTATCCTTTTACGTTAGAGTTCCAAGAATGCTATTTGAGTTAGAAAGGATATAACAGTGGGTGGCCTCTTTTTTCCCTCCCCTTGTAATTATTTCTTAATATCTTGTAAATCTTTCTCTGGAGAAAAACGGAGGATTTCTCTGGGCAGCTTTGCAGGTTAGTAATACCTGCATTGTCCAGCAGGGGTTATCCACAGAATGTAAACCACAATCTTTCTAAAAATCTGGGAAAATATTGTGAAACATGTCTGGCTCTGAGTAGTACTTTTCAGAACTTTTCCTGGCAGTAGTTCCATTTTCTAGTTTCAGTATACTAGCATAATCATTGATGAGCACGAAGTAAACTAGTCTATGCTATCAAGATTTTAGCCTAGTAGACTAAGTGGTTTATGTGTAGTAATGAATAGAAGAAAATCCTGTCATATCTGAAATGGTATATTCTAATCCAATTTTAATCTAATTACTATCTAATCCAGTATTAATCTAATTAATATCTAATCCAATATTAATTAAACCTGGTCTTTCTTGACCAAGCCACTTGCCTTTATCAAACAGGACAATAATGTCCAGAGAAGGGAAATTTAATTGTATCTTGCAGTGTTATCTTAGTAGCTGCTTTGTTGTTTGTACTGTTATGGCCTTTTTTTTTACCCCCTCTTCACCCTCCATGATAAGCCCTTGGTACTAAAATAAATGTTAGATTTTTGGAAACAATTCTCCTTACATGTAGTTAGAAATACATAGAGGAGTTATATCCATGCAGAAAAAAATACAGGTAGACTTCCCATCTGAGTTTGAAGCTACTTACACATTCTCCCTTGTAATCAAATCCTGATGAAGTTAGCCTGTCTCCATGGTTTATGGAGAAGGAAGGGTATATGACTTATATCTAGACATAAATTGGAACATTTTGTACGGCATACATATGAGTACAAAAGCTAGTTTGCATTTTACATTTCTCTTGAGACTAATCAACAATTATGTAGAAGACAGAAATAAGTAACAGGTTATTTGCAGAGCCTTAAAAGTAGATGTTAAAGCAGTATTTCAGGAGTCAATGAGCTAGCTGGTAAGTATTGCTAAGAATCATGATGTAGTTCACTGGAATTGGTAAAATTTTTACCAACTATGAGAGTAAGCATAATTTGACTTGGCCTTGTGGCCAGCAAGCAACATAACACAATAGTTCTAAGGCTTGATTTTGTTATGCAAATTATAGGAAACTGGTACTTAACCAACCACTCGCAGACTAGAACTTAAGTTGATGACAGTTTAGTGCTTATTATGGGTTATGGGTTCAGTTTTCCTGTGACCAGACTGCTCCTTCTTACACCCCAGCCAACAAATTTGCAGGCATATATCTAATACTTGTCAAAAAATTTGGTTGGTGGTAATGGATGACAGTATAAAACTACTGCTGCTGGAAGTGATTAAAAATGAGCCTGGGAATTTTGATTTTTATAAAGATCCTTTCAATTGTAATTAAATAAGAAGTCGGTGGGGGTGCATATTGTTTTCTAAGAATTTTTCAAAGCTCTAATTGTACCTATTTTTGACGGTTTGACATTGAAGAATATTGCATCCCTTCTTTAAAAATTGATTAAAGTTTTGGATATAGGCCAGTAACTTATTGGAAAACTGAACGTCTGTTTTAGGTAGCAGGTACATGTATATGTGCATTTAGTGTTTTTTGCTTTTAATTTTGAACAAAGTATAAAGCAACTTCTGGAGTTATGTACAAGGACTTGTGTCTACTACAGATCTATAGAGTAATAGGAAACCCAGGTTAACTGTAACAAGCTAGATTCCCCCACCCCTGCTACCTGGGGCTAGTATGACACTTCTTAAAATCAGGGACCATTCTTAATTTATAATCACTTCTGTGGTCTTAGATGGCTTCTCTAGCTCCCTGATCATATCAATCTGCTTCATAACTAACAGGAAGGAGAAAAAAGAGAATTGGGCATGTTCTTTTCTTTCGAGGATACTTTCCATAAGTTGCATAATTTCTGCTTATATCCCGTTGGGCAGGATTTAGTCACATGTGACCAGAGGTAGCTGCAGGGGAGGCTGGGATGTCTTGGATAACCATGTGTCCCACTTAGTTTTTGAGGTTCTATTCCTGAAGAAGATTGAGACAATTAGCAAGCAGTCTCTATTAGGGAAAAAAGTTAATCATAAATAAAATGCCTTCTACTTTTGGACTGCATATTCTAATCTCTAATTTGAACACAGCCCATCAAGATCAGAATTAAAGGTAGTAGAGAGTAGTCTTTAAGATTGATGCTAATGGTAACGTAACAGGGTTGCTTTAAAGAACTTTAAGGGCAGAGAACTCAAATTTTAAGTATCTAAAGATGCATGTATAACGTGACCATAATTGTAGGAAAGGCATATTCACTTAGAGCACTAATATTTCGCTGTATTTTTTAACAGGCATGTCATGTTACCCAGAGAACTTTCCAAACAAGTACCCAAAACCCATCTGATGTCTGAAGAGGAGTGGAGGAGACTTGGTGTCCAACAGAGTCTAGGCTGGGTTCATTACATGATTCATGAGCCAGGTAAGTTTTGCTATTAGGGAAGCACTAATTGAATTAAAACAGTAGTGGTTGTTAAAAAATTTTTTAGTAATATTGACATTTCAGTGGTATCCCAAAGTAACTCTGATAAGCTTGACTATTTCTGAATGACTGATACCTCCCTAGAGACGGTTCCAATTTTATAGTAAATAAAATACCATGAGTGAAAATAATGCATTCTTCTAAACTGCAAAAATAACCTATTTAGTTAAGAAAAAAGAAAAGGATATTGTTTTATTTTAAAATGCGTGTCATTGCTAGTAGTATCTTGAAGTATTTTGCCATAAATATATTTAGAATTCTGGTATCTCCTCTTTGAAAACTAAGAACTTAATGTAAGGAACTGAGTGTCCTGAAGTTCTGTTTATAGAAATTGATGCAATTTGAAGTGATTTGTTTTTTCCTTTAGACAATTAGTATCTACCACATTAAGATGAAATGAGATAGCAGAGCTAGTGAACTCAAATGTGCTGCCTGTGTTATACTTGAGTGCTTATGCTATTGCGTATTTATCAGAGAGTTTTCCAGATTACTGTTAGTAATTATTAGTAAACCAGACTAAGAAACTTTGTGGTGTTAAATTGTGTTTTTGGGTTATCAGTAAATCTAACTAAAGGACTTATACTGCTTTGAACAAAATTTGAAGTCTTAGAAGCTGAATTAGGTGAAACTAAAGCTATCTTGCTTTCTGCTTTTGTTGAAAGCAGCAGCAGCAGCAAAAACTCTTAAGACTTGTAACTTTCTTGGGATTGGAGCATATAATTATATTAAAAAGGTGTTTCTCCAGATAATACAATGCAACTGAGGACCTTACCTATAGGTTCATAGTCAGTCCTCCACCTGCCAAAACAATCTACAGGGATGGGCCCCTAGGACCTGCATTTTTTGAATGAGGTGTTAAGTGTTTTTTCCAAACGAGAGAAGACCTTTTTCTTTTCACTGGAATTGAGATTCTAAAGATAGAAACCATTCTCCTTCTCAAATAGCATCTTTACTTAACAGCCCTTTTCTCTAGGGTGTGTAAAAACTGGGGGAATATTCATTGTTCTGTTGTTTTCTTCTGTTTACTGTTTACAGTGACATGGAGCAAAATTTATTTCAGATACCTCAATAAGTAACATTAACTGACCATAGATTTATTTTACTTTATTTTGGTTCAACTGAAAATCTGAATTTATGTTGAATGAATGAAAATTAACCATATAATATTAAAATAATATAAAACATTTTCTTTCTACAGAACCACACATTCTTCTCTTTAGACGACCTCTTCCAAAAGATCAACAAAAATGAAGTATATCTGGGGATCATCAATTAAATCTTTTTCAAATTTAATGTATATGTGTATATAAGGTAGTATTCAGTGAATACTTGAAAAATGTACAAAGTGTTCATCCATTCCTGTGCATGAGCTGTATTCTTCACAGCAACAAAGCTCAGTTAAGTGCAACTACAAGTAGGTTACTGTAAGGTGTTTAAAATTTCTAGTCAGTTTTTCTTTTAATGTAAGTGCCTGTTTGACTTTACCTGTTTCTTTTGTTAAATAAAGTTTGTATGTTGCATTTATCACTGTTTGAAGTTACTGAGGTTTGTTTTCTTAAGGTTAATTTGTGACTATTGAGGATGTTGGATGATTTCAGTTTTATAATTTTAGTCCTGAGGAAATAAATTCACTTTATAGAAATAAAATGTTAGGTGGGTTTAAACCCATTAGCTTGGTGTGATTGAGGGTACCATTTTTTAATTTACTTATTTTTAATTTTTGGCTGTGTTGGGTCTTTGTTACTGCGCATGGGCTTTCTCTAGTTGTGGCAGGTGGGGCTACTCTTCGTTGCAGTATGTGGGCTTCTCATTGCAGTGGCTTCTTGTTGTGCAGCATGGGCTATAGGCGTGTGGGCTTCAGTAGTTGTAGCACGTGGGCTCAGTAGTTGCGGCACACAGGCTCTAGAGCACAGGCTCAGTAGTTGTGGCGTATGGGCTCAGCTGCTCCGTGGTATGTGGAATCTTCCCGGACCAGGTATCGAACCCTTGTCCCCTGCATTGTCAGGCGGATTCCCAACCAGTGCGCCACCAGGGAAATCCTGAGGGGGTACCATTTAAATTCACTTATGAAGACACTAAGAACTAGGGATAAGTTTAATAGACCCAAGGTAGACTTTATGGCTCTGTCATTAATTTAATTCCTAAAGAATTGTCTAGAATCTCCAACTGAACAAAAAGCAACCCAACTTTATACTCTGGGCTACTTCCACTTATGTAAATACTGCCACACCTAGTTACCTTGGGAGAAACCATTTAACCCCATTTCTCTTTCCCAATGTGCCAAATGGGGATACAGTTTTCTATAAAATATCAGCATTTTAAAAACTTCGAAAGCACCCTTCCTTCCTTCGGTGTGCATCTTGTGTCTGTTAAATTGCTTTTTTAGCTGCTAGGAAAATATTTTAGAGTGAATACAAACAGAGGTTTTTTATCTTCATTGCTTTATGCTGGAGAAACCTTTTAGGTGAGCTGCCAGTAAGCATAAGACCCCAGACCCCAGTGTGGTGGTCCTTTATGCCCCTCTCTTTAGAAAAGGGTGGTGCCTTTACACAATGAGCAAAATAAACACTGAAGGTGGTGATGGGCAGGAGCCTAGAACTTATTCCATCCCCAGGGACCCACCCATTGGCTAGAGGTCCCAGGTTAGGACAACAGAAGGATGCCAGTATCATTAAACTACTGTATTTAGTACAGACCAGTCTACTGCATAATGCTCAACCTTTCCCCACTCTGGAGGTTTGGGTGTGTCTAAGTGTTTAATCGCCCTGTGGGATCTGCACAGAAGGACACCAGGAGATGAGCTGGAGCTGCCTGCATTTACTGCTTGAAATACCTGGTAGTCACTCAACAGAGGAAACCTACAATCAGTCTCCAGTTTAAGATTTTCAACCTAATTAACCGCTATCGGTCAAACAGCTTGCACTCTTCACAAAGTAAGCAAGAGTTCTTGCCTCTGCACCGTCCCTCCCTCCCCACTTCCTCACTCCGTGTCTCCCACTTCCTGCCCTGGAGACTGCTTACTTCCACCCTACTTTTCCATCTCTACCTTTCCCAGCACATTCCCTAGTGGTCAATAGCTGTCTGTTGAACTGAGCAGTTTTGAAATTCTTTTCCGCGGTTACTTCCAAACTGCTTTAGGTTCCTGGAAATTTAAGACGCCAAATCTCGTTGGCTTTCTCCCTTCGTAGGACTACAGGGTATGCGGTTCCCTTAAGTCCCCAGCCTCCACACAGACCCCTGCTCCGCTCCAGGTGCCCGCCACCCTGTGCACCGTTACCTCGTCCAGGCCTGGCCGACCGCATTCCGGGGGTTGTCCGCTGTCTTTGCGGAGACAGTTTCCTATAACTCCACACTCGGCACGCGCCTGGCTTTAGCGGCCCAGAGGGTCACCCCACCAGGCACCTTGCGCAGGCCCAAAGCCGTCACTGCTCACACTTCCGGCCGGAAGCAGGGCGGGGCCGGGGCGCGTTTTTGTGACGCAGTTCCTAGAGTTCGCTCCAAAGGTGGAAAAGCCGAGAGGAGGAGCGTTGCGCTTCCGTTCCGCCTGCCGTCGGGCTACTGGCCTAACTGGCCAGTCCTCTTCCTAGCCACCCGCCATGGCGTCGGAGGGACCGCGGGAGTCCGCGGGAGAGGTGAGGATGGCGGCCCTGGGCGCCCCAAAATGATGGTCTTGCGCGGACGGGGTAGGAGCTGGATTAGCGTGACCCGGAGGCTGGTTGGGGACAGGGCCGGGGGCGTCGGGGTGGGCGTCTGCGGTCCCCAGCCCCCGGTCGCGCCCACACGGCCCGCCGTTAAACGCGGTGAGAAAGGACGCTGTCGACGGGAAACCGCCTCTCCTCCCGAGGCTGCGGAGGGGTTGCGCTACCGTGCCGGCTCACCGCACTGCTGATTGGGAGCGGAGTGTATAAAGCATCTTGTTAGTAACGTTTTCTGAAGCGGAAGTCTGCTCGACGTGCTCAGAGTACCTCTAGAAGGAGCCCTGGCAATCGCATAAATCGGCTTTCACACAAATTAAAAACCATGATTATAAGTTGTTAATGGAAGTAAATCTCTCAATACAGATGTAAAAACTGAAAGAAAAAAGCCCAACAAATTTTTTTATATTCGTATTCCAAGGGCTTATGGCGATAGAAAGATTTTCTAGCAACGCTTACTTTTGCGTTTCAACAAAACAACTTTTAGTGCTTCGCTGAGTGAAAAGCAACAGTTTTAAGTTCTTTGGGAAATTCAATAGAAATAAATTTCCGCAGTGTGTTTTGAGCGCTACAGTTAAGTTTGACAGTCTTGATTGTCCCTAACTCAGCCGAGAGAGGTAAACTACCGTATTCTACGTTAAAGCTAAGGAAACGTTGTCACTTGTGGTTCTAACTATACAGTCTGGGTTGACTTTTACTCTCACTTTAATTGGTTGTCCTTATTTTTCATTTTTAATATTTGGTAGATTTTTTTCTAGTGAAAAAGTGCGGAGAAGTTGTTAGCAAACAAATTCTTGTTCTTGCTAGGCAGAAGTATTTGGACAACAGCATTAGCATTTCTGGGGCTTCGAGAAGGGAGGGATTCTCCCTCCCCCCCCCCCAACTTGGTTGATCTCAGAAGGTAGCCAAAACCCCCTTTTTTTCCTCAGGGCATCAAGTTGTCAGCAGATGTCAAACCATTTGTCCCTAAATTTGCTGGGCTCAGTGTGGCATGGTCAGAGTCTTCAGAAGCACGCGTTTTTCCCAGCTGTGCAGCCACGACATACTATCCATGTGTCCAGGAACTAGCAGTGCCTGAGTATGTATCCTTCTGAATGTCTTGCCTTACCTGGGGACTTTGTTGCTTGACTTTAATGGTGATTAGACTTGAAATATGCTGCAGCTAACACATTAACGTTTTCAGAGCAACTGGAGAAGATGCTCCTCAGCCAAGAAGCGTCTGAGCCAGTAGCACAAGTTAACTGTCCCACACCAAAAACTGAAGCTCCAGCTCTCCTTTTTTTCTCCATATTCATTTGATTATTTTTGGCACAGAAAGTGGAGACAGCATTGCATTTATTAGTGGGAAATGCAGTTCATTTGTGCATACAGTTTATAAGTGTATCATGTATCTAATGGGAGACGAAATGGCAGGAATGAGTGGGTGAGAGGAAATAGGGCAAAGACACGCCCAAATAAACATGAGGAATGAGTGGGTTTTGCTTTTATCTGTTTTGCTTTATACGTGTCCTATGGAGATGGATTCTACAAATTTTGGTTATAAATTCTTCTAGATTTGAGTTGAAAGAAGGCTTATATTGTCCTTTAAATGTTCTTTTCCCTTCTCAGGATTTATTCTCTAGGTGTTTACAAAATGGTTTCATTTATTAGCTGAATTTAGAAAAATAAATGTTAAGCCTTGCACATAATTGTGTGGATTACTTGTAGGTTTATTTTTAAGGCATGAATCACCTTTATGCTTATGTAAAAATCCTTGTCTTTATGTTCCTTTGTTGGGTCAGACTTGTTTCCTTTTTTTCCCCATACCTACATTGCGTAATTGAAAGTAGTTTATACTTCATACAAATTCTAGAACTCTATTCACAAGAATGAAAGTTGGAATGAATAGGAAAATCATTGGGTTGTCTGGTGTATTTAGGAAATAGGAAAGTTATATTTTTTGACAAAAGTTGAAGTCCTGCCTGAATGTGCTGAAGGTCTTTGGTAGGAATACCAAGTTTTCCATTGTAATTTCATCCTTTGTAAAAGGGAGGTTGGCATGGGTCTCTTTTGAGTCATTTCCTACCTTGAGTGGCTCACATAATAAAATACAAGATGTATCGCACTCAGTGACAAGAACTCTTAAGTCATCTGCTGGGTGAAATTCTAGTGACCCAAAATAAAGGTGGAAAATATTTGTATAGCTAAAGCAGCATTCTGGCAATAACATGAATTGAGACTAATCAGAGGCTCAAGGATGCTAAATGCTGAATTTTAAAATTATGTTTCTTAACCCCTTATCCCTTTATAGCTTTGATTTTTTTTTTTTTAAATTGTTTATAACCACTGAAAAGGTTTACTGACAGTATTCCTGCCTGGCAAGAAAACAAAGACAAAGGAGGCATGAAACCAAAGGGCAAGTTGAGAAAGAATGAATGCCTTTAAAGTGGGGATGAAATGGTGAGACTTTACACAATAGAGAAGTGATTATCTAGTCAGTTCTAATATAAGTTAAGACTTGCATTGCTATAGTCAGATTTTGTTTAAATGGAGATCTCTTGCTGCCTTGAAAAAAGGAGTAGACTTTTTTTAACAAACATATGTCCTTTTTCCTACTTATTCCAGTATAGCAACCTAATTCTGTATGTCCTTAAAGGAGTGACCTTTTACAGAATATCCATCTTTAGTACCTCTAGCAGTGCTTGCCAAGGGACTTCATTTATTCATTTGGAGTTCATTAGTGAAAGGCTATTATATGGAAAAGCACGAGTTCCTAAGCGGGGAAAGACTGTCTCATGAGCTATGCTCCTGTTTTTGTCTTATATATAGATTTGAACTGGTGGAGATGGAAGAACACGAACTACCAATCTCCTCCAGGTTTATGTTATAGACAAGACAAATATCAATAGAAGTATTCTGGTATATAGAATTGGCCATGTTTGGGAAGTAGTATTTACTGGTGTAATGAACAAATAGAGGTTATGCAAACAAAGTAAGTTCTCTGTTCCCAGTCATCCTCCCTGGACGATGGCTTTGTTGAATGTCATAGTACCTGCTTTGTGACAAATCCTGTGTAACACATGCATGAGGACATGTGTGTTTTGTTTGGGAATTACTGAATATGTTCATTTCTTTCATGCTTGCCACAATCCATGAGGTTGGCAGGGAGGTGTAGTGTTATTTTACACAGGAGAAACTGAGAGTAGAAATGCTTGTCCAAAGTTCCTCAGAGACGTAGCACCAGGACCAGAATTAGCATTCAGTTCTTCTGACCTGAGTTCATTGTATTCCCCAAAGCTGCTATTGCTGTCGGTAAAGTTGAGCTTTTTCAGTATCTTGTAGTATACTGTAAAAATCACAGTGTCAATGGATGCTTTTAAGTTAAACCTCTCATCTATGAGAATTAGCAGTTCTCCACAGAGTGTGGCTCATGTCAGGTGGGTGGGTGGAGGAGTGACTGGATTCCTGACAGGTCCTGGCCTGGTTAGAGGGGACCAGATGCAAGATATGTTTGGGAGACAGTAGAGGAGTATGGCCCTATTGTTAGGGGGAAGCCACTAGTCTATTGGCCTACATGGTACAGCTGAAAAGTTAGGTTTGTTGGGTAGGAAATAGAGAGCTCTTGGGGGTGTTTTGGTTGGGGTCATGATAATCACTTCTGGTTTCTGGCTCAACTTAAGGGAAAGGGGCTTGAAGGTTTTGATTGGGTTCTAGGCACTGGAAATAGAGAAGAAAATACCTGGAGACCTGCTGCAAGAGGAAAGGGTGGAAAAGATGCTATAGCAGTTTCCAGTTGAATACATGGAAAGATTTGGGATTATTCGTGAGAGCATAAGTTGGCAGTGGGGCTGGTTTGGGGACCAGTTGTTATGTTTTGGAACTATATGTGCCAGATGGGGGAAAAGTGAACTAACTATTAAGTGGAAATGACCTGTAAGTTGGAGATAGAGGCCTGGAGGTGGTGAAAGTGTTGGAATTTAAGTATGTAAGTGAAGTCCTGAGCAGAACGAGGAGAAATTCTGACTCAGAGTGAGTCTGCCAGATGAGATAGGGAGAGTGTAGGAGGCCACGCCATGGAGGAACCTTTGGAAAATGGGTGAGAGCAAGGAGAGGGCAGAGGCTGCCAAGTGCAGGCTAGTGGAGCTTTTCAAGTGATGTGATAGAAGTAGACACCATGCAATAGAGGCTACTGAGCTTGGCAGGAAGGAGGGTCCTGGGAGACTTGGTGGTCGTCGGTAGTGATGGGGTAAGGGGAAGTGAAACTGAGAGATTAGCAGGGGTGGTTAGGGGCTGCTAATAGCAAAAGGAGGGGGGCAGGTGAGACGGTGGGGCATAGAGGACGTGTGTTACTGTGGTTAAGGGCCGTCTGAGTGATTCGTGGCAACTGGAACTTTAGAGACAAGCCATTTGAAGCCCCATCCGCAGATGCTGTGGGTTATCTCTTTGAAGTTTTGTGTTGTATATTGCTCTCTGCATGTAACTATATTTACCTGGGATGGAAAGGAAAAATATCAACTTTCCAGAGGAAGAAGGATCAGTGAGGGGATAGAAACCCAAGTGACTTGTCCAAAGGGGGAAACCAAATTGTGACCCAAACCGAGGTCTCCTGATTCACAGGAGAAAAATTTTCTGGGTGACAACAGCCTTCAAAACCACTACTGGATCCTGCCTCCTCCCACCTCCCTTTCCTTCTTTACCTGAATTTCATTGGTTTGTTCATTTATCCATTTTTTGGACTTGGGCTAGTCATTTTAACTTTTTTTTTTTTTTTTTTTTGCTATCAGCCCATCTTCTTTGCCTATCTTCTTTTGTGGAGAACAGGTTCTTCACCTTCATCTGCCCTCCATTAGATTTTCTGAGCATCAAACAAAATAAAACAGAGATTCACATCTAGGGTTAGCATCTGGGGAGCAGGATGAAGCTTTGAATCTTTCTCTTCTCAGCAAATAGCAGCACTAGGCCAGGTGTTCTGTGGGGCAGAAAATGGTCAGTTAAGGGGTTCGTTGGAGTTTTAATCAGGAATATTTCATTACTAGAATCAACTGCTTACAAGAAAAAGATCTTACAAGATTTAAACTTATTATAAAATGTCATGAATTAATAGACAGTGATTCCAGGCAGTTCAGTGCTGCGTGGAAGCGAAAGCAGTGAACAGTCTCATCAGTGTGTTAACAGGTCTAGCCTGTAGATTAGCGACTCCTTTCCTTCCTCAGTGCAGACTCTTACTTGCAGCAGAGTAGAAACACGACTTCTAGTAAGTGGTGCCTACGCCCATATCTCCTGACAGTTGAACAGTTGGAAGATCATATGGGATGTCTCATCATTAGCTTTGGCTCTTCCTGCCTTTCAGTGGACCAGTACACTTTGGGATTTCATTGATTTGCTACAAGATAATTTGGAGCTCTGGAAAGTCACAGAAACATCTGCTAGTGCTTATTTGTAGGGATGAGAAGATAGTGATTTGTATTTAACTCAGCTGCTTAGCATTTTGTCATTGTATCAACTTTCATTGCAAAATGGTTGAAACCTCTGGCCGTATACCAAATTTGCTAAAAAAAAAAAATCAATGTTAAATTATATTTCAGTTTAGCCTAGTAGCTTGAGAAAGTTGAGGCAGTAGCAGAGTTCACAGATGGTTCCATCTTGTTAGCAGCGTGTGTAGTTCCTGGACCACCTTGTGCATAGTGTCCCCATTGCAACTCCAGCCCCAAGAGTCAGTAGAGCACAGGATGTGGCAGTGGGCTTGGAGCAGGGAAGGGGCTGGGCAGGCTGTCTGCGGGCACCTGGGGCCTCAGGAGGCAGGCCCTGCAGGTTGTCGGGGTAGAGGTTGGATGGGCAGTAAAAAACTCTCTCTACTGAGAGAATGGTCTGGATGGCTTTTTTGGCCAGGGTTGCTGAGAGAGGCTTTCCCAAATATTTGACAGCATGAGAGTGGAAAGCTGCTGGAGCATCCTTGGGCTTTTCTAATGTTCCTTATAATAGGGTCCTTTCATGGAGGTTCCAGATAAGTAATGAAAAAAACAGAACTAGGTCAGCATCTTTCTTTGCAGGTTAAGAAAGAAGTACTCAGAGGTTTTATTTGGTTTTTAATTTGAGGTATTGCTAGAATAAATGACCTCAAAAATAGTAAAAAGTTTAAATTTATTACAAAATATTAAGCTCCTTGGTTTGTGGTATGAAATCTGCAACTAAAATTTACCCGTTTTATTTAGACAGAAACTCTATGCTGAAGATATGGCTTTTGGAGCTTCAACTTTTCCACCTCAGTATTTATCTCCTGAGATCCCTCTTCATCCATATGCCTATTCTCCTTACACCCTGGAGTCGTCACAAAATGTTTGCCCAGTGCCTGGCTCCCAGTATGATTACAACCAACTCAGTTGTTTCGGAGGTTTTCAAACCGTGAAGCCACGAAACGAGCACGTGTGCCCTCTCCCGCAAGACACAAAAGCTCTGTTTAAGGTCTGTAAATGTTTTGGTTTTGTTGATCACTTTAGCATTTAAAACATAAAGAACTGGTAAGTTCTTGCGTGTTATTTAACGTATTTAAATTTTGAGATATTTAAAATTTGATACAGTCTAACCTTTCTAAAAAATGGTTGAGTTGTACTTATGAATTTGCAAATTTGAGCCTTTTTTATAGTGAATTTATGTTACTTTTTAATATGTTACTTTTCAATTATGTTTACTTTTTAATGTTTCCTGCAGAAGAAAACCTCTGATGAGCAGAAGTTTGGCACTAAGAAGACTGATGGACCTATATCATCTGATTTAAAATCAGTTAAAAGTTCACCTCGTATGTCCATTCATGCTGAGAATAGTTTGAAATCAGGTAAAAATTACATGCTCTGTATGTTATGTCTTCCTACCTTGTCTACCCCCAGAAACGTCTCTGTTCTTTGAACTATTTTTGTGGGGCTTACTCATCATGAAAAACTGAGGCCATCAGGTTTCCTGTGGGATCCTGGGGGCCTTTCCTCCCGGGGAGGGAACTTGTTTGTGTGGGCTCTATGACCTGTACTTAACATGTTATTACCTTGTTTTATGCAAGAACTTCTGTAAAGTCACATAGCAAGTAGGTGATAATCACCCGCCTCAAGACAGTTGTTAAATAAAAGTGAATTACAGTCACATCCCTTGTACTATATTTGATCATGTTCATCCCTGAAATAGCTTCTCTGGTATTCTGTTGGGACACTTTTTAATATGTGGGAGAGTTGGCTGTGGTTTAAATCCCATCCTAAACAATACCAAACCTGGGGCAGAGGACATGTCTGCTCTGGTCTTGAAAACTGCTGTTCCAGTCTCTGGCTGAAAGTTAGTGATTATATGTGATGTCTTGTTTTTTTCGTGTAAATTACTTACTATTGCACGTTGATCACAGCCATCATCTGTTTATATAATAACTTAAAACCTTTGTAATAGCGTACTTATTGGGAATGGTCTGTCATTTTATTTACATGTGTAATTTATTGTTACTTGATATGTAACTTTTTCTCTTGGTGTTGACTTCACTCATAAACCATCTGCTACATGGTAATGTGAAAGAAAATTTGAACAGTTAACTGTAATAACTCTAGCCTTACAATTAAATAATTTAAAAAATGCTGGGGCTTTATGGCATTGTAACCTGTAGCATCATTCATTTGCATTTGAAGGAGAAAGATGGGAAAGAGGTTATAAGTTTAATTTTACTTGTTTCTCTCCAGTTTCTTCCAGCAAACTAAAACATGGAAATTTTATTATTTAAAGAAAATTTGTAAGAGTCCCCTTAATCTCACACATCTCTAAAGTGTGTATTAAGAATAATTGAAATGCCCAGCTGCACAGTCAGGTTCAGGTAGCTATTTCATCCATTTTAGAATTACTCCTAAAATTTGCAGTGTGTTTTCGTTTTTCTGCTTGGTGGCCCCCATGGTCATTTATGTTTTCCACTGTTACAGAGAAGGTTAACAACACTACAAAAAATTAGGCTGTTTGGACAATAACATGTTGCATCAATAGCAATAGACTTTCTACTCTGCAATTTAAGTGTGAGTACAGGTCATTAGACAACATCTAAATTTTTACCCCTACTTTTAATTCTGTAAATACAGATGGTTATTATAAACGAACAGACAGGAAATCCAGAATCATTGAAAAAAGTGGATCTGCCTCCAAACCTGAGTTTGAATTTACCAGGTTGGATTTTCCTGAACTGCAGGGTCGAGAGAACAGTGAGATACCAGAGATACAAAAGCAGCTCAAGTGGGGGCCTTTACGCTCTGCCTCTACTGACGTTTCTCTTCTAAGAGAAGTGGGGAAACCTGCTGCAGTGTTAGCAGAGGTGAGTGAAGCCTCCTGCTCTTTTTGTTGCCTTCTTTCTTCCTTTCTCCTCAGTGATGGGTAGTGATGCAAGGACATCACTTCAAATACTACACTTCACATCTTGGTGTGGGAGGGGCCTCTCAGTTCGCTTAGGTGCCTTTCTCTGTTGTTTGAACTGTTTATAGTCAGGCTGTAACACCTGGTGTGGCTATTCTTTCCAGAGAATCACTTAGCAAGTGTCTTCATATCTGGTGGCTAGAAAGCATTGCAGTGTTTCAGGAGGAGAAGATTGTAGCATGGGTTCCTGCTTCCACAGCACATTGTGAAAATGTTGTTTCTACCATTGCATTCTGGTAGCACTTTTTCCAATACAGGGAAAG
>NW_006769482.1:1436055-1438262 GCF_000442215.2 Lipotes vexillifer
GGAAAGAGATTTTTTTTAATCAGATAGTAATGTTAAAACTGCATAGTGTAACTTCTGATTTTTCCAGGCTTTTTGTCTGCACCTCAGTCTTGTCAATGATACGGAAAATGTCATTGCAATAAGTGCATTCGGTGCCTAATAATTTTAAATTGCACTGTATTCACTATTTGATCTCAAAGTTTTACTCCATCAAATTGATGCATTTTCCTCTCAAACAGATTGATTTTGAGACTTCCAGGAAAAAACCTTATTGGGTTAGTAGTCCCTAAAATGGCTTGTGACAAATTGTGGCCCATCCCAGTATGGAGGTAAGGAGAAAGAAGAAACAATGAAGAAAACAGAGCTCACCAGTTCATTTACCTCTTGAATGGAGAAAGGATTTCCATTTCCTGTCCTAGCACTTCTCTTGGGTGCCTGGATACTAAACCCTCTGAAGACTTGGTGGTAGTGGCTTATAATGTGCAGAAAATAAATCATTCCCCACATGTTGACCCTTAGACTATTATACCTTGGTGTTTTCCTTTTACACAGTGGTGATAAGTAAGGCCGTTTGACTGATATAGAAGAATCACAGTTTTATTAGGCAGCTTTGTGACTGCTTTCTGGGCCCTGGCTGGTTGTATGGAATAGCTGAGTAGTCGAGGGGCTCCATGCTTTCATCATGGGTGGTCAGTGGATAATTCCAAACCTGTGAGCACTGTACAAAAGTAGGACAGAGTACAGCGAGTCCAGGGTGAGTGGAAGCATGACTGACACTTTATGTCATGGTCACTTGTTACATATGAGTACTGCATATGTGGACAAGAAGTAAGGCATATCATGCTATGTGGGGAGATGTATATACTCATTGCTTTATATATTCACACTCTTGAATTATGTGTGGAGTACTTTTTTGTTTTTTTCCCATTTTCCTTCTAAAAGAAACCTTTTTTTCCTGTTGGTATTAGTAACATCTTTCAACATGAGAAAAATATTCAGGAAAAAAAAACTTGTCTGAAGCTGTACAACCAAGAGAAAACCGTGTTTGACACTTGTTCTTTTTTTAATGGTACATTGTGGGAATTGAGGGGCGTTCCCTTCAATTTAGGATACACATGTATGATACAAGCTTGTGTTTGAATTTTTCAAAACTTGTGGTAGTTTTTCCATGTCAAAATATTTTTTGAAAATATAACTATTGCATTGAATCTTTGGTATTGATATATATAATTTACTTAACCATTCTTGAATAGGTAAGCCATTTCTAGTGTTTCATTGGCTTTGGTGAGCATAAAAGTTACGTTTACTCAAAGAACAGGCTGTGTTTTAATCATTTATGTTATTTCATTTTTTCCTTTGATGAATTTATTTTTTTTTAGTTAACACAATTGCCTTTACATACTGTGTCTATCTGGAGCCCCATAGAGAACACAGCAGCCTATAGGATGGGGCCGGAAGAGAATTTGTTTCTCAGTGTGCAGTCACTTCCACAGAGCCATGCTGGTGCCACATCACCTCCTCCAGGACTAGCCCAGTGTTTTGGAAGCTGAGAAAGGTGCTAATAGAAGGGAAATTGGCATCTTTCTTTTTGCCAGACTCCCAACCTCCCCATGCCTTTGGAGTTTCCAGAAATGTTTCATTAAAAATAAAAAATTCACTTCCCCAGTCACCCTTGTTTTGCATCCATTTGGTAGTAGCGAAATGAAATTATCGAGATTCTGTTCAGAGGTTGGGCCTCAGTCCTGCAGTGGATTGAAGCAGACAGCTCTGCACTCCTGGGATGGGGTGGGTGCTCTAGGCGGCACCTCCTGCAAGATTTGTATGGTGTGCATCTGTCAGGCAGTAATTTGGAATTTGCAGGTTAGCAAGAGACACCTGCCCGCCCAGGAAGCCCTGCCTGATGTCTGTAGGGAAGTGGTGGGTCCTCTGGGGAGGTCCTGGAGCAGGAAGGCCCAGGGCGAAGTAGGTATTTCCAGGCCCTTAGTGAGCTCTACCACGGGGCCAGGAATAAGCGGATGCCACATGGAGGATTTTGCTTCATTTCTATTTGTAATGAAAATGGGGGCTTTCTGTCCTAGTTAAGGAACATGTTCTTTCCGTTGTTCTGAAACAGCTCTTGGAGGTTAACAGGCTTCTACTATCCAGGCAGAGAAGTGGCACAAGGCATATTCAGCAATCAGCTATTTTGGCCACTGAACAATTCTTTTTTTTTTTTTTTTTTTTTTAAT
>NW_006769482.1:1438272-1528063 GCF_000442215.2 Lipotes vexillifer
TTTTTTTTTTTTTTTTTTTTTTTAACTAGGCTTAGATGTAATGAAATGGTAAATTGGATAAGTTTATGAAACATATGAACTTCAGAATTTATTTTAAATCCATTCAGTGTGAATTTATCAATTTCCTTTCACCTTGGCTGCTGGTCATTTTGAGTTCTCTCTTAATGTACTCGTCCCCAAGTGTCGTTTGGTGCCTCTTGTTCACCATGTGGCAGCTTTCTGTCTGTGAAAGGGAGTACGTATTAGAAGGCCTGTATTTGTTTTTGTGGGTGTGTTCAGGGATTTTTTGAGCCTTGGTGTGGGGGTGTGGTGAATGACAGCTTTTGCATTCATAGTGGGCACTTGGGCTCTAAGAATCGTGTAGGTGCATCTGTGTTGATTTGGAAATTGTTGGTTGTATGTTGGTTTTTTTCCCCTAACTTACGTGGTACTGAGTGTGGTGTGATCCCGTTATGGAGATCCATTTAAAATGATACACAAATGTTTATCTCCAATGCAAAGAAATAGAAGGATGCTAGCTAAGCTGTAGACGGTGGATGGTTTTTCCTCTAGGGAATGAGATTTGGCAGAAGAAAGTAATTTAATTTTTCACATTATGTACTTATGTGTTTGGAATTTTTAATTAGTGTATGTTTTGCAGGTTTTAAGAATGGCTAAGGAAGCTATATATTTCAAAAATAATGATTACTTTTATTTTGAAATAGTAAGAAAAGAACTGGTTTGTTTTTTAGGGTGAAATAGTGGTGAAGAATAATAATCGGACCGAATCTGTAACTGATAATACTGCTACCAGTCCCTCTTCATGTACGAGAGGTAAGAGTGGCTACCAAATATTATTTTAAAATATAAAAATTGTCTATTGTTGTTGTCTATTTTCTTAGTTTATTTTCAGTCTAGTGCAACTGAAATGTTTTTGTTTTAAAGCCTTCTTTAAGGCAGCTGATGGGTTGATAAACTGGCATCATTGTTAGAAGACTGAAGTAAGCAAACGAGATCCCACATCCATGCACAAGGAGTGTAAACTACATACAAGTAAAACATAATAAATGAAATGTTTGTTTGGTTAAGTGAGACATTTTATGAACTCAGAAATGATTACTTTTTTAAGCATTACCTATGTCAGTGGTTCTCATAGTTTTTGGTCTCAGGACCTCCTTAATACCCTTTAAAAGAACCCCAAAGAATTTCTGTTTATTTGGATAACTGTCAATATTTGTAATATCTGAAATTAAAACTGAGAGATAGAAAATACTTATTAATTCACTTTAAAAGTAACAATAAACCCATTACAGGTTAACATAGCACATTTTAATTAAAAAAAAAATAATTATTTTCCAAAGTTAAAAAACTAGTCAGGAGAGGAGATCAGCCTTTATGTTTTAGCAGCTCTTTAACGTCTGGCTCAGGAGATCTGCTTCGGCATTCACCTGTTTCACTGTTCTCTGTCGTACAGCCTCTGGAAAACCCCACTGTACTACGCTCATGGGAGAGTGAGAGTGGGGAAGGCAGATGGCACATTCCTGTTACCAGGAAAACAGTTTTGACTGTGGACCCCTGAAAGGGTCCTAGGAGTCTCAGAACTTTGAGAACTGCTGGTCTGTCCTGACCTGGCCCAGAAGTGAGATATTCAGAGAGTTCAGTAGATTCTGCTTTTGAAGTTTTTGTGAGTAGCTTGTCCTAACAGAAGACCTTTTTACAAAATTATTCTAGATTTATTCACAGGTGTGTTTTCTATTGCGTTAGCATGTTTGGTACATATGTGGTTCAATAAAAGACCTTCACTTTAGCAACTGCTGTGAAGATGCATAGCTCTGTGGTGACAAAACAGCCTGTCTTCCCACTGTGGGGTAGCCACAGGCTGCTGACATTACCTTCCCGTGTGCTGATGGATGTCCTTTTGTTTTGTCTATATATAGTTTCATGGGCACCTGCGGAGTAGTGTTGCCATACTTATGCCTATGTTCTAGAAAGAAATAAATTACCAGTTATTGCGATAGCTGAAGTTTAGTGATCTTTGATTTCTGATGTTAAAGGTACACATCAAGGTTAGTAGGGCCACAGTTTGATCTTTAGCTCATTATTTCTGTGTGTTTGCCACGTGGATGTATTTGTGGATTATTGTTTTTTAATGGAAACTTTTTTACCACCTGCACCTCTAAGTTAAAAGAACAGTTCCTAGGAAAGTCAGTTCCCCTTACAAGTTAATTCAGCATGCATGTTCCAAGAAGAAAAACAAATTTAGTGGATACTGTAGTTTTCAAGAGAATGTTCTTGACAACACCTTAATTTAACTATGCTCTTGAGTACTTCATGTAATGCATGCTTGGAATTTCTAAGGAATTTCTTTTTTACTGTTGGGATTGTTCAACAATTTTGGTTATCTTTGAGCAGAATTATCTTGGACACCAATGGGTTATGTTGTTCGGCAGACATTATCTACAGAACTGTCACCAGCCCCTAAAAATGTTACTTCCATGATAAACCTAAAGATGGTTGCTTCATCAGCAGATCCTAAAAATGGTAGTATGTCATCTTCTGAAGTTTTATCTTCGGAGCCTTCGTACAAAGAGAAACATGTTGTCCATCCTACTAAAAAGGTATGTGTCACAGTTTGATTATGTTGCTCTTCTGTACCACTGGATTGTCTTTCTTTTTTTCTCAAATCCTAACTGAAAGTGTTTCATTCGGTACTGTAGGCACTAATCTGAGTTGGTTGTATTCAGTACTTGAATTGAATACAGTCTAGGGACACAAGTGGTAGCTTTTATACACAGGTAAGGATGTGCATGTTAGACCTATGGTCTTAAAATATCTGTGGACCATTTTGAATTCTTTACAAGAGAGAATGCTGGCAGTAGCTTATGCTCTGGTATGTAAAATACTGCAGTCTTTTGTCTGTTGATTTTACATTGCTTTTACCTACCAGGTACTGGTAGCAAGATAATTGTGTGCCACATTTTGCGATCATCATGTATGTTAATTGATTCTTGGTTAATTGCAGCTACTTACTATAAGATAGCATTTCAGAATCCATTTTTTCCTTTCAATTCAAATAATTTTAAGTTGTTCTTTTTCAATCCCTAGATTTCTTTCTTGAAGAGCCTTTTTTACTGGGCTAGATTTTGGTTTTGATTTTCATTGTGTACTGATAACATTATTTTAAGTTGAAATATGGTCATATTTGTTTAGTGCTGGTTTCCTATCTTTTTGAGTGTTAGGATACTTTTTGATATCCAAAGTGTCTTAGACCATCCCACACAAACAGGAGCTGTGTGTTTATGCTTGGTTGATTGAGGAATCTTTGCTGGTAACAATTAATGGTGAAGTCAAACCTGTGTGCCTGTTCCCTACAGCTTTATGCACATACTTGTGAAACACAGGAGGCGGCTGTGAGGCCCCTCCAAGTACACATGGAGACTGGCCAGCTCCAAGGCCCTGCTGGTGTCGGGGTGCAGGCTGCACAGTAGGCCACCAAGTCACCATCTAAATGAGCTTTTAACACTCTTAAGAGTTAACAGATTTTGTTTTATTTTCCCAGCATCTTTTTAAAAATTATTTTTTAATTAGAGGTATAAGTAAAGTTTATTTTTGAGAAGTCCCAAAATAAAGATGAGAAAATGAGGATCTCCTGTAATCCTGTGACCCAGATGGCTTTGCATTGTGGTCATAATGTTGTTTTCTTTTCCCCCTCTAAAACTTGTTATTGTGAATTTTTATTACTGAAATAGCACCTGTAATATTACAAGGATCTAATTATGGAAAAGGTCCTTTTCCCATAGCCCTTTGGTCCCCACCCCTCTAGGAGCCTCCATTAACAACCTGCTGTCTGTTCTACCTCAGGGCTCCTGAAAACATAAATAAATAAAGATGTTTATTTTGTTTTAAGTTTTTTTTTTTTTTAAACAGAAATGGGGGGACTTCTCTGGAGATCCAATGATTAAGACTTTGCCTTCCAGTGTAGGGGGTGCAGATTCGATCCCTGGTTGGGTAGCTGAGATTCCACATGTCTTGCGGCCAAAAACCAAAAAAACCCCATAAAACAGAAGCAATATTGTAACAAATTCAATAAAGACTTTAAAAATGGTCCTAAAAACCCATGATTTTTGCTTTTGTTTGTTTGTTTGTTCTAGTCCAGAGCATCACAAGGTGACGATCCTGAGCAACATGAAGCCTCAAGGAAGAATAAGAAAAAGAAAGAAAAGTCTAAATCAAAATATGAAGTCCTGACAGTTCAAGAGCCACCAAGGATTGAAGTATATTTACATTTATTACTCACCTTGTTTGATATAATAAATGGGTCTTCCTTAATAGAAATATGGGTTCATACTGGTTGCTGAAGTAAAAATTCTCCAACATTTTCTTTAATAATTGTAGTGCTAAAGAAAATAGTTGTCACCCATTTTCTTCAGTTCTTCATTTTGGTGTCCCCAGCGCAGTGCCCATCTCATGGCAGGTTCTCAGTAAACGAATGAATGGCTTAGAGAAAAAACTACTTGTATTGAAATTTAATGGTGTGTATGCCCTACTACTAATATATACCCCTCAGTATCTTCTGGTCTGTTTTTTTCTTTGCTTTGGCATGCTGGCTTCTGCAGGGCCTCCTTTTCTATCTAGATGTTTTGGTATAATGTGCTCCACTATTGAGAGAAACTTAGAATACTGTAGATCTGTCGTGGACCCTGGTCAAGAAGAGAATATCATGAACTTCCGAAAGTGCTCTTTAAATTGTTGTCCAGTGATACTCCAAGAATGTCTCTGTTCTCCAAGGAGCCATCCTGGATCCTGATTATGTTTCTCATGGGTCTGCAGTACCAGACTCAGCAGCCTGGCTCCTGGTGCTGGCAGAAGGGTCTCTAAGCAGTGCTCCCAGGCAGCCAGCTTAGGGTCAAGCCCGAGGTGTTCCCATAAACTCCAGGGGCTCCTGGGGCTTTTTGAACATTCCCTTGAGAGTAATGGGGTTGCATGTTTGAAAACCTATGACTGCGGTAGAGCATTACTGTTTGGGCCAACAAATAACTCATTATTTCTGCCCACATTTTTCACATAATTTCTCCAGGGTCCCTAAAATGTTGACAGAAGCACATAAGACATTTTAAAATGATTTAAACATTGTTTAGAGACCTGTTCCTTTATTTCTTTTTTCTAGTCTAGGATCAGCACATGTGACAAGATGCTTACATCTCCTGAGTCCAGATTGATGGTTTCCCTAAAGAAAAGCATAGTTGAAGGATGGGTGCTTGAACACTCTTGTGCCAGGGTGCTTGGGGCAGTTCGTAGACTGCTTGGTGCACCCACATCCTTGAGGCCCCTGCTCTCTCTCTCTGGAGCAGGGAGATTCAGACTGCGGTCCTTAACTTTGTTCTAAGAGTGAAATAAAGCCGAAGCACTTACATTAGTTTTTTGTTTTTGTTTTGACTTTTATAACACCTTTGAGCACTTTTATAAGGATATTTTTATGGAAAGAAAATAAGAGCAAGGAAAAGGTTGTAGTTGGGCTTATTTTATAATTGTGATTTGCGAACAGCTAAAGGGTGTGTGGTTTACTTAGGATGCCGAGGAGTTTCCCAATCTGGCAGTTGCATCTGAAAGAAGAGACAGAGTAGAGTCACCGAAATTTCAGTCTAAACAGCAGCCACAGGTAATTTTTAGATTGAAACCACACTTGCTTTTGGCTTAACTTTTCTTGCTATACTAAACTGAGAAAAACTGCTTTCCAAACTTCTTTGTGTATGGGGACAGGTGGTTTTGTTTTGATTCATTCCTTCATTGGGGAACCACAGCCAGTATGTTGAAACAAAGTTGCTCTTAAGCTAAAACTGCTTTATCACTTTTGAAATTAGACTATTGGTAACTGCCATTGCTGTATCAGAAAGGAGGGGAACACAAACTGTCTAACTTGGATTTAAAGAAAAAACTTTGACTTAGTTTATTCAGGAAACAGAAGAATCTCTTTGTGAGGCAGTAATATCTGACAGAAGGAAAAAAGAGAGCCACCAGCATTTCACTCAGGTAGTCAGGATCAGAGGAAGAGATGATTCTTCTCTTGCCTCAGCCCCACTGTAGATTCAGGAATGAACTTGTAGTTCATAATCTAGATAGAGAACTTGCATACTTTGGGCATGTTCATTGTCATTTTGCCTTTCAAAGTGGGGTGATTGTTTTCACATTTGTGAAAAGTAAAATTCTAAACCCATGTATCTTTGCATTCCTATGTTGTAATTTGGTTATCTTCCGCCCCTGCAGAGGTCTCTGTGGCTGCCTGTGCTGTGCTTAGCACTCACCCATTGCCATGAGCCCTCACCCACCGTGAATTTGGCATCAGGGAAGAGAACAGTGGCGTGGGGCAGGAGTGGAGGTGCTAAAGCACAAGAGACAACACGTCCGTACAGCCTTATACAGTCTCAAAACCCAAATCAGAATGATTTCAGAAATAACATTTGTTTAGAGTGTATCTGACTTTGTGCCTAAATATAATACTCACCTGCTGGGTGTGTTTTGGACTTGTATAAGTTTTTGGTCATGCCTCCATGGTTTCATGGCACTTGGTTGGCTCACTTAGGCAATTGGAGAGCGAATGGTGTTAATGAGGCAGTAGTACCAACCAGCTAGCCCCACACATAAACTTTCGTAGCCAAGGACTTTATACAAGTGTTGGTTCCTTATCTGTAGATGTATGCTGTTATTCACAATGGAGATGCAGACATTTAAGTGGTTTAATTAAACCAGTGTTATGAAAGGAGGAGGAGGAAATAAACAACCTTGGTGGTAATATTGGCAGATAATTTGGAATTGACTGGGGTTTTAATTGCTTTAATTTTTTTTAATTTTAAGATTTTTATAGTCCCTATATCTGTTTTATCTTATTAATTATATAATTTTTTTATCATAAAATGAAAAGCACAATTTGTAAATTATAGTAGTATAAATAAACTTCTGATTTTTGAACTTTTTAGAATAATTTTAAAAGTAGTGGAAAGAAGAGCCAAATTCCAGTACAGTTGGATTTGGGAGGAATGCTAACCGCATTGGAAAAGAAGCAGCACTCCCAGAATGCAAAGCAGTCCTCCAAACCAGTGGTGTTCTCAGGTAAAAGAGTCTTTTCATTTCAGACAAATGATTGAAGTCTTTTTCAGTAGACTATTTTGTGACTGTTTTTTCTTGTAATCAAAAGTTGTTTATATATGATCAAAATAATGTGGTGCTGGAATAAGGATAGATATAGACCAGTAGAATAGAATTGAGAATCCAGAAATAAACACACATATCTATGGCCAGTGAATTTCTAACAGGGTTGTTGAGTTCATTAAAAGGACAAAGAACAACCATTAGAAAAATGGTCTTGGGGCAGCTGGATTTCCACATGCTTAACAATGAAGTTGGACCCCCAGCCTCACACCATATACAAAAATTAACTCAAAATGGATCAACAACTTAAATATAAGAGCTAAAACTTGAAACTCTTAGAAGAAAACAGAGGTAAATCTTCATGACCTTGGATTAGGTGATGAATTTTTAGAAAGGACACCAAAAGCACAAGCAACAGAAGCAAAAATAGATAAATTGGATTTCATCAAAATTAAAACTTTTGTGTACCAAATGACATTATCAAAAAAATGAGAAGACAACTTATAGAATGGGAGAAAATATTTGAAAATCATATAAGGATTTAATATCCAAATATATAAGAACTCTTACATTCAGTAACACTCATTTAAAAAATGGGCAGAGCTCTTGGAAAGACATTTCTCCATAAGAAGGTATATGTACGGTCCATAACACGTGAAAAGATGCTCAACATCAGTAGTCATTAGAGAAATGCAACTTAAAACCACACTGAGGCAGTTCTTCAAACCTACTATGATAGCTCTAATCAGAAACATGGAAAATAACGTGTTTGTGGGGATTTGGAGAAATTGGAACCGTTGCTGATGGAAATGTTAAATGGTGCACTTACTTTGGAAAATGGTCCCATGGTTCTTCAGAATGCCAAATAGAGAGTTGTCATGTGACTTGGCAATTCCACTCCTCTGAATGTATCCAAAAGAATTAAAAACAGAGACTCAGACACTTGTACACCAGTGTTCATAGCAGCATTATTTGTAGTAGCCCAAAGATGGAAACACCCCCAAATGTATATCCACAGATGAATGGGTAAACAAAAGGTGGTACATACATACAATGGGAATATTCAGCCTTAAAAAAGAAGGAAATTCTGTCATAGAAAGTAGATTAGCGGTTACCAGGGGTTGAGGGGAGTGGGGAATGAGGAGTTATTGTTTAATGGGGATAGATTCTTATTTCGGGGCATGAAAAAGTTTTGGATATGGGTAGTGGTGATGTTTGCAACAACGTTGTGAACGTAATTGATGCCACTGAATTGTGAAGTGAAGAACAGTTAAAATAGTAGTTTTTATGTTATATGTATTTTATCACAAAATTTTTAGTTATTTAAGTATGATGATTTTAAGAAATAGGTCTTATTAAAAGGTGGGTTTTGGGGACTTCTCTGGTGGTCCAGTGGTAAAGAATCCACCTTCCAATGCAGGGGATGCAGGTTCAATCCCTGGTCAGGGAACTAGGTTCCCACGTGCCACAGGGCAGCTAAGCCCATACGTCAGAACTCCTGAGCTCAAGCATCTCAGCTAGAGAGCCCATGTGTCACTAACTACAGAGCCCACGCACCCTGGAGCCTGCGTGCCATAACTAGAGAAGAGAAAACCCGTGCACCACAACTATAGAAAACCCTGCACACCACAGCAAAAGATCCCATGTGCCGCAACTAAGACCCGATGCAGCCAAAAATAAATAGATAAACATTAAAAACAACAACAACAACAACAACAACATGGGTTTATGGGTTTTCCACTTGATGTGACGACTTGGTGTACCTAAAAGTCTTATGTAAGTGCCCCGTATAGGTTATAAAGCTTCACCAGATTGAAATGAATTACCTGCCTGTCCATGGGAACGCAGTGGGTGGCAGTGTTGGCTTGGTAGTGATGCAGTCATTCTCTCCTCTGAAACACCTCTTAGAGCCAAGATAGTTAAAATTGGCAATATGTCATACAGAGAAATAATGCACATTTGCCACCATAGTCTTTTATATATGTTGCCCTCTGAGGCAGTTTATTTTAAAAGTGAAAAATAGGTATCCAAGGAAATGGTGAAGAAGCTTACTTTTTTTGGTTTCTGAAGCATTTTAAAGCAATTTGTGGACATCATGTCATTTTACTTATAAATACCTCAATCTGCATCTCTAACTGATGGTGATTTTATTATGGCGTTAATCCCAGAAAGGATAAACATGATTTGTCTCTTCAGGGGAGGGAGGTAGCATTTTTTTTCTTTTGAAAATTTTCAAACATCTGGAAAAGCTGAATACAATCATGCAGTGACCACCCATGTACTCACCATCTAGATTGTACAGTCATTCCCTAATTTTTTTCAATCTTGTAATTTTTCCAGAGGTCAGCAAACTATGTCGTGCTGGCTGCTGGCTGTAAAGTTTTATTAGAACACAGCCAACACTTGTTCATTTAAGTATTATCTGTGGCTGCTTTTGAGTTATAATGGCAGTTGAGCATTGCAATACGCATATGCTCATTAGCCTAAAATATTTGCTCTCTGGCCCTTTAAGGAAAAGTTTGCTGACTCCGATCTATCCATTCATCAATATGTTGTTTTTTATTTTTGCTGCATTTAAGGTAGGTTGCAGACACCACTGTATTTTACCCCCAAGTGTTACAGCATGCATATCATTTACTAGAGTTCAGTATTTATTTATGGCTCTTCTTTTCCTTTGGAGGTAAAATATGCATTTAGTGACATGCACAGATCTTAAGTGCACCATTTGAAGCCTTTTGGCAAATTTATAACTGTAACGTAGACTCGTGGCTATGTAGAACACCGTCAGCACCCTTGAAACTTTCCTCAGCCCCTTCCCATTCCAGTCATTCCCTGCTGCTACCCGCAGGCAACCATGGTTCTGATTTTTTTTCTGCCACAGACTAGTTTTTCCTTGTTCTAGAACTTCATGTAAGTGGAATCTTAGTATATGCTTCTTTGTGTAAGGTTTCTTTCACTCGACACAATATTTTTGTGACTTACTTACACTGTAGATGTATGTCAGTAGTTCTTTTTGTTTTTTATTGAGATGAAATTCACGTAGCATAAAATTAACCATTTTACACTGTACAATTTAGTGGCGTTTAGTACATCCACAGTGTTGTGTAACCATCACCTCTTTCTAGTTCCTAAGATTTTTTTCACCTCGAAAGGAAACCCCTACCCATTAAGCTCCCCATTTTCCTCCTTTCCCCAGCCCCTGGCAACTACCTATGGATCTGCCTATTCTGACATTTTATATAAATGGAATCATACAGTTTGCGACCTTTTCTGTCAGTCTGCTTTCACTTAGCTTAATGTCTTTGATGTTCATCCATATTCATGTATCTTATTTCACCAGTGTTTGTGATCAAATCATATTCTGTTGACCACAATTTCTTTATCTACTGATGGAGATTTAGACTGTTTCCACCTTTTGTCTGTTGTGGATAATACTGCTGTGAATATTCATGTACGAGTGTTTGAGTGTCTGTTTTTAATTCTCTTGGGAGTGGAATTGCTGGGCCACGTGGTATTTAGTTTATAAATTGCCAGACTGTTTTCCAAACTGCCTGTGTACCATACTACACTCACCAATAATGTATGAATGTTCTCCTGGTTCCACATCCTCATCAACATTTGATGTTGTTGGTCTTAATTTTAGCCATTCTGATGCGGGTGGAGGTGGGATTATTTTGAAGATGAAAATTCTGAACACTCTTTCTTCGGCAGATGATTTTATATGGGCTGCTGAATGATATAGTCAGCAGTTTCCTAAATAGCCTTCTCATGGCTACAGCAGAAGTTTTAGTGAGTTTCATAGTGACCTTTATTAAAAGCCCAGAGTACAAATTTAAAATGTCTGAATGCAGTTAATTTAGCCCAAGTACAGTGTGGCTGAGGCACCAGTCGACAGTGTGTCCCTGAACCCAGTGTTTCTTTTTCACACAGTATCCCCGGGACTGCCAGCAATGGCACTGCCTGGGAGCGAGCTGAAAGTGCAGGTTCCAGGAACACCTCAGAAGTGGTACACTAGAACCACTTGGTATGGGAACGGCAGTAGGTGTTTTTAACAAGCACACAGTGGAATTTTTGGTTTTGTTTTGTCTTTGTTTTTCACTTTTTTGTGGTGGAAAATTTGAAACATAATCAAAAGTAGAGAGAATATGATGAATACTGCCACCACGTGCCCATTACCCAGCTCCATCAGTTAACAACATTTTGCCAGTCTTGTTGCATCTGGAACTCTACTTTTATTTCCTGAAGTACTTGTAGACATCAGGTCATTTAGCCTGTAAATACATCAGTATCTCTAATTGATGGTGATTTTATTTTTAATTGAACCACTCTGCCATCCTCCCGTCTAATAATATTAATGATTATTTCTTGCTAGCATCTTGTATCCAGTCTGTATTTAAATTTCTTTGTCTCAGTGATTTTGGTAATTTTATTCATTTCAGGATCCACAGTTTTATACATCACATGTGTGAGTAATTCTTAAATATATCAAAACTTGGGACCACTGCCTTCTTAGATATTCCTCAAAGTTGCTTTTCTCAGCTCATCTTCTGTTTGGTAAAAGCCTGCAGTGTTGGCCTTTGCAAAGAAATCTGCAAACTGCTTGGCCAGCCGCTGATTCTGAAATGTAGCTTCTTGGGGAGCCTGCAGGGAAGTGTGTAAACTACTGACTGAGCATTCTAGATCTCCAAAGGTAAAAGCAGGAAAAGTGAGGGAACTACCTCTGAGGCTATATGAGGTGGCTATTTTGCAACTAGGTTCAAGTTGGACCTTTTAGATGCAGTTGTGTATGAAGTACATAAACAGTTTTGCAAGGAGTGGGGGCCCTCAATCAGATGATATTTTTAAGTATTTGAGGTTGTCAGATTGTAAGGTTGGGATTTTGGTAGTATTGAAAGGACATTTTGGCCAGAGATCCCAGGAATACCCAAATACTGACATGTCCATCACCTTCCTTTTTGACATCAGTAGTGGAACCATTCTTTCCAGAAAAAGTAAAAATTAGGTAAGAGGAATTCAGGGTTCCTCTTTATTTTAGATGAGCCAGTACCAAGTACCCCTATGTGGGGCTTTCTTGCCAGAACACAACTTAAGTCAAAGGCCTTTGGAGGCTTATGTCTATTCTGGAGCCCAAGTCAGGCCTTCCCAACTGGCTGGTCAGATTAAAGAGGAGGTGAATGCTTTTACCAGCAGCATAGGGAAGAGTAGCCCTGGCCACCTAGCAGACAGTGTGTTTAAGATATGTTTCTTGTAGACAGCATATAGTCGGAGCTTTCTTTTTTATCCAGGCCAACAACCTCTGCCTGTTGAGTGGGGTCTTTTACTCATTCATGTTTAATGTAATTGTTACTGTGGTTGGATTTACTGCTGTTGCTATTTTTTTCTGATTCTTGCATGTCTTATTTATTCTTCTGTTCATCCTTAACTGCTTTATTTTATGTTAAACAAATATAGAGTACCATTTTGATTCCTTTGTTGATTTTTTTCCTTTACTTTAAAAATACTATTTTCTTAAAAATAAAGTAAGTGGTTGCTTATAAATAAGTAAATTAAGCAGTGAATTCTGTCAGTCATTGTTTATCTAGGAACATCTATATTTTACATTCATTTTTTGAAGGATAGTTTTGCCGGGTATAGAATTTTTGGTTGACTTTTTTTTCTCCCAATACTTTGAATGTCATTCCATTGCCCTCTTGCCTCCATTGTCGCCAGTGAGACGTCAGATATTACTTGTCTTGTTGTTCCACTTTCTGTGATGAGTTGTTTTTCCCTTGCTACTTTCCATAGTTTTTCTTTGTTTCCACCTTCAACAGTTTGAGTATGATATGTCTAGGTGGGAATCTCTATATTTATCCTACCTTTGGTTGGGTAATATTTATCCTATTTTGGCTTTGTAGATTAAAGTTTTCATCAAATTTGGGAAATTTAGGGCCATTATTTCTTCAGAATATTTTTTGTCTTTTCTCTTTGCTCTCCTGGCACTCCCATTATATGTATAGTGGTATGTTCGTTGTTGCTCCACAGGTCACTTGAGGATGTCTTCATTTTTTCAATCTTTTAAAATCTTCTTTAAAATTTTTCTTTAAATTGAATAGTTTCTATTGATTTATCTTCATATTCACTGATTTTTCTACCATCTCAAATCTGCTACTGAGCCTTTCTTCTTTGTTATTTGTATTTATTGAAATCCTGTGTTTTCATCTATTCTCATAGTTGCCTTGAAGTCTTGGTCATCTGTGTCCCACAGCTGGGAGCACTCAAAGACAGTTTCTGTTAACTTCCTTTTTTCTTTAGTATGGGTCACACTTTCTTGTTTCTTTGAAAGTTTGAAAAATTTTTTTGTTGAATATTTCACTTAATATATTGTAGCAACTCTGGATTTGACTTTTTCCTTCTGAGAGTAGTGATTGTGATGGGGTTTTTTTGTTTTGTTTTGTGTAAGGAACTGCCTTGGTCTGAATTTGGTGGCTGTCTTCCTCACAGTGTGTGGTTGTTGATGTCTCTGCTCAGTTATTTTTTTGTTTTTGTTTTTGTTTTTGGCTTGCCTTTCCAGGAGTCACCCCTGTGTCTACACAGCACTTTTAAAACATATTCCAAAATTAAGGAGGGTGGGTAAAATATATTTGGAAAAATACTGATGGTTGTTGAAGCTGGACAGTGAGTACGTGAGTTTGTTGTTATACATTCTCTTTTTCTTTGGTATGTGTTTAGAAATTTTCCTAATTAAAAAGTAGGGGGAGGGCTTCCCTGGTGGCGCAGTGCTTGAGAGTCCGCCTGCCGATGCAGGAGACGCGGGTTCGTGCCCCGATAAAATGCCAATTAAAACTCCAAGGAATCTTCACTTCCTGCCCATATTATAAGATGAAAAAAAAAAAAAAAAAAAAAAAAAAAAAAGTAGGGGGAAAGTATGAACGAGTTAACTATTTCCTTGGGAACAGGAACAAGGTGGGAAGTAGAACAGAAGTATAGTATGCAGTGGAAGTGTACTGAGTAGTGATTGTGGTCATGTATTTACACTGTGCAGGGAATTTAGAAAAGTATGTTTATGTCTAGAAAACTCAAGAGAATCAACTTGAAATATTACTAGGATCTTATAAGGTAATGAGGTAGAAGATATGCATAGGGAAGCCAGTGGCCAACTCCTGCAAAGGCAGTGTCAACTGAAAATGGTGGAGTAAAAGGCATCTTAAGTACAAGCTACCCGGAAAAATTCTTAATCAAAAAATGAGACCCACACATCATCAGATTTTACTGAGCAACATAGGAGATTTGATTACAGATTTGATTACAACATAGGAGATTTGATTACAACATAGCAACATAGGAGATTTGATTACAGGGATAGGAAGCTGTTTCTCTAAGGGACAATTTGATGAGGATGAGGAAGGTTGTGGAGATGGGCGGGCAGCATAAGGAGCCCCTGAGACAGATCTGCAGCGAGCCTGCCCTCTGGAGCCAGGCAGGTGGCGGGCGGCAGCCTGAGCCTTGTGTCCCTACTGTGTTGTAGTCGGGGCGGTGCCCGTCCTCTCCAAAGACTCCATGTCAGGGAAGAAGGGCCACCGCTTTGTCCAGGTGAAGACCCCGCACAACCCCTTAGACTCCAGCGCCCCCCTGATGAAGAAGGGGAAGCAGAGGGAGGTCCCCAAGGCCAAGAAGCCAACCTCGTTGAAGAAGGTGTGTGGTGTTTTGTTTGAAATTGGGCGCGAGAAAACCTACAGACTCTCCTCTATCTGTGTTACTCCTTTCAACTCTTACATTTTTAGATTTTAACCTTCACTCTCATTTGAACCTGCTGTTGTCAAGATGGGTACACGATTCTCTGAAATACGATCCCTTGCTCTTCCCACATGGTGTGCTAGAGCGAGTGAAGCAGGGTGCCTTAACTGCTGGAGGGGGAGGCCTTATTTATTTATTTATTTTAATGCTTTGGAGTGACATGGACAGAAAACCAGAAATGGGGGGAGTATGTTCTCATTCACATTTTTTACCCTCATTCTACCCAAGGCAATCTGTCTAATGCTCAGATTTGGTAAATATTGGACACTTCCTGGCACACGTTCTTTGATTTAATTTTCAAAGCAGCCTGTGGAGTGTGGTGGGTCTCAGACGGAGGAAGGCATGTCTTGCCTGGGGCCAGGTAACAGTTGAGCTGCACAGTTGCATCAGAGCCCAGTTCTCACATGCCCTGCTCTGTGCACCCAGGGGGAACATGCTGCTCCTGGGCTATGGGTGAGAGGGTTGGGCCCACCCATGGTGGGGGGTGGGGAGTAAGGGCACAAACAGGCACAGTGCCAACCAGCTAAACTTGGGTGGCTTATTTTGCAGAAGAGCTTATTTTTAAGTGCAAGTATTTAGGTGTTTTGATCGTTTATTTAATTTCAAAGATTATTTTGAAAGAGCGGCAGGAGAGAAAGCAGCAGCGTCTCCAAGAAAATGCTGTGAGCCCAGCTTTTGCCAGTGACGATGTGCAAGATGGAGAGAGTGGTGGTGACGACCAGGCCCTCGGGCAGCCTGACCCCTCAGGTACTGAGTTCTGTTGGTTCGTTTCTTAAAGAATCCTTCAGCGGGGGCGGCCGTATGCACAGCCAACTCTGGGCTTTGCCCAGCCCTTGTCCCTGTGTGGTAAAAGCACGTGGGCGTTGGGCCTCGGGAAGGCAGAAGTTTTCAGTCTCCTAACTTGACAGTAAGAGGACGTCCCTATGGGCAGGTGGAGCTTCTGGTGCCTCTGCTTCTCAGGGGTGAGAGGGACAGAGGGGTGAGGCCCCTGAGTTCGATCTGTGTGGCATTGGATGGTCCTCGCAATTTGAAGTGCCATGAGAATTAACACCATTAACTGCAGAGCTGCTTGCCCACAAGTGTGTGAGACATGGTGTCATACAAAAAATGGGTTAAGTAAGCATTTTAGTGAATTATACATTCAGAACAGTTCACAAATCAGAAGCATATAGCTTGAGGACTTTTTACCAAGTTCAGAAGTGTATCAGCCCCACAGTCCCCATGATTCCCGCCCAAGGCCTCAGCCCTGTCTGCAGCCCCACCCGTGAGCTTTCAGGCTTTGTTCCAGTGGAATCTTGCAGTGTGTGCCCCTCTGGCCAGCAGTATGTCTGTGGCCTGTAGAGGTAGTTCCAGATTGTCATTGCTGCATAGCATCCAGGTGTACAAACGTGCCAGGTGGCATGTGAGTGTTGTGGGCGTTTCCACTTTGGGGCCATTAGAAGCAGAGGTGCTGTGGCAGCATGGGATGTATATAGAGGACGCGAGCACCCCTCCTGCTGGCATTTCCCCAGGGTGGATCTTGGGGTTGGGTCCACTGCCACCCAGCCTAGAGGCTTCTGCCATACAGGCTGCCAGGGGTTTTACAAGCTACGCCTATGGGTGGTGGAGAGGCCAGCCACGGGACATTGTCTTTCCTGGTGGGTGAACTCCTTCCTCTGGTAATGTTATTGCACTTGCACTTTGGAAGTGTCTAGAGGTAACAATTTGAGTGTTGTAAGATGAATCCTGTCTGATGAATCCTGTCTGATGATGCCTGCAGTGGGGCCTGGGGCACTGTGCTTACTCTGACACTGGGTGTTGAATTCTTTGCCCACACCTATTGTGGCTCTCCCAGTTTAGATGTTCAGCTTCTCTTTTAAGGGTTATTTGGTAAAGGAATGGTTTCAGGCATTTAAGTGCAAAAAAATTAAGAACTAATAAACCTGCTTTTAAAACTTATTGATAAGAACTTCAGGTTAAATTTCAAAATTAAAAAATAAATTTGGCCACTGAAACCACACATTTAAAAATGGTTAGGGAATTCCCTGGTGGTCCAGTGGTTAGGACTACACACTCTCACTGCCAGGGGCTCGGGTTCCATCCCTGGTTGGGGAACTAATATCCTACATGCTGCGTGGTGTGGCCAAAAAAACCAGAAACGGTTAAAATGGTAAATTTTGGAAATATTTGCCGCAATAAAAATAAGTAGATAACTAAATAAGGGGCGGGGAGGCACCTCTAGGCAGCGCAGAGAGTCGCCCGGTTCTTCTGATTTCCCAAGCCATTCCCATCACTCATCTGCCTGCTGTGACACTCGGTGGCCGTGTCTGGATGTGGCGGGTGTGTGCCGCCGAGTCTGGCTGCTCTGGCGACACTGCCGCTGTTGAGCATTCCCTGCCTCAGTCCCCACAATCTGTGTGTGGAGCCCCGGAGGGGCCATGCTGTAACTTCTTTCTCTAAAACTCCAGGGGGAACGAAAGAGTTGGTATCCTGTGCTTCTGTGGCAGAGAGCAAGTCAGAAGACCAGCTGGGAGCTGAGCCCCAGAAGGAGGTGGAGGCCTGCCCCAAGATCCACAGCCGGCGGTTCAGGGAGTGAGTGAGCCAGGCAGCTGTGCCTGCAGTGGGGCCTGGGGCACTGTGCATACTCTGACACTGGGTGTTGAGTTCTTCGCCCACTGGCTCGGCTGGGCCCCGGTGTTTGCATCCTCCCGGTGGAAGGTGGCTAGGACCTGGTTGTAACACATGCCAGGGCTACCTAATCTGCTCCCGAGAGGTCCTAGTGCTGTGATGCCAGAGGTGCCCTTGAATCCAAGCTGTGGTTGGGGGAACGGGTAGTGAGGTGACAGCCCGTTGCATCTGGGTTCCCTCTCATTGTGTAATTTCTGTATGTAATTTCTTAGGGCACTCCGCCTCCTTCCCTCCCACTTTTCTTCAGGATAGACTCTCCAAACATTTTTTTTCATGAGAAGAGGTGCCCAGGAGTGGCTGCCCTGGGGACATGGGGCCCAGAGGTCTTTTGTCCTTTGTAGTTGGGGCTGGAGAGGATGCCACCATCCATACCTTTCATAAAATCCTATCAGGAGTTCCACCTTTTTGACTAGTATTGCTCACCAAAGCGTGATTTCTTGAAAGGGGCATGCTGTCCCCCTCATCCGAGGTGTGCCAAGAGCAGTGCGCTGGAGTGTCGCAGCCAGTGGGAACGTGACCGTGTCTAATGTTTCTTTCAGCTACTGCAGCCAGATGCTCAGTAAAGAAGTTGACGCTTGTGTTACGGACCTGCTGAAAGAGCTGGTTCGTTTCCAAGATCGTATGTATCAGAAAGATCCAGTCAAGGCTAAGACCAAACGCCGACTTGTGTTGGGGCTGAGGGAAGTTCTCAAACATCTGAAGCTCAAAAAGTTGAAATGCGTCATCATCTCCCCCAACTGTGAGAAGATACAGTCGAAAGGTAAGGGCGCTGTGTCATCCCTGGCGTGTGGCCCCCTATAGTACACACCTTCTGGCCACCACACACCCGTCAGCAGCTAAGGGGCACCGAGGCCTCGGCACCTCAGTTTGTTTCATTTTCTCTTAATTGAGTAATTTGTTTCCAGATTTTATGGGATCAGCCAGCTCATTCCTCTGTGAGGCAGGTTGTGGTCTTCACAGTGTGGCTCAGCTGGCCTGCGCAGGCCTCTTGTGGTTACTGGTCACTCACACCACAGAGGCTTTGTGACTGTCAGCTAGGTGGTCCCTGCATTGGGCTTTTGTCCGTTTTAAATGTGCTTGCTGAGTCTGTGACTAACTCATCTGTCCACTGATTAAAGATGGGTTTGTTGGGCTTCCCTGGTGGTGCAGTGGTTGAGAATCTGCCTGCCAGTGCCGGGGACATGGGTTCGAGCCCTGGTCTGGGAAGATCCCACATGCCACGGAGCAACTGGGCCCGTGAGCCACAACTACTGAGCCTGCGTGTCTGGAGCCTGTGCTCCACAACAAGAGAGGCCACGACAGTGAGAGGCCCGCGCACCGCAATGAAGAGTGGCCCCCGCTTGCCGCAACTAGAGAAAGCTCTCGCACAGAAACGAAGACCCAACATAGCCAAAAATATAAATAAATAAATTAATTAATTAATTAATTAAAAAAAAATAAAGATGGGTTTGTCCAAGCACTTGGCCATCTTACTGATGCTGGAAGGTTTGTTCTGTTTTTCAGGATGTGATATGCTGGGCGAGGTGACCAAAAGATGGACATCTGTGACACCTCCCATTGGCCCTTGGGGTGGTCCATTTTGTGTCCTCCTCAGGCTGTGCAGTAGAGGGGTTGTCAGTTAAGAGTAGAATGCTGTCACTTAGACACTGGTCCTCCATCTTCGTGTAAGTGTTCGGTGTCCTTCTCTGCTCCTATTCCTCTCTCCTTCAGTGTAAACTTCCTCTCGGCTGGAACTGGACTTTGAGGGATACAGTCCAGATCCTAGCCCTGAGCTTTTCCGGTTGCTGTTCCAGTCTGAAGACTTGAGGTTTTCTGACTTGCCTGCAGCACCTAGGGGCACTAGGGCAGCAGCTGGACCTGGTCATTGCCAGCCCAGTGGGCTCGTCCCCGTCCTAGTTCAGGGCAGATCCAGTCCCAGCCATCAGAAAGGGGTCTCAGGGGACCTGCCTGTTCGATTGTGTGCTGGCAGTGTCCCCACCACAGTCCCATGGCAGGCGCTGAACTTGAAATGAAGCACTCCTCAAGCTCTCACCCGGCTGCCTGAACCTCTTAAGGCAGTGGGTGCATCGGGCATTCTGTAGCTTCTCTCCGGGAATCGTTCCAGGGTCTGTGCTTTCTGTGCAGCTGTCGTCCTGGGGACAGCCTCCCCCATTTCCTGTTGGGGTGTGGTGTTTAGTGGCTCTCGTGCACTCCTTTGTCTCGGGGTGTGCACATCCCCCAGTGGCTTATGAGAGAAAGGGTACATGGCAGCACATTTAGAAGATGGTGCTTGAAATCGAGGCTTTCTGATTTCTTACTTTTTCCCCTTTGTTCTCCCTTCTCTCTGGAAGCTTGTGGGAAGTTCATGTGCCCAGCGTTCCGGGAGGTGGGGGCAGTGCCCTCAGTTCTCGGACGTGCTGTTGGGTTTGTACTCTGAATCTCCCTACAGTCGGTCCTCTCTAGGCTCTTCCTGGAACCATGTTGCTCAGATGCTGGGCCTCCTGCACTGCTGTCCTCCTGTGACTTTTCCTCTTCTTCCTTTCACCTCTTTCGTTTGGTTCTGTTTTCTGTAAGGATTCTTCAACTATGTCTCTTAATCTTTCTGTAGAGGTTTTTATTTCTGCTATTATTTTTAATTTCTGGGAGCTATTTTTATTGTTTTCTGAAGTTTCTTTGTGTGTTGCAGCTGCCGTTGCTCTGTGGATGTGTTTCCTCCCTGAGAATAATAGTGATGTGAGGTTTTCTTCTCCCTGCATAGCCTCCCTTTCCAGGTGGTTTGCTGTTTTGATCTCATGGTGGAGGTTTCTGCAGATACTGGTGTCTGCTATCTGTTTGTCTTTTTTTTTTTTTTTTTTTTTTTTTTTTCTGCTGTGTCTGGCCTGAATGGAGGTAGCACAGGGTTTCACAGGCTCCCGACGTGCAGGCTCAGCGGCCATGGCTCACGGGCCCAGCCGCACTGCGGCATGTGGGATCTTCCCGGACCAGGGCAGGAACCCCCATCCCCTGCATCAGCAGGCGGACTCTCAACCACTGCGCCACCAGGGAAGCCCTTTTTTTTTAATTATTAAATTTTTTTGGTCACACCGTGGAGCATGTGGGATCTTAGTTCCCCAACCAGGAATCGAACCCGTGTTCCCTGCATTGGGAGCACGGAGTCTTAACCACTGGACCGCCAGGGAAGTCCCCTGTTTGTCTTTAACAGCTATTAAAGCTGACTAGAAATCTGGGGGTGGGGCTGGCATTTAAAGGCTTTGAGCTGCATTTGAGGGCAGTGGTTCTCAAACTGTAGTGAGCATCAGAGTCACCCAGGAGGCTGGTGAAGACACAGATTCCAAAGTTTCTTCCTGAGCAGGTCCAGCAGGCCCCAAAATTTGCATTTCTAGTAAGTTCTTTGCTGCTGCTGTGGATGCCAAGCTAGAACCTATGCTGTAGGATGACAGCTGGGCTGCTGCTCTCTCTCTCTGACTCCATACTCCCTGGGGAAGAACTCTCTTACCTCCTGCTGGGAGTCTGTGACCTTGTCCTTATGCCCACCGTTAGAAGTGTGGGTCCCAGTGTTCCACAGACCTACCGCCCTGCCTCACCAGAGGCCTGGCACTGGCATGTCGGCTGGGTGAAGTGGGTCTGGACACCAACTTGCTGTCACCTCATCTGAACTTCACCCTGTCTCTGAAGTGCCTGATGCTGCCAGTTAGCTGCCAAGCTCTGGGGATTGAATTGTAGGATATAAATGGCTGGGTCTAGGGGTTTTCCCATTGTTGGCTTAGGTCAATTGAGTCAACGGTTTGCGTTTCAGCTTCCAAAACTTTTTTGCTCTTATCTTGCATTCTCCTGTGGATTTCCACCTTTAAAATACAAACCAGGGACTTCACTGGTGGCGCAGTGGTTAAGAATCTGCCTGCCAATGCTGGGGATATGGGTTTGAGCCCTGGTCCAGGAAGATCCCACATGCCACAGAGCAACTAAGCCCATGTGCCACAACTACTGAGCCTGCGCTCTAGAGCCCGAGAGCCACAACTGCTGAGCCCATGTGCCACAACTACTGAAGCCCACGTGCCTAGAGCCCGTGTTCCACAACAAGAGAAGCCATTCCAGTGAGAAGCCCGTGCACCTCAATGAAGAGCAGCACCCCCGCTCGCCGCAACTAGAGAAAACCCCCATGCAGCAACAAAGACCCAAAGCAGCCAAAAATAAATTAAAAAGTAATAATAAATTAAAAAAAAAAAGACAAACCAAAAAACGGGAATGTGTGTATTCAGTTGGCAGTCCACCTTGCTCTTTCTTTAAGCCCCCACTCCTCTGACTGTGGCAGAGAATGGAGCTAAGAATGTACTGATGGGCATCTCAAGGATTTGTTATGCATTTAAAATATGTTGTTTAATCATCCGCCCCTACATTGTTTTTTTTTTTTTTCTTTGAAGCATAAAGAACTCGATTATGTGTTTTAGGAATGTTTATACCTTGGAAAAGATAGCCAATAGATTGTAGTCATTTTACATGTAAAATTTAGTATTACAGCCTGGGATTATGTTAAAATACTGTATTTGCTCCGAGTGGCATTTTCCTGATAATTCTGAACTTAAACTTTAAATGGAAATTGTTTACCTGATTGAGCATTTGCTTGTTTTAAGTTGTCTTCCTGTGGAACTTTGAGAAGTCGGCACTTGGAGATGCTTTCAGCTCTCACTAGTAACGTTGGCTGGGAGCTGGGCTGAACAAAACTGTCTGGACTTGGCTGCTGTGTCGGGGAAAGCAGGGCATGCTTCCAGTGTCCTCTCCCGGGGGAGTCAGAGAGGACACGCTGCATTCCCTCAAAACGAGATGTGACAACACGTGTGAAGTGTGATGTCATCTACCAGGGAGGCTCCTTGGGGCTGGTCACATGGGTACCCTCTGCCTGGCATGTCCTCACATTCCAGACTCACAGAAGGAAAGCTGGTGTTCAGTGTAATCCTCATATGCATTTTGGGTACAGTAGCCACTCTTCCCAGGTGGGGTGACAGGGGTCCTCCCAAAGCCCAAATTCAGGGACCAGAAGGGTCAGCCAAGTAAGTTGGCCTTTTTATGGATGGCAGCTGTCGGGCCGGTCACATTATAACTCTTTTCTGTACACCGCTGTAACAGCCTTTGTGACCAGCTCCTGGGTTGGGGTGGACACAAGGCAGAGACAGACCCTTGAGTGAGAGGCCATGGGGCTGATGTTGAAGAGACTCGGTCAGCCTCCCATGGTAATCTGAAAATATCTCACTGTAAGGAACACAGCCATCGCCTCACCTCTGGTCCTGTCTCCCCCTTTTCACCACCTGCCCAGAACTGTTTTTTCTTTAAAGTTTATATCCCCAGAGATTTCATCCTCATCATCTTTGATACTCTGCAGGTAGATCTGGGGCAGGGGGGTGGGCAGAGTTCAGGGATATGGGGCTTAACCATTAATCCCCAGTCAAACCAGCTGCAGAATGAGTTCCCCGTTCCCTCAGAGCAGTAGGATGTGCATTTGAGAAGTTCCTCTTGAAAGAAGATTAGGTAATTAGATACCAGGTGATAGGAGATATTGGGAAATTTTTCCTTCTCATGCAGACGATGTGTGTTCGCTCAGGAATTGGTCAGTTTGTAGAGGAACCGGGGCAATGCCATGCTGTAACCTCCTTCCAGATGCTAGGTTCAAACAGCTCACCATGCAAGAGGGCAGGATTCAGTGCTTGTTACTTTCCTTTGGGAGTAAGTTCCCCCAGATACTTCCCACCACCCAGAGGCAACCACCATTGCCATATTTTGATGTGTCCTTGTTAGTCCGTGTGTGTGTGTGTGTGTGTGTGTGTGTGAGTGAGAGAGAGAGAGAGAGAGATCTGGTGTCCTGGATCCCATTTGTGCCTTGCTCTTTTAGTATCACAGTCTGGCTCGGGACCCTCCCATTCTTCTGGCTGCACAGTCCCGGGCTGATGGTCACTTCAGTTGCATTCAGATTTCTGTAGCCGTAAACAAGGATGCACCTTTCACACTGTAGTTTTTTTCTTTTTTCTTTTTGTTTTGGCCACGCTGTCCGGCATGCAGGATCTTAGTTCCCCGACTAGGGATCGAGCCCACACCCCCTGCAGTGGAAGTGCAGTCTTAACCACTGAACCACCAGGGAAGTCCACACACTGTCATTTCTTACTGAACATCTCCATAGGTACATTCCTAGAGCGAAACGGCCTGTGCACTTACCAGGTTAACGCACATGCCACTCTGCACCCCGGGGACACTGCAGCCCCTGCAGCCGGGCTGCTGATTCCTCCTGGCCTCCCCACCCTCTTGGGAAGATTCTGTTAGCATGTTCTTGTGAAGGGAGGTTGAGCACCTTTCCGCTTGTTTAAGGGCTTGGCATTTTCTGTAAATTGTTGATTCTTTGCCCATTTGTCTTTTAGGATGTCAGTCTTTTTTATATTTACGTGTACCTTTTTTTAATAAATAAGACTCCCTTTGGGTAAGAGTTGTAAATATTTTTGTTTTGTCATGTGTCTGTTTTTCTTTAAACCTTTTTTGGCCATGCAGAGACTTCAGGTGTGTACATATTGGTATTTTTTATTCTTGTTTTTATCGCATCTAGGTTTTGTCATTCATCGACCTTCCTACTCCAGGGTTATTAAAGATTTTTTTTCTTAATTCTGTTTTTTTTCCTGGTTCTTCCATGTTTTCATTTTTGTTTAGGTTGAATGCATTTTAGTCTAAGATGGATCTTTGCAGAGGCTGACCCGCTCGCTGTCCCTTCTGCACCTTCTCCGGTGCTTCAGAGTGCTTTTGCAGACCTGCTCACGCCCCACGCATTTGGGTCGTTTCTGGACCTTCCATTCTGTCGCTCTTCATCCCCTCGTTTATGTTCTTGTAGTTTTATAGCAAGCTTTAATACCTGGCTATGCTAGCCTGACGTTAGTTTCCTTTTTCAAAAGGCTGTTCTCATATTATGTATTGGGTTGGCCAAAAAGTTTCTTTGATTTTTAAGTAAAAATAAGAGACACATTTTACATTTTCACCAAGAACTTTATTGAACAACGTATTCACCCTTTTGTTCCACTACCTTCTGCCATTTTTCAGGCAACTTCATAATTCCACCTTCCCAAAACTTTTTGAGCAAAGAACTGTCCTGGGTGCCTTTTACAGTCTTCCAGGAAATGGAAATTTTTTCAGTCGAGATTTTTGTAAAGGCTGAAATAAATGGAAATCTGAAGGTGCAATGTCTGGTGAATACGACGGATGAATCAGAACTTCCCAGCCCAGCCAAGCTGTAACAGTTTTTGCCTGGTTATCAAAGAAACATGCAGTCTTGCATCATCCTGATGGAAGATTATGCATTTTCTTTTGACTAATTCTGGACGTTTTTCAAGTGCTGCTTTCATTTCGTCTAACTGGGAGCAGTACTTGTTGGAATTAATTGGTTTTGCAGAAGGAGCTCATGATAGAGAACTCCCTTCCAATCCCACTGTATATACACCATCACCTTCTTTGGATGAAGACCAGCCTTTGGTGTGGTTGGTGGTGGTTCGTTTTGTTTGCCCCAGGATCTCTTCCGTTTCACATTATTGTACAGTATCCACTTTTCATCACGCATCACAATTTGTTTTAAAAACGGAACATTTTTGTTACGTTTCAGTAGAGAATCGCATAAGGAAATACAGTCAAGAAGGTTTTTTTGCTTAAGTTATGTGGAACCCAAACATCAAAGCGATTAACATAACCAAGCTGGTGCAAATGATTTTCAGTGCTTGATTTGGATATTTTGAGTATGTCGGCTGTCTCCTGAGTGGTATAACGTTGATTGTTCTCAATTAATGTCTTGATTTGGTCGCTGTCAACTTCAACTGGTCTGCCCGACCATGGAGCATCAGCCAGCGAGAAATCTCCAGCATGAAACTTTGCAAATCACTTTTGACACATTTTATCAGTCACAGCACCTTCTCTGTACACTGCACAAATCTTTCTTTTGCATTTCCGTTGCGTTTTTACCTTTCTTGAAATAATAAAGCATAATATGCCGAAAATGTTGCTTTTTTCCTTCCATCTTCAATATTAAAATGGCTACACAAAAATTCAATTTTGATAAGTTTTTTTAAATGCATGCTGATATGACAGCTGTCACAATACAATCTAACAAAATTGTTTCGAATGAAGTTAAAGACAGCTAAGTGCTACTAGAGACATCTTACGGAAAAAAATGAACCTTTTGGCCAACCCAATATTTTTTTATTTCTCAAAAAAATCCCACTTAGAGTAAGTTACAGTATAAAAAGTTTTACGTTAACATAAAATTGACACGTGATCATATTGGATCATTCCATCCAAGAGCATAGGTGCCTTTTGTTTAGATTTTCTATTGTGTTTCACTAGCATGTTGAAGTTGCCCTATAAATCTCTCACGTTTCTTGCCACATTTATCCCCACCTGTTGTAGAATTTGGTTGCTGTCACGTATAGAGTCATTTCTTCCGTTTTACGTTCTAGCTGGCTGATGCGTGTGTGCATACTGGGGGTTTCTGCACTACTCACACACAGACATCCAGATGTGATCCTTCTGTTGGTGGTAACTCGTCAGTGCTGCTGGGTTTCTGGCTCCACAGGCATGTCACCCGCATGCAGGGCTCCCTTCACTCTCTCTGCTCTCAGTGCCACCCCCGCCCCACTCCTGCCTGGCTGGTGCTTCGCTGGGAGGCAGGGTTGGAGGTACTCAGTGACCTCTCTGGGCTCTGGATTTCCATCTCTTAAGTGGGGTGCAGCCTCCCCCTCAGGGTTTTGTGAGGATATAGGAGCCAGTCCACATGAGGCCGTTAGACTGAGGGTGGCATGTGGTATTCAGCAGATACTTACCAAGCCTTCATTTTTCCATTACGCACAGCACCTGCACCAGATGTTGACTTGACGTGGACATGTTTCATCATGTTTTATTGCTTTTAGAAGTGTCTCTCTTGGAGAGTTGATTTCTTCCATGTGGCCGAGAGTAATAGTGTACTTGCACCGCAGTGACTGGCTCTCTGCTGGTGAAACCTGGCCTGGTACACTGGCTTGAGTAAGGAAATAGCCAGGAGTGTCACTGTCGGGAAAAGCCCTTGGCGGCCAGTGTCACCAGCATGCTCGTGTGATGCATTTCCATGTCATTTTCGTTGTCCTTTGACCAGGTGGGCTGGACGACACCCTGCACACCATCATTGACTACGCCTGTGAACAGAACATCCCCTTTGTGTTTGCTCTCAACCGCAAAGCTCTGGGGCGCAGTCTGAACAAGGCTGTTCCTGTCAGCGTGGTAGGGATCTTTAGCTACGACGGGGCCCAGGTGAGATGGCGAGGGGGCGCATCTTGCTTGTGGGAGGGAGTCGGGAGGGATGGTGGTTGTCTGCACTTCCACAGCACAGCAGCGCTGAGTCTCAGGGGCCCCAGTGTTGAAGGCAGCAGCATTGGTGGCCTCCTTTCCTTAAAAGCATGGAAGTGTGATTCCGAATTTAGCTCCGGTGCTCACTGCTGCCGCAGAGGAGCCTTAAGCAGGCCTGAGGTCAGCACCTGCTCTTCCCTCGGGCAGCACCGCAGGCGGGCATCACCCTGCTTCCCTGTGGAGGGCGCCATCACCAGTTTGCAGGGGATGTCACCTGTGCTCTCATTTCTGCCCAAGGACCAGTTCCACAAGATGGTCGAGCTGACGATGGCGGCCCGGCAGGCGTACAGGACCATGCTGGAGAACGCGCAATGGGAGCTGCCGGGAGAGCCTGGGCCCCTTGCACCTGCTAGCCCACCCACGCAGGGCCCCAGCTGCTCTGCAGAGGACAGACCCCTGGCCCCTGCCGGAAAAGAGGAGCCACACTACAGTGAGTGCTGGGGGAATGGATTTGGGGTTAAGCCTCCTCTAAGTCTTCGTCGACACTGATTGAAAAGGGTGCCCAGGAGAGCAGCATGGCCACTGTGGCAGGACTGGCTGCAAAAGGCCCCGTTAAGACCCGGCCCTTGTTTAAGAGGTGGTCTCAGACTTGGGAGGGCTGGTCAGTGGATGTCTCAGACCTCGGGTCAGATGGCATCCAAACAGAGGGCATGCTTGAGGACAGCTGTATCCCTGGCGGGCGGTTGTCAAGGCCGGTGTGCGCCAAGGTGTTTGGTGCTGCTCACGAGGGGGTTGCAGTTGGGGACTTGGGCTTGAGTCCTTGCTGGGCCCCATCTAGGGAGCTGGTTCGCTGGGCAGGCCACATGCTGCTTGCTTTCTCTGCCGTCCATCAGCTGTGCGCTTTCTTGTTTCCAGTTGAAATCTGGAGAAACCATTTGGAAGCATACACTCAATGTGCCCTGGAACTGGAGGAATCGCTGGAGGCTTCGACCTCTCAGATGATGAACTTGAATTTATAAAAGTTCTTTCTGTGTGTTTCTGTATTTGGGGTAAGGGGGCGGGAGCTAAAAGACTTTGGGGTCTTTTTCTTCTTCTCAGTTCTTCGTTGACCTAGTGTGTGTTTTGTATGACTGTTTAATTGGGAAATTAACCAGCGGTGTTCGTAGGCATCCAAAAGCTGCAAGTCCCATGGATGGGCACTTGGTATGCTGGTGGAAACCTTTTCACAAAGACTCGGGATGCAGCCTTGGCCCTCTGAGTGCAATGTGAGTCTGGAAAATGCTGGAAAAGGTGGTACTTGGAGTACTCTGCTGCTAAGGGAACGTCTCTCCATTGCAGAGTAGCTGAGCCAAGTTAGTTTGTGGAAAGCAGCGGGGGGCCGAGGTGATGTGGCTGGGAGGCAGCGGGGTGCCAGCCTGATGTTCCCGGTCCCAGTGACCCAGCACAGCCCTGCAGAAGCCGCTGGACGGGTGCTGTGGGAGCCAGTGTTAGTGCAGGAGCAGTGGGGTGGGGAGGGGTGCCTTTCTCAGGTTGTGGCTTTTCGGCCAGAAGATTTGGGGGTACTTGGAGGGTTTGCTAAAATGAGCCTCAGGAGGAAAATTGGTTCTCTAACCTGTGACCTTTTGACATGAATTATTCCTTTTCTTTATTTCGCAAAGCAACAAATGTATATTGAAGTTCCTAAATTTCAGTTTTCTGCAAATCTGCAAATATTTTCTTTCTTTTGTAAGTGAACATATTTTGAATGTGGTTTCTATCTTAGAGGCCGGAAGGATAGAAGTTTACTTTCATATTTTCCTGTAAGTAAGAGGGCTTATTTATTTTGAATAAAGAGTGATTATTTAATTTCACTGGAGACTCCAGTCATCTTGGTCTAATCAGTGGTCCTGCGTCCTGATACGTGTCTTTTGGGCACTCTTCTTTGAACTGAAGGGGACTGAGCAGGGAGAGGTTTGCTTCGCTCAGGCCTCTTGGGTCTCGAAGTAGCAACTAACCCTTAGAGACTGTTGTTGGACCCGCCTCGGTCCAGCCTGCTGGCGTGCTGGTCACGGGAAATGGCAGGAACGAGTTTCACTGCTTTGCACTTGTCAAGCAAGCAAGGTATCGTGTGGGCTTGAAAATATGTTAGTTGAATTCAGTCATGCCGAATGTACCTCTGAGAGTGAGTGGCCTGTGACAAGCAAATAAAAGTGGAATAAGGAGTCGTAAACGGCCCGCTGCGTGGCCAGGGCTGGCGGCGAGGTGGAGGTTGTCTGTGGGAAGCACCAGTCTGTCTTCTCATCTGTTGTTCCCGGTGTGTGCCCTGCTTTTCCATACACTTTCTGAGCTGTTTAAATGAGGGACATGCAATCTGGTCCACCAAGCCCTCCATCCTGTCACAGGTTTCTCCCTCAGGGCCACCAGGAGGAATAGCAGGGAGGACCCCACCCCGTGTCAACTATAGTAGGTTTGAAAAGATTGAGAGTAAAGGTTCCAAATGAACTTATAGGGAGAAAGTTAAATAGCTTGTCAGCTGCATTCAGCAGTCTAGAATTATAAAACTGACAAATCAAAAAATCATTAAGAAATCTTTGCTAGAGATGCACGTTGTTTGTCCAGAGCCCCCAAGGCCTCTGGGTCTGTGGTATTTGTTCAGATTAGCTGAACAAAGTACGTTGGGGTTTTAACATCACATTCATTCAGCTCCTGAGAGGGTTCACTTGTGTGACTTAATGCTGAGTTGCCCTGGTCATGGTGTCACTTTCCTGACAGAGGCCACTGCTGCAGGTGACACAGTGACCTACTCTGAACTGATGGTGCCACAGAAAGCAGGCAGGCTCCCCAAGTACAAACACTTCACTGAGCAAACGTAGAAAGAACTCTGTATTTTCTTCCAACAGTTCAGAGAAAACTCATCCTCATAACCCCATTTCCCACCAGGACCCTGCGTGTTGATGTTGTGATAACTGCAAGTGTCTGTTTTGTGTTGTTGGGCGTGAAAGTGCTCTGACTGTATCCAAACTTGAGGAAGAATCATAGCACCAAGGAAAGGGCCCCAGTCTTGGAGCTGTCCACTCTGCAGCTGTGGTGGCTGGAGCCTACCCGCACGAGAACCACAGCAAGGGCCGATGGGTGTTTCACCAAAAACCCTGTCAGTGCGTGGCGGTCCGTGAGCCAGCTCGGCGTCTGCTGGCAAGGTGGGCCAGCAGCTGGGTGGGCAAACGGGACAACTTTAACCCCAAAGCCAGCCGTCCTCAGAAGCCTTGTTCAGAACGGATCCTCTAGGTGACTGACTGGCTGGAAATGTGTGCTGCTCTTGTACAAAGGTACCCAGCTTCAGGACAAGGGGGTCTGGAAACAGCTGTGGTCATGAGGCTGAGGAGACATCCATTTGCTAGGGTCACAAGAGAAGTACAACTTAACAGAGGTTTTGGTTTTATGATAGACTGGCATTCCATTAAAAAACGTCATTCCACAAACAAAAAGTATCTGTAAGGTTACAGGCTGAGCAGCCTCGGCCTTCACATTCACACACACACACACACACACACACACACACACACACACACACACACACACACACACACACACACACACACACACACACACACACACAGCAGAGTCTTCAGGTACAGCGTGAACAACTAGGGACCCAGAAGCACGTGTACAGGGTAGCCTCATCAGGCCTGCACCGCTGTGAAAAGAGTGACTGTGACCCGGGAGAGGCGCACAGCTGACCTGCTGGCTTTTCTGCCTCATACAAGCTCGGTGCCCAGGCCGCGGCCGCTAGTGCACAGGTAGGTGTACACTGGGAGCTTTAGAAAACAGGCTGAAGCTCTGACATTAGTGAGGAATAACAGAGTCTCTTCAATCCATGTTTGTTAGCTCCCTAGTTGGGACCTCAGCGCTCAAGGTTTAAGGCAAATTCTTGTCATTTGAAGCCTTGCCCTTCCCTGTCCCTTAGAGTTGAGTGGCTAAGTATGAAGATGGCTCCACAGCAGTAAAACCAGCAGTTAAGAGGGGACTGAGCTAAACACTGGGCTGTTTAGGGGGCAGGGGGTGGCCCCTTTGCACGACATGAAATCAGTCAGATGGTGAGAAGTGACCTGTGGAGCATAACAACAGTGCTTCTGGGGGAGGAACTGTCATGCACACTGCCGTCTTAACCAGGGTTTCTGTCTGTAGCCTGTGACACCTTTTCGGTTTCCTGTTTCTGCCAGACAGGCCATTCTGTCCCATCTAAGCACCTAATTAAAAGAGGTTTCGGCTACTGTCGCAGGTTCACTCAGGGCTCCGTGTTCTCCACTGAGCAGCCCTGATGGCCTTGTCCAGCAGCGGGGAGGCAGCTCACTGCCCTGGGGCATCCAGGGCTGCATGGCAGGTGACGGCAAGGTCGGCTTGGGGTTGGAGTCAGCACTGCCTCCTGGTGGCTAGGTGTCCTGGTTACAGCGTTCCTGAAAGAACAACGTGGACTTCGAGTTCCTGGCAGAACAGGAGGGCCTCGAGTCCCCTTCCCGTGTGCTCCCCGTGGGGTCTAGGGTCCCGCGGGAGGGAAGCCTGGTGTGCTAAGCTGTGTCTGGGGGTCACGGTGGCCATGGGGGCTTCTCGCCAGAACCAACTGGCCCTGCCTGATTTCGGTTTCCTGTAAGGGCGTCACCCTGTGCTGACTCCCTTCCGGGGATCGGCTCCAGGCTGGACGGCTGCGGGTGGCAGGGGTGCAGGTTTCAGAAAGCAGAACTGCTCAGTGGGCCAGCAGGAAGCACATGGGGCCCACTGGCAGCACGGGCCCCCAAGACCCCTGCCCTCCCTCGGGCCCGGCCACGTACCCACTCCTTCCTCCAGCTGTGCATCATGCGGTCGTGTTCCCCGACCACGGCCCTCCAGGTGGCGAGCTCTCTGGTCCACCTCTCCTGCTGGGTCGCCTCTGCAAGACAGAGGCGGGGCTCCAGGTCTCAGCTTGCCGGCCTTCACGGTCCCCCGGGGGCCCTCCAAGCACCGAGGCTGTGCTGTGAGCTAGGTGATGCCCCTGTGCAGGGCCGAGCAGGGCCGAGGCAGCCAAGTGGGCAGGGGTGAGGCGTTTACCCCTCAGGCCTCACCTTCCTGGCTGCAGGGGCTTCCACAGTCAGTGTTCCCTGCCTGCCCTTCCCCGGGCCACCAACTCCCACGGCAGCTGCTCCCCAAGGTCACAGTGGCCCCAGCCCCACATCTCACTGGCCCTTTCTGTGCAGCCAGGAGAGGGGCTAACTCCCCACATCTCACGAGCAATGCAGATACTCTGGGGCTCGGGGCGGGCAGGGGCTGCTGCTGCCTCCCTCGAGTGAGGCGGGAGCTGAGGTTCAGAAACCTGCTCGGTAATGAGGTCTGGCATCCCCTTACATCACATGCTACTCGCCCCGCACTGCCCTCCTTTTGTGTTTGATCCTGAATTTCGAAAATGAGTTACTTGTAGGGGTTGTCAGGGTGGCATGAGTCTGAGAGCCATAGCTTTTCTTTGTAAACAAAAATGCACCCCATCATTGCTTTCAACTATAGCTCACGTGACTAATTTCAGAAATGGGTTCCAGGGACTTCCCTGATGGTCCAGTGGGAAGACTCCGGGCTCCCATTGCAGGGGGCCTGGGTTCGATCCCTAGTCGGGGAACTAGATCCCGCATGCATGCCGCAACTAAAGATGCCGTGTGCTGCAACTAAGACCTGGCACAGCCAAAATAATTTTTTTTAAAAAAGCAAGAAAGAAATGGGTTCCAATGACCTAAGTCCTTCAGACAGTAAGTCGAACTCATACCCTGAGCAGAGCTGAGCAGGCCCAGTGGTGACGGTACCCACACAACCAGCCCTCGGCTGGAGCTCTCAGGACGACAGTGGGAGGCACCCAGAGTTCTGGAGGAGGGCCCTTAGTGGCCCTTCACTACAGGGGCCCGGCAGGGGCTCCTGACGCAACACGAGTGAATCCGAATCCCCCAAGAAACATTTCATCTTCTAACATCCTCACCCACCACCACCCGTACCTTCAGTAAACATGGTGGGGTCTGTGGGGAGATAGAAAATACTGAGCTGTCTTAACTGTGCTCATGCCCTCTCCTGGATTTTGGGTCTACTGTCCACAGAGTGACTCAGGTATAAATTTTCTTTCCATCAAAGTCAAGCCCTGCTCCTTACTGGCTGGTGAGCTGTGTGACCTTGGGTGAGTCACTTAACCTTCATCATCTGTGAGCTGCACCTTCCTTATAAGGCAGCTGAGTTAGATGAGGCCAAACAGTAAGGGCCCCAACTGCCTAGTTGCTTCTCTGGCTACTCCTACTTAGCTACTTGCTGATAGTACCATTCACTTGACTTCTGGATAAGAGGTCACAATTTTTAAGGCACACTTATGACAAGGTCATTCATTTTACCTTGACAGCAACAGGCAAGGGCATTCTACAGAAACGACAGGAACGGAGGTTCTAGGTGGGAGCGAATATTTGTAACTTCCTTTTCTCTGTAACCCCCACTTAAAGGACAAAGGACCTTTTAAAATATGTACATTTACATATAAACTCTTGAAAATGGACAGAGAATAGGAGAGGAAACAGCGAAAACTTGAAAGTTGAGAAGCAGAGGGACCAGTGGAAACGGCCCGGCAGAATCAGCAGACCCAAGCACACAGGGTCCTAGGCCAGCAGCGGGGAGACGCTCAGGAGCTTGGGCAACAGGGAGTTGGCACGCAGGCTGCTTCAAAGGCTGTGCAGAAGCAGAAACACATGGCCCCAAGGACCCTAACCTCTCTGCACAGCCGGGGAGCTGGCCCTGCCTCTGCTCCCCAAGAGACTGTGTTCTTGGAGAGCACAGGACAGGTGACCTGGGCAGCACCCGCACTGAAGGCAGCCAGGATGGTGGGCTTTATGTACTGAATGATGAGGCCCCAGCCTCTTGCCAACCTAAGTCCTCACTGATGGCCCAATCTGAGCCCTGGATGGCCTGCTGCTCCAAGTGTGGGCTATAGCCGGAGGCCCTCCGCAGGACAGTGGACGGGTGCGGGGCAGACCAGCCTCCTCACTAGCGCACGTAGGAATCTCCTGGAGAAGTTAACACGAGGTGCTCCCGGGACTTCTGAGTCGCTGCACATTTCTAACAAACTCCCAAGTAGTAGGAATGCTGCCTGTCCAAAGACTGCACCTTGAGGAGAAAGGGCCTCGTAGGAGGGATCTTTGTGCCCCTCTCAGATGTAACCAACAATCAAGGGGCCCAAGACTTCTGAGGGAAACTAAGACAAAACCACCAAAAAAGGGCAACTGGGAGGGAAAAGAAAACTGGAAAATCTCAATAACCCTCAGAGAGAGGAGAAGACACCACATCCACAAGACAAGAAGAGAATGCACTCATGACAGAACAAAATGAAAACCTCCGAGTAGTAAAGTGTGAGAGTGGGATGAAAACTAACAGGTGTGCAAGATGAAGTTGAGAAAAGCTAACAGAAGCAGAGGTGACAGGAAAGAGAAGATGGACCACCCCAAGTAGCCCACCATCTTGGAAAATAGTTGCAGAAAGAACAGAAAATGAAGTAGAGAAAAGTGAATAAGTGTTGAACGCTTCCGAGAGTTGAAGGCGGGGGCTTCCACGTGTGATGGGGCCCAGTCAGGCACACACTTGCACAGCGCTCAGAAAGACAGTGGTCACACAGGGTCAGTGGCAGGCTCTAGGAGCCAGAAGACGGGGCCAGCCTCACACACTAGGGCATGATTTTCAGGCCATAACTGTCTACCCTGCTGGACTCTCTAAGTATGAAGATGGAGAAAAGACATAGGCTCTCAAAACACTGACTCTCCCCATACACCCTGGGTGTGCCAGAAGAGACACTTCACAGAAGAATGAAATCAAAGAAAGGAAGGCACGCCGGGAAACACATCACGAGATCCAACATCAGAGGAATGGAATCTCTAGCCTCAGCGGGAGAGGGCCAGTCCCAGGGAGGCACTTGGCTCCTGGTGCAGAGGTTCTGGGGATGCTAACAGGACACCAGTATGTCCGTACTGACTGGGGACTGAACTGCAGGGTCTGATGTGGAATTAATGACAAGTATGAACCAAGCAAGTAGGAATCGGCACAGTGGTTTACCTACGTGGGAAACAGAAGTACAGGAGGGGAAATCACAAGAGACTATGGGGTCGGCCAACCTAATAATGTTAACACAGGGAATTCCCTGGTGGTCCAGTGGTTAGGACTCCGTGCTCTCACTACCCAGGGCCTGGGTTCAATCCCTGGGCGGGGAACTAAGATTCCACAAGCCAGGCAGCCAAAAAAAAAAAAAAAAATTAAGATTAAGCCTGAAAATTAGATTAGATTAAGCCCTCTCTTATGGTTAGTGCTCCCAGGCACCCGGAAAAAGACAATTAAAACTCTTCTGGGGAAAGAGAACAACCTAAGCTTCAGATTGTTTCAGTGATTTATCCAATATGTAAAAAAGATCATCAGGCCCATATGAGAGATGAAGAAAAAAAAAAAACAAGGAAGAAAAAAAAAAAAAAAAAAAAGATTGAGTCTTCTATTGGGAGGACGGGGGATTGGCAGCCAGCATGCATTCATGTGTGTACACAGGTACAGGTATGTGCGTGTGCAGGTGTGTGTGCACACACACATGCATGCACCAATGAGGCAGACAGTGAAAAGCTAACTCATCCATGTTCGTGAAACCCTACAGGTAATCCCCAGACTGAAATGTTCCCATTGCAAGTCTGCTGCTCGAGGGACAAGGGTAAATAGTGAAGAGTCGAGGCTAGGAGAGCGCACTTACCGAGTCTGGTCACGGTGACCTGCACCTTGGAGGTCTTGTTCCCCGCCGTGGCAAGCGCGGAGCAGCGGTACTCGGCGCTTTCCTGGAGGGCATCTCGCAGCCAGCTGAGCACATGGGCCCTGCCATCAGGCAGCGCGTGGGTTTGCGCAGGGACACACACCTCCAGCTCTCGCCCGTTCTTCTCCCAGAGAAAGTGAACGTCCGCAGGACCTGGGGGCACACAGACCATCTTCACCACCAGGAGCCCCACTAGGGGTCATGGGAACTATCCTGGCATGGGAGATGGGGGCTTCCCAGATTAGGGGCCTCGTCCCAGCTGGACTCAAAGTGACAGTGCAGTTTTCCCGTAAGTCCCTGCCCTTCCCCTGGAGGAGGCCTGGGGGTGGTTCCCCACTGTGGTCCCCAGTGACCCTTGGGAGCAATGGGGTACAGACCCCTTAGTGCCTTGTGCCCTGTGGCTCCCTGCTCCTTGACCTTGCTTAGGTGCCTTTTTCAAAGCACACCTGCATGGCCATGTCCCCATGACACACTCTAGGCCATTGGGGGGCACCCCCTTTCCCTTTCTCGCCGGGCTGTGCACCACCGTTAGAGTGCCTGGTGGCCGAGCTCTGGGGCGGATGTCTGTTTGGCACAGAGGGTCTGGGCCTGGGAACTTCATCTGCCCACCTGGCCCTGCTGCCACCACCTTCGGCCTGAAGCTCTGCCTCTGCTGGGCCACTCCCTCTCCCTGGGCATCGAGAAGTCACAGCTTACCCCAGTGGGGCCTGGACAGGCGTGCCAGGGTGCTGAGAAGGGCTGAGGGCCTGTCTTACAAAATAAGGGCTTGGAGGAAAGTGGACCGGAGGAGGGGAAGGGCCCTGGCAGAAGCCCCCTTCCCAAAGCATGGCAGGGTCCTGTACACGAGCCACCTGCAGATCCCGTACTCATACCACAGTGGCTGGGGTGGTGGGCTGTGGAGACCATTCTGTGGAAAACCTGGAGCAAGACTGGGCTCTGGTCCCAACACTGGAAACAGCCTCAGCAAGTGACCTCCTTGATGGGGCCACCTTCCCCACCCATAAAGTGCAGCTGGATGAGCCTGGGGCTTCAGGCTTCACCCTGGGCCCCAAGGGCTGTGCTGAGACGGGCCCGACTCCCGTCCCTGCTTCAGAACAAACAAGCCAGGCCGCCTCCACTGTGATCTGCTCACATGCTGGCTTCCACTCAAAAGTGGCTGAAGACAGGACAAGGTCAGATTAAAACACCCAGCTGGCACAACTAGGCTCCTTCCTGGGGTATGTGCAGACCCCCAGCTGAGCTGAGCTGGGACAGAGCAAAGGCCAGGCCAGGCCATAGACCGAAGCAGCCGCCACCTGCCCTGAGCACCCAGGTGGCTCAGAGCCGGGCAGGAGCAGGGTGCAGGCCCTACTCCCTGTAGGTCCCCGGGGGGACGCACAGACCCTCTGTTCCCGCTGTTCCCAGTAACGGGGCGGGGGGGTGGATGGTGCGGTGCTGGGCCAGGCCCTGCTGCTACCCTAACTGCCTCTGCCAGGCAGGCACCCCAACAATGTGGACGAGGGGGCCCTCTGGCCTCCTTGCCCAGGGAGCCAGCTCCCTGACAAATGCCTGCTGTTCCGCGTGGACAGCACCGCCCTGGACGGGCAGGCCGTGAGGCTGACCCTGACCTGATCACAATCCTGCCTGAGAATCAGCTTTTAAAAGCTAGATTTCATCTCAGATGCCCGCCAACCTGGGAAATCACATAAAACGTGATTTCATGCAGGAATGGTCAGCAGTACAAGGAATACATCTGCCTGTGGCTGGAGTTCATTGAGCAGGAAAAACAAATGATAGAGCCAAAGGATTAAAAACCAGCACGAGAACAACTGGCATCGGGGTGTGCTTGCATGCGGGAGCCTGTGGGAACGGCCAGGTGGGAACGTGGTGGGCAGACATATCTCTGTCACTTGCTGGGCTTTTTAGAAGGGGGAGAGACTTCTAGTTTAGATATGATTACTTTTGATGGATTCGTCGCCAGTCAGGTCCCCGTGTGACCAACTTGGGACCTATTCACCTTTGTGCAGTCCCTGCATCAGGGACCCACCACGTTCAGGATCCTCAAAGAACCTTCCTCCCAAGGGAAGGTGAGACCCTTGAACCGCACAATCCTAGGAATGAATCCGAGACGATAATCAGAACCCACTGAAGCCATTTCTATTGGAAATTAGGAAATGGCCCACGAGGGGTCCCCTGAATGCTGTGGCAACCACCCGTGTTGTCACTGATCAGGAATCACATTTAAGATTTAGTAACACGAAAAAGTAACAATAACATTATATTAAATCAAGACAATATGTAAGTACATTGTGTATGTATGTACGTGTGTGTGGACACATGCACGTGAGAAAAGGCCTAAAAGCGACCATTGTGCCAGTGGGGCTTCAGCTGGTTATATTTGGGGGTGACTAGGTTTTTGCTCTTCATACTTTCCTGAAGTTTCCAAATTCACCACAACAAACAAATACTGATTTTATGATAAAAATAAAATGCTATTTGGAAGAAAGACACGTTACACAGGCTCTGGAGGGAATCCTGAAAGCTGTTTAGAAGCATTTTACACAGTAGCCCCCAGGCTTCCTGGCCCAGTGGACGAGCCCTCAGGGGTCTGTTTAGTTTTTTTCTGGGCAGGATTTCTGGTGTTTTGTTCTATCACTATAATTTTACATAATATAAACTTTTGTGTAATATACAAAACAAAGCGTTTTGTACTCTACCCATAGATAACTCTGTAACATACTCTCCGTATACATTCAGATGTACATACTTGTACATATACGCACATACACACGTAGACAGCCCCACATCTGTGTGCATCTGCCTGGGTGCCTGTCAGTCGGGCAGAGGTATTTTCTCCCTTTAACTGAATGCACTTGGTGACACCATGTTCCATTTAGTCATTCCCTGGCCAGCAGGCACCTTGGTGGAGTCTAACTTTAAAAGCTGATACACCCGAGGCATTATTGATTAAGAATGCGAGACTTGTCTCTGAATTTCAGACACTGAAGTCGGTTCTCATCCCCTTGCCCAGCTCAGTGTTGCCATGCATTGAGCCCCCCAGGACGGGGGCCACGAACATGGGTCGCAGGAGCCTCTGGAAGGTTCTCATGACTGACACTGGAACAAAGAACCCGGGTGGCCTGAGCTGGGGATGATTCGTCACCCCAAACCACATGGGCCAGTACCTCTCAGGAGCCAAATTCTCCTTCCACCCACAGTGGCCGGGGCACAAACAAGGACAGAAACCACATGTACCTCCACGGTGAGGACAGCGTCAAGCACCGGTAAACGTTCTCTAAATGTGTATTCAAAGGTAGTAAAACATTACATATGTTAAAGTACTTACGTTCCATTTATTCCTTTTTAAAACTATCCAACTCATTCTGAATGCAGAGGAGATTAAAGAGAGAGGGAAAGCGACAGTTAAAACCGGTCACCAGGGCCACCACATGACGTCAGTGGGGAACCGGGGCAGCAGGCCAAACCCACCTGTCCCACAGGGGCCTGCTCCTCGGAAATTCGGGGCCACCAGGAGTCTTGGGTCCCAGCCCACCTCAGGATTGCGGGACTGTTGGCTCCATCCTGCTCGCACCTTGACCCACACCATCTAAGGAAACCCACTGGTGTAGAGTTGACTCTACTGTGTGACAAAACTAGAATCCCTCCGAGCAATGGCCTCTCTCCAAAGGAAGCCAGCCCATCCTAGAGGCGGAGGGCCTGAGAGTCCCCAGCTGGAGGGGGTTGTGATGGGATCCACCCTAAGTCCTCAGGCCACGTCCTGACAGCTGCCCAACTGCCTTCCGTGCAGCTCCAGGCAGCCAAGCCTTCCTCCAGGCATCCTCCGTGTGGTCAACTCTGACCCCAGGCCCGTTGCCCTGGGGCCAACCCACTGCCCATACTCACGCCCTGGGTCCTTCCAGCTACTGGGCAGCTGGGTGCACCCCTGCGGGGGGCAGGGGGGGCTCTTCTCCGAGCACCCAGAGGCTGCACGCACCAAGGACACTCACTCCAGATTCCCCGGTGTGGCCCAGAGTTCACATCTGTACAGAAACCAAGAGAACCTGCCCGGGAGAGGAAAGGGGCTCTCCCAGGTCTCCACCACCCCAAGGTCATGAGCTTTCCTCCTCAAAGTGTCTCAAGCCCGTCACACAGGTGCTGGGGCCCTGTGGTCAGCTGAAGAGTGACCCCCAAAATATCCAGATTCTAAACCCTGGGACCGCACGTGGCAAAAGGCGCTTTACCGACAATATTGTGGGCCATGTCGGAAGGAGTGGGAGATGCCTGCACGGCTGCAAAATTCACGGGGTCGCTGCAGGAGCTCTGAGGCCCAGGCCGCTTCTGCCCCTCTGACCCTGGTGGCTTAAAGAGCTCTGATTTCTAACACTGTAGTTAAAACATGAAAGGCTATCTGAAACCTGAATATGCAAATGTCACCCAAAGTAGAGAGGATCCATTCTTAGCTTTAAAAACAACACAGGTCTAACTCTGACATAGAAAAATAGTTGTATCAGGAATCAGGGCAGGGCCGTTAGGGAAAAGAGAAGTTCTACGTTTGTTAAAAAATTATATAGACCTATTTCTGTCTGTATATATGTGCACGGTGCACGTGCAGACACACGCCTTGCACAGACCTGCATATGGATGCATTATCAATCGCTGTTACATGTACAGTCCTGCCTTGTTTTACTGTGCCTCACTTTTACGGCACTTTGCAGACACTATGTGTTTTACAAATTGAAGGTGTGTAGCAACCCTGCATCGGGCAAGTCTATCGGCGCCATTTCTCCAACAGCATTTGCTCAGTGTCTCTGTGTCACATTTTGGTAATTCTCACAACATTTTAAACTTTTTCATTATTATTATAATTTTATGGTAACTGTGGTTGGTGAACTTTGATGTTACTATTTCAGCTTGCTGAAGGCTTGCTTGATGATTAGCATTTTTTAGCAATAAAGTCCTTTTAAATTAGGGTACATAATGTCATTGCATACTTAATAGACTACAGTATAGCGTAAACGTAACTCCTAGATGCACTGGGAAATCAAAAAAATTGTGCAACTCGCTTTATTGCAATAGTCATTTTATTGCGGGGTCTGAAACTGAACTCACAACATCTCTGAGATGTGCCTGTACGTTTTATCTGTATTTTCAGCCAAAATAAAGGTAAATGTGCTCATGGGCACGTAGTGGGAGATTTCTTTGCTTATCTGTACTATTCTAATTTTCCCACAAGGAGCATGGATTATTTCAGAAAAGTGCAACATGACTACATGCCTTCGTAATTTCTCCAGCTCAGAACCCCTTTTCTGTATTTGTCAGTATTTTCCTAACTCCCCACTGTGCACATACATCGCTTTCAAACGGAAGACAGCCAGCAGTTAGGAGACCCGCCCCCAGAACCTGGAATTTGTCCTTACACTCAAGACTCAGGGCCTGTGAATGGAAGCATGGCCACAAGGCACATCATGCAGGGTGCTTTGGACCAAAAAGAAACACACACACACACACGTGGATGTGTGCATACATGTCCACACAAGAACAGACATACATGCACACATGTGCACAGAGAACATGTCAGCAGACAAAGCACACACACATACCCATGTACACACACATGCACATGCACACATACACACAACATACAGACACACAGGCACACACACACACTCCACCAGCATGATCTGGAGATGCAGAGAAGACAGTGAGCTGAGAAGCCCCTCCGAGTCACCCAGCCGCGAGGCCATGCCCACTGTGAGAAGCCGACCTGGCCTTAGCTGGGCCAGAGCTTGAGCCACTGTGAGATGGTTCCCTAAGACCAGCTCTGCAGTGACACTCAGCCTGAGGCCACGTGGGAGCAACCTGGATGGGGAGGTGCCTGCAGGAGGTGCATTTCTGCAGAGCCGCAGCCTGACAAGAAACTTGGTCTTTAGTTCTGGTGCCTTCTGGGACTCGGGGGAGGGGATGGCCAGAGACACTGCCTTTTTAAACACTGTGCACTTGAACACCCACATTGCACAGGGAACCGGCTTTGGCTGTTGGACTAGGTTTAGAGGAAGAGGGCAGTGCCTGCCTAGATCTGGACGTGTCACTGGGGACACCCAACCCAGTGACATGCGGCAGGATGAGCCTGGGGACAAGGCTTGCGTGGGGCCTCAGACAGAAGGGACATGCTCTCGTCCACTCTGCCCCTCAACATCAGGCTGCCCTCGGGAAGAGTAGGTTCCCCGAGTGCAGACATGAAACCGCTCTGCTGAGGGGCAGGTCCCCACAGGCCCAGCTGTGGGGTCCCTGAGGGCCTGTGTCTGCCAGCAAGGGATGCTGGTGTCCCCAGCACCGAGCCTCCCCGCCTTCCCACCACCGAGGAGGTTCCCCAGTGTGACTGTGGAGGACCCTGCCACTGTGGGACGGGCCTGGGGGCCTGAAGCAGTTCCCGGGCCACTGTCCCAAGGGAGTCAAGTGGCTGAGAGCAGCACCCAGGTGACCCGGGGCCACACGGACCCACCCCTGCAGGTCTGTCTGCAAAAGTCCCCTTCACTGGCAACTTCCCTGCCCACTGCCCGAGGCCCAGGCAGGAGTCACCAGTGGCCACATGTGTGGGGTCACAAGTGGACAGAGCCACTCAAAGGCTTGTGAGCCAACTCCACAGGGGATCAGGCAGCAGCGTAACACTCAGCAGCTTCTCACAGCTTGCTTAAATTCTCAAAAAAAGGAAAAAAATGAGATTTTGCTTGTCCTCCTCACTAACTTCATTCCTCGCCTCTGAGCAAAGATAACAAGCCGCCAGGCCTGGAACGTGCCACGTGCTTTCTCTCCACGGCTACTGATGAGTTAGAAGACGGCACCCTGGGGAGACCGGGTCACCGGGCGCTGCCCAAAGCCCAGGACACACTCAGAATGTGGGTTTGGCTGATGGCCCATCCCAATACCATCCAACACAGTGCCAACGCCTCCTACATCCGAGGGGGCATGCTAGACTCCCAATCTTTTCTGCGTTTAAACATCTTGAAGCAAGTTGTTAAAACAATTCCCATTCTGGAGGCTCTACAGTTAATGTTTTAAATCTCCAAACGCCACATACATCAAACCCAAATTGTTAGCCGACAAAGAAGTAACCCTATATACCAGCAATTGGCAAGCTGCCGTTTGTAAATGAACTTTGGTGCCCACGCAGCGGCAGCTTTCAAGCTATAAGGCAACAGCTGAGTAGTTGCAACAGAAACCATGGCCGGAGAAGCCGAAGAGTTTGGCCCTTTGAGGAAAACACTGGTCGGGCCCTGCTGTCCACAGGAACAGCCTCGGGGTAACAGTTTAGCGTTGCTGGGGACCACCGGAGAGGTGCAGCCAGGAAGGCCGTGCCCGTGGAGGAGGCCCCCACTGCCCGCCCCCGACCTGGACAGGTGTCCCACTCACCTGTGGCATGGCAGAAGAGGTGGAAGGTCCCCAAGGCATGCACGTGCTGGGCCTGGTCGCTGAGGAAGGGCGGCAGCAAGGTGACCTGCAGGCGGCTGTCAGGCCCCGGGCCCGAGGCCGGCCAGGGGCTTCGGGGAGAGGAAGATGAGTCAGGGACCAGACAGGACAGGGAAGAGGACCCCGGAGGAGGAAAGGGCAGAGGAGATGAGGCTGCGAGACAGAGGACAGAAAAGAGAGAGGGCTCTGAGGCAGAAGTCGTCAGGAACACACCGCATGCCAGAGAGGGGGAACAAAGTGCGAGAAAGAAAGGGGCCCAGGCCGCGCGGGGAGGCGGCGGGAGAGCCACAGGGAACCACGCGCCCGCGTCAAGGATATAAGCTTCTGTTTATTCGGTTACTTTCCGAACGTATACAATTCAAAGTAGAAAAATAAAAACAAAGTAAATCTTATAAAACACAAATGTTTACACCAAAACGGTCGAATCCTATCATGCTGGAAGATGACACTGTCCACACAGGCCACACACACACACTCAGAGTTTATTGCTCTTTGCCACGGAAAGAAAGGCTCCTCTATGTGGGTGTCTGGAAAGCAGGAAATGGAGCGTGACGTCAGTGATGGTTAGACTGTGCCGCCCACTTGCACCTTGAAAGAGGGCGCCAGGCCTGGCAGGTCCGTGGCGGCGGCATCTGTGGGAGAGGCGCTGTGCTCACCAGCCTGTCTGTCCCTGGCCGCCCTGCTCTCTTCCAGTTGTGGACAGCCCGGTTAGGCCAAGTGGAGAGTCTGGGCGGGCAGAGGGCATGAGATGGAAGCAAAAAGAAAAAGGAGATGTTCAGATGACCAAGACGTCCCGGTGAACGTTCTGTCTGGGCAGGAGGTTTTGACCAGTGGCTGTGGGCACTGGATTGTAACTCACTCGTCCCCTCAACTCTGGGCCGGCCCGGCTCCACCCAGAGCATGCTGGGGGCCACATCCCTCCCTCCAAACCCTGCCTGGTGTTGTGGGACAGTCCTCCACAGCCTTCTCCTCAAAGAGTTAAAACAAGAGTAAAAAAAATGGTACAGAAAAAAAGTCTCTCTGAAAACGATGCTTCCCTTAAGGAACAAAATTTAAAAAAAAAAAAAAAAGGACATGTGCTCAAGATATGGTTTTGTCTACATTTCTAAAAGCAGAAAAGAATGCATTTAGCAAAAGTAAGATTATCCCTGAGAATCTTAAGCAACATAAGCCATACCTTTACCCTAATATACAACAAAATTCAGAAGATGTACATCTTCCAAATATTAAAACATCTGCTTTAGTAATTTAAAAAATGAACGACCCAACATGCCAACATAATTAAAGCAAAAATCCTAAAAAGTAATTATGTGGAAGAAAAGGTTCGTGCCAACCTGGACAACAAGCGATAAGTTACCAATCTGATAAATTAAAATGTCATTTCCAATCTGGAATTAAATTCTCTTTCAGTGGCTGCTACAAGGAGGGGACGCTCACGGCCCAACTCTTCCTGGGCCAGTGGCGGCCCGGCCGTCTTCCCGCCACAGAGCGGCCTTGGGCAAGCTTGCAGGCATGACTCCAAGGGCCCCACCGACCAGCAGGCCGGCCGCGATGCTCGCCGTTTTCCGAAAGGACAAAGAGAAACCAAGTCACAAGCGCGACCCAAGAGAAAAGACACAGAAGACTGAGGTTTGCTGACGACGGCTACCTACGCAGCACTGGACGGGGGACTGAACTGGCAACACAAAGACCTCCCGGGGAGCAGCGGGCGCCTCAGTCCCCGTCCGCGTCCGAGTCGGCGAACTTCAGCTCGCACTTGACGTCAAATGGCCGGTCTCTGACTGGGAGCTCGTCGATCTTCTGCGAGTCCTCCCGGTCAGTGGGCAGCCTGCTGGCCATGGTGTCCTGCTCTGTCTCATAGCCAGTGTCCAGGGCCGGCTTGGGCTGCCCCCCGTTCTGCTGGGAGAAGCTGCCCTGCTCCACCAGAGTCTCCTTCACACTCTGCTCGCAATCCGAGAAGTCCGACGTGGGCTGCTTCTTCCCGAGGAGCATGGCCGAGCGGAACTTTAAACACTGTCCGGGCAGGTAGCCCTTATAGCAGTTGTAGGTGAAGAGGCAGAGGAAGAGGACGAAGAAGAAGAGGAAGAGACACATGAGGAGACGGTTGTCACTGGACTTGAGATACATTGTCTTCTCCGAGTGGACCTGGGGGACCGTGTTGATGACAATCTTTGGTTCACAGGACATGCTGGTGGGCCCCTCGGGGCTGGAGGGCAGGGCGATGGCACTGGGAGTGGTGACCTGCACGGCTGGGGTCTGGGGAAAGGAGCCTTGGGTGGGCCCTGCTGACACTTTGGAGGTGATCCTACTACCTTCTGTCCATGTGACCGGTGAGGTGGAGGCCACCGGAGTTCGAGGGACCACCTTGACCTCCAGAACGTGCTTGGCCACCACCTGCAGGACTGTCTTGTTCTTGACCCTCTCCTCAGACAGGCACTGGTACACACCACTGTCTCCTTCTGACAGGTTGAAGATGAGCAAGTTCTTCCTGCCCACCAGGCTGTACTTGGGGCTTTCGGCCTTGAGCACGCCATTCTGGAACTTCCACACCACCCGGGCCAGGTTGGACTTTTGGGAGCATTTGAGTTCTGCTGTGCCACCATGCTTGAAAAAATGCTGCAGGTAACTTTCTTTAATTTTATCTGGAACATCAAAATAAACGTGCACAGCATCAACAACCCTGCTCGATACTTCTTTCAAAACTAGGTTAACACGCACAAGAGGACACAAGAGTTTCACCCTGTGGAGCAACATGGAATCTTCCAGAACAGCAAGGAGATAAAGACATGCGTGACGGAAGAGCAAAGATTAAGACCCCAATGGCAGCCCTTGGGGACAAAGAAATTGAAGCCAACTGTGAGCAGAAGAAATCCTGTTTCGCACCCTGATTTCCCAGGAGAAAACTCCCCAGGCCGGGGAGGCTGGGCAGCGGTCAGCTGTGCCTTCTGGTGGCGGCGCTGAATCAAACAACGGGCTTCTGCTAGCGGCTGCCGGGTGTGCTAGCCGTTCGGTGGGCCTTGGCACCCTCCTCCTAAACTTGTCTTAACTGATGACAGCTAGCGAGCGGGTTAGGGATGGGAGGGCAGGGGCCCAGGGCACGCCTGCCTTCAGCTGGGACAGGCCTGACCTCCTGGCAGGGGTGGGATCCCCCGAGGGGAACGGGGACTAATCTCTCATGAGTTCCTCCCTCCTGTTCACAAGAGGTGTAGGTTTTGTTTAACGCGCCCCAAGCTAAGCAGAAGAGAGAGGATGCATCCCAAGAGCAGACGTCACAGTTTGGGATGGAGAGTGCCTTCCAGTAAACAAATACACTCTGCGTGGCTTCAACATCCTGTTCTGTGATAAAAGGGACAGAGAAACATCACGGGGTCTGCCACGAGATTACTTGACCTCTGTTCCGAGTAGAGAAAGAAAAACAAAATGTACGAAATGCCACACCAGCAAAGCATCATGAAATGGTTACGTGACCTGGCCGTCCCTGAAGAGAAGGCAGCGAGGACGAGCAACTTACCAGGGCAAGCAGACGCATCCCCACTCATTTCCTGAATCAAACCCCTGCAAGACAACCGGGCACAGGTTACACAGTGCATGCGCTTGACGCCATGGTCCTGGGCGGAGCGCCTGCATGCAGTGGGGCTGGTACCTGCTGGGGCCGTCGGTCTGGTACAGGGCGATGCAGGCGGCCGCAGCCGGGCTCCAGGCACAGTAGGGATCCCGGGCCAGCACGCAGTCCTCGCAGGTGCCGTGTTTTCCACAGAAGGCCACGGGGGCCTGCACCACGCCCGAGTTGGAACCGGCATAGACAAACCTTCTGCCCTGTGGGTGTGAAACAGATGAGAACGGTGGGCACTGGGTGGGGGCAGCCCTCAACGCGCCAGGTACTTCTCTAGCTCATGGGGAGTGATGACAAAGCTTCGTCCCGAGCTTCTGGAGGAGGAAGCAGAACGAGGCCAGGTTAGATCCAAGACAAATCTGCACTGCAGCGTCGTGACAGACGGGTGGATTTCGGGTGGAATCCACGGGCTAACTCAGAGTGTGCTGGGCCTTGGTCCAAATCCCTCCCCTCCCCCATCCGAGCACCCACCTTCATCCTACCCGCCAGCAGTGCATCTCCTCTGCCCCCTCTGTGTGCAAGAAGACCCACTAGCCTGACACTCCCAACTGCCCTCCCAGCCTCACTAGACCAGAGGCCAAAGGGCACAGCCTCCAAAGCCCATTTCGTGCCTGCAACACGTGAGCACCAGCACACAGACGGCCCATGTCAGTGTGTGAATGCAGCGGGGCCGCAGTGAACACAGGTGGAGAGTGAACAGAGCTCTAGAAAACAAGTGAGGAGGTATTCGTTTCTCACGCATCTACGTTTACGAGAAATGAACGTGGCTGGGGAAATGGAGAGCCACGCTCAGAAGCAGAGAGCAAAGCAGGCTCCTCCGTGTTCTGGAATGCTGGGCCTGGGACGTCTCCACCCTCAGGCTGATGCCGCCGGCGCCCAGAGCACTGGTAGGGAGCCGGGCGCACGGGCAGTTGGGGCAGGCTGATTTTCTCACGGGACTCAGCTAGAACGAGGGCTCCCCCAAGGAGTCCACCTGAAGCCCAGCAGCAGACCCAGGGCTGGCAATTCACATACGGCATTTTCTCTCTCCTTTGCTGATAAGCCTCTGTCTTACCCTAACGCTCTAGAAAAGCCGTTGGTTAATGTCAAAAGATTCCCAAGTTTCCACCGAGCTTACTTAGTATTTAAAACACAGCCTCTATCCTCTGAGGACATGTTCTGAATTAATTTCAGAGTCTGGCTGGAGTGCAAAGGCCCTGGCATTACACCAGATCTCCTGGCCTGTGATGCCTTGAAGACCCAGGGGTCACAGACCCACCGTGTGTGAGCACTGCCGAGAGAGCGCAGTCCCCTGCGCAACAGAGTCAAACTGTGATGGCAGGTGGCAGAGAGTCAAGCCCAGTGCCGGCCTGTCCATGTCGGCAGAGACCCGGGCAGACAAGGCCAGGTGAGCCCATATTCGTAAGAAGGAATCAGGATGACACCCTGTATCACAGTTGGGATCACGTGGCTCAGAGGTGAGGAAAAATTTCCTAGGGAGACTGGCCAAGTGGGCAACTTCAGTGGGGTCCTACGGAGGGGCACTGGAGAGGGCTCGGACACTCATGCAGAGCGAAGCAGCTGGCGTGGGGAGCCCCACGTGACCCCTGCACCCTCCTCACACCACAACCTGCTCAGCCTCCAGCCCTCGCTCCCCAACAGGGCAGGGCCTCCCCGATTCCAACGAATGTGGACGGGAAGGGAACAGAAAAGTGGCTTGAGATCCCACGGCAGCAAGCGCTGCAGGCAAGGCCCATGGGTGGACATGCAAGTCAGTGGGTGAGAGGCAGCCGGGTGTCTGAATAGCCTCAAGTAAGTGTCAGCCGCTGCGGGGGTTGAACACGGCCCCCAAACTCTTCAACTCCTTCCAGGAGCTAGGGCTTAGCTCCCCGCCGCTCCCCACAACAGGTGGACTGGATCCACTGACCACAGGGTGTGGGGACAACGTGGAAGGAGAAACCGACTAACTCTGAGAAGTCATTGAATCCATGTCCCCGAGACAGTGGTCATCTCCCCAAATGCTCAACCCCAATTTCAATGTGAGAAAACATCAGATATGCCCAAACCGAGGGGCGTTCCACAAAACACCGATCAGTTCTCTCCAGATGTGTGAAGGTCACCAAGATGAGGGCAGACGGGAGCCATCAGACAGACACCGAGGGAGGCCACAGGGGGCCCTGGAGTCAAAAAGCAGGTCGTGGGAACGCGGGGATTGGGCGTGTGGAAGTGAGTGCAGGCGCTGTGCCAGCAGGCCTCCTCGGTTAGGCAGGCGCGCTGGGGAAGGGCCACAGGACCCCTGTAGTATTCACCCCAGCTCTTCCGTGAGAGAAAACAAGCCAGCCGGGTACCACCCGGCACCTGTGAGATCTGCTGAGCGTGCACGTGCCCAGGTGCCCTCCTGCTGGCCCCTTGCGGGTCCCCACCCTCTGGGTGACTGTGCCCTCAGCTGCAGCACCAGGCTCTCTCAGTCACATCTTGGTCTCTGTGTACACAGGTGGGTGATTGTGGGTGGACATGGCCAGAGCTGGAGGAGCTCCCACCTTTGCTGTACAGGTGGCACCTGACCATCAAAGAGCGTCCCCGGGAAAACCACACTCAGCCTGCTCCATGGGCCCAGAGCATGCCTGCCATGTACGCACAAGAGACTGGAGAACACGGCTGTTCAGGCAGCAGGGGGAGAGGCAACCCAAATGTCCACCAGTGGGTGAATAAACCAGAAGTGGTGGATGTGTGGGATGGAATACTACTCAGCCCTGAAAAGGAAGGACGGACATGGATGAACCTTTAAGACATTATGCTGAGTGAAATAAGCTACTCAAAAGGACAAATGTTGTAGGATTCCACTTATATCAACATGAGGTTCTTAGAGTAGTCAAACACACACAGACGGGAAGGAGAATGGTGGGTGCCAGGGGCTGGGGAATGGGAAGAAGGGGGGAGTCAGTGTTTAATGGGTTTGGGGTTTCAGTTTTGTAAGATGAAGTTCTGGAGATGGGTGAGGATGAGGGTTGCGCTATGTGAATGTACTTAATGGTGCTAAAGTGTACACTCAAAAATAATTAACGTGGTACAATTTATATGATGTACACTTACCACAATAAAAACAAAAAACAAATGCACTTGTCAGGGGAGAGCAGGTGGTGACCAGGGACCCCCCTCCCTGGTAGCACTTCCTGTGCTTCCCCCAGCCCTGTGGCAGCTGCTCGTCAGTTTTCTGCATTGAGAGCCAGGCATGATCGACCCAGAAGAGGCTGCTGGTGGGGAATGGGGAGGGGGGAGCAGGTGTCTTTTTACCCCGAACAGCCGCTTCCTGCTGCCACGGCAGCACAGACAGCATTCTGAAGCCACCCTGAGCCCACTAGCCCAGTAGAAGGTGTGGGACCCCATGGGCACCTGAACCACATCCCAGCACAGTGGAGGCTCCTGTGGGAACAGGCAATTCACTCCCTGCATGGCTAGCCCCCGGCCACATGACCAATCCTGACCTCAGGCAGGTGAGCACAGGACTCACCTGTCAGACTTCCCACAGGTGGTACTGCCCCCTCCCTCCCTTCTCCCTCCCCCATCCCTCCCATGGGATCAGCACCCACATGCCCTGGAAGACTTGGGTTCAGGATGGCAGGGCCAGCTGGGTCCGTGAATGATGTCGTGGAGCAGAGCCGAGCCCTGTCTGCACTGGGGGCCTGGCCTTGGTTCTGATGAGTACTAGACCATCTGGAGGCTTTCAGGGTGCTTGCCCCAGCCGGGCTGAAGCACCTGGGCAACGTGGCAGTGGCCAGAAGGGCTCCTGGGTTTCCCTGTTTCAACAATGATGCAGGTGGGCCTGGGGGAAAGGGGGCCAAAAGCACCCACCCGAGAGGTACAGATGTCTGGTAGCCTAACCCCATCAGGCTACTTCGTCTTCTTTCCCTTTCAGAACTGGAGCGAGAAAACACACACTGCAGCGGCCAAGAGGGGAAGTGACCCTGCTACAGGAGTCTGAAAACCAGATCCAACTCCTCAAGCTTGTGATGCTGGGGAGAGAACGAAAGACTGTGTGTGGAGTTTGCAAATACGCATCTGACCGAGAGGGCGCCTTCTTTTCTTTCTCGCCTGGCTATCGGGACCCCCTTCCTACTGCCCACAGCCCAGGGAGGAGTGAGCCTGGGCCCCACGAGCCGGGTGGAGGCCCCTACCCGGAGCCAGGGCAGGAAGGATGCTCTGAGGGGCTGGAGGAACAACCTCTTTCCAACGTGAAGAGAAGATGGCCCAGGAGTGTCACGGGTCAAAAGGGAAAATCTCAGCAACAGGGCGACGCCATACGAAGCAAGGACAACCTGGCTTGGTGCTCCCAAGCAAGGCTTTACAAACAGGGTGCAGGTGGGAGAGGCCAAGCGATGGGTGGGCCTGCAGTGGAGGGGAATTCGATGCACGGCCAGGCTACCAATTTCTGATGCTAACCAGAGCCTGTCAGCCCAGGGGTCACAGCATGGGGAGTCACAGGGCAGGGCTGGGACAGTCCCAGGGTCTGCCGTCCCTCACCGTATAGATGAGGAAACCGAGGCAGGACTGGTCCACCCAGGCTCACAGTCACGTACCTGGAGCCAGGACGTGGACGAGGTCACCCGGTGCCCGGCCTGAGCTCTGCTCTTCACTCCCCACCCCGGCTGTAAACTGGGTGACACACTTCCCAAAGGCCACTTCAGATGTACAGCAGGGGACAGCCTGTGGACCACAAGGCAAATCCAGCCCGCTGGCTGTTTCTACACAGCCCATCAACTAATAGCAGGTCTCACATTTTCAAACGGTTGAAGAAAACCCAAAATAATAATATTTTGTGACATATGAAAATTCCACAAACTGCAAAGCTCAGTGCCCGTAAATGAGGCTTTGGTAGAACATAACAGGGCTCACTTGCTTCCAGACTGCCCAAGGCTGCTCTCAAACTGCAACAGCATGGGCATCAGAGCCTACAACATTCACTCTTGGCCCTTTACGGACAAAGCAGGCTGGCCCTGGTGAAAGAGACAGCGCCTCATGAAACGGGGCTTTACAGACACGGCGCGTCATTACTCAGAGGACGCTTTTCTGTGCAGATGAGGAAGGTGCACGGAGGGCACCCCCGCCGACTGGATCTTACCCTCACCAAGTTCTGGCACAAGAAGTGTTTTCACAGGCCAGTGAGCCCCCCAACGGCATCATACGTTGGTCCCAACAACTCAGTGAGGTTCTGCAACTTTTAGGACACAGTTTGCCTTCCCTCCACCCCATACCCCACAGCTCATGGAAGGACTTTCTATAAGAGCCTGAAGGTCGGCTCCTCTAGGCCAGATGGACGACGGGGCCTGCCTGGTGCAGCCCGGCCCAGCCTGTGGGCACCGAGACGTGGGGCCACCCAGCCGGCCACCCAGTCACTTTACCTTCTTGGAGGACAGCAGCAGGGTCTGGACAGGCTCGAAGTCCTGGAAGAGCTGTGTCTCCTCGATGATGTGGACGTTGTTCTCAAGGCTGATGGCTTTGTGCAGGGCACCCCGGTCTGCAAGGTCAAAGCTGCAGGTTACTCCCCAGGAGGAGAGGACAGTGCTGGCACTGTCAGCCACGCAGCCAACGGTCACCCTTCTGCCTCCCACTCCTTCCCCCAGTAGGAGGCTTAGAAACAGATGTTTTTGCATTAGACACGGAAAAGGAAAAGCCATCAGCAAAATAAACAACTGGACTGACATGGGTTATCCCATTTTTATCTGAAAAATAAACAGCCCTTTGTTGACTTCAATACCCCTCATCAGAGTAGTCGACACTGTCCTCCAAACAAACGTACATGGTTCTCGGGCTGCACTGGCCTCTGAGGGTGCCATCCTTGTGCTAGGAGCCCCAGGCAGGGGAGACTGGTGGCTGGGCAGCACCCAGAGCTGACCACAGAGCCCGCCAGCTGCTGCTGTGCCTGGCTACCAAGACCATTCCAGAAGATTTGTGTTGGAGTCTACGGACCACCAGGAAAGGTGTGTCTCCCACGGCAGGTCAGGACAGGTGTCAGGCAGGGAGGCAGGACGTGCCCATGTGCCGGCTCTCAGCAGCCTCCCTTTGCACCGCCCAGACCTACCACACCTGAATTTCTAGATCTGGGCCAGGACTCGCATTTTTAACCAGCGCCCCAGGTGTTCTGATGGTCACAGAGATCTGAAGCCAACCAGGTGTGGTGACTTCTCAGAAACGCTTCCACGCCCTAACAAACCACTCAGGCACCTGGGGGAGATGCTGGCTCCAGGCGGCAGAAATTAGCTGGACTCACCCACGTTCTTACCCAGGGCCCGGGACCCACCTGTGCTGACAAACATGACGTCATGGACCGTCCCATCCAGGGCCCGGGTCCTGTCCACCACGATCTGCGTGTAGTTCACGTCACTCTTGATCAGCCGGGGCCTGTTGTCTATTGGGGTCACGGAGTCATCCATCAGAGGGTGGTCTTTGACAAACTGCAGAGTCTTGTCTGGTAGGTTGAGGGAGCTGGAGAAGTTGGCCGCACGCGCCTCTCGGTTGATGCACTGAAGGGAGCAGACCACCCGTTACTGCGGGGTGCACGGGCACATGGCGCGCGCTCCGCATAAGAGGGGAGGCTTCCCCGAGGTGACGAACTTAGGACTACACAGTGGATTTCTTGAAAAAATGGAAACACTGAGGTGATCTTTCCCCAGGAATCTGAAGACACAGTTATAAAGCAGGGAGGAAATGCAACTGTCTTTTTGTCCACAAGACACAATTATGTCTCATGATACATAGTCAATGAAGTAATTTTCATCCATTCATAAATGAAAAAAGCATATCACACTTTTGAAATTGAAAAATACACACTTATCATTCCACAGCTCTCCCAGAAGGGAAACCTCGAAAAATGGTTAAAAATAGTCCAATTCTAAATATAAATAGCATAAAGGTCAAGAGCACAAAGGATTCTTTTTTCTGTCCTAGTTCCTGATGTGCGTAAACCAAAATTCACAACCACAGGTGAACACCTTTTGCTTAAAGATATGCATGAAAGGAACTGACCTGTGTCAGCAGAGACGTACCCCAGAGAGGGGGACCATCCTGGGGGAGTGAGCTCCAAGCAACAGGCCACTCTCCCAGGTCACAACCCCACCCACGGGCCATGTACATGGCCCAGCTCACCAGTCACGTAATAAATGGATGCAGCCACATCGGCCTAGACACCCACACTGATTTCTACATAAAATTCACTACTTTTAGGAGAAAAAAAAATGTGACTCATATTAACAAATGGAGAGTATCGCTCTTCCCTTTGCTAAGAAATTGTGTGTTTCTCTGCAAGAAACAGAAAATGAAAAAGCTCTAATTTTATTACGCAATGTTAATCCCACAGAACAGCTGGTGCCAGCCTGAAGAGCTTTCTTGTTCGGGCAGTTTGTAGCCACAGCTGTTACACAACACACGGACGAGAAGAAGCCAGGAAAAGGAGAGTGTGCCCACGGCCCTTCCCAGTCCCGGGTGCACGCCTGGTCCCCGTGGGGAGAGCCCGGTTCACTTACCGCGCCGGGCCGCGGGGTGGGCACGGCCCCGTTGTAGCGCACCCACTTGGTGTGCGACTGCTCCACCGTGGCGCTCTGCATGTACTTCCCACGGGAGAAGACTGCCTCGGCTGTGGACAGGTTGTAGGCGCACACGGCTGAGAGCCCCACGTTGTTCCTGGGGAGGAGGGGGCGGCGTGACTGCCCCGAATCGGGGAGCGCAGCGAAAACACCCCCAACCCACCCACCTGGGCACTCACAGCTGTGGGGTGAAGACCCCATAGAACATGGGCTCCTTCAGGCCGGGAGACCTGAGGACAAAGACGTCTCGCAGCACGTTGAAGACGAGGTTGCTGTCCGGCCGGGAGCAGATCAGCCTGGCCTTCAGGAAGGAGGTCCACTTCTTCTGTAAGGTCCTCAGGCCACCCTGATCCCCCTGTAACCCCAAAGACACGCGTGGTAGGAGGAGGGCAGACTTCCCCCGTGAGCAGGTGATAAGTGATGTACTTGGGCCCAGAGCAGCTCTGCCTGAATGAAAGGAAGCCAAGGCTGAAAAGGAAAGCTGGCTGCAGACTACTAGTGACGCCAGCAACTCCCTTCATGCCAGCTCGGGTCATCGATTGAAGCACAAAACCAAACCAACAAAACCCTCTCGACGACCAGTCTCCCAAACTGCAGCTAGAACAACTGTTCGACTCTGCCCACACTCTGTGTCATGCAGCAGACCCCCGCCATCCTTGCACACGTTCACTGCTTTGGCCCTTTGGCTCATGCATCTCCAGGCTCACGACCCGTCTGTGAGTGACTGGCAGAGCCAGGGGCTGGTGGACGCACAGGCTCCCCAATCTGTCTCAGGCCAATGTGTGTACGCGTGGTCTCCCCCAAAAGGCGCTCCTTGTGGGAGATCAAATCTTCACTTCCTTCCAGCCCCCAAGTTATCTGCTGAGGTGCTCTGGTCCTGCCAGGTCCTCCAAAACACTTTTTAGTGAACTGCCCACCAAGCAGCAATCGTGAAACACCCCTGACATGACTTGGTATGGAGAGAAATACCAAAACTCTTACAACTGGATGCAGAAGAACATGAAATCGACGTATCCTCACTTATTCTGGACACAGTGAAAATGCACCCCTCCCCATCTTTATGTTGGAATGGAAAAACTCCAATTCCAACAGAATTTGGTTAACACAGTACAGAAAAACTAACTTTTTATAAACTGGGGGAGGTTTGAGGGAGGTGTGTTAAGATCAGAGCCCTGAAGACAGTCATCGTCACACACAGGGCAGGCGCCCCTGTGGTCTCCAGGGAGGCCTGCAGGGAGGACAGAGGCCCAAGCCCTTGGCCCGTCCACACTGACATCTGTAGCGTGGAAGAATAAAGTGGTCAGGAAATGGACATCTCGGAGGAAGTGTGGAGCCTGGGCGACACACGCTCACTGAGAGCTGGGACCAAAGAGAAGGGCGGGGCTGGGCTCACCTTGCAGACCCTCGCTACCCGTGGGATCATCAGCTTGAAGACGAACTCATACTCCACAGACACCTCCGTGAAGAAAAAGTAGACCTTGTCGTCCCCGCCGTCCCCGCCCTCCGGGCTCTCTGCTATCACGTCAGCAAACACGAAGCTGGGCTCTGCGGGGAACAGACGCTCTGGTTACGCCTGCGCACCGAGGGCCTGGGCACACCCTATCGAGGATGTGGGAGGGTGCCCATGCCACACCCCAAACACACGCCAGGGCCCGGGAATGGTGACAGTGCCCATCTTGCCCTCCTTGGCCTAAGGAGATGCCCGAGATGGGGGTTCTGAAGCACAGCCTCCCGGCCCAGCCCAACAACTGAGGGCTGGGCCTCCCAACTGGCAGGCAGCCTGGGGGCCCCAGGGAGCTAGATCCCACCATAGCCTGGAGACCCACTGGAAGATATGCATTTGCCAGTTTAAATAGCACGTGCCTAAAAGAGACAAATTGCTGACCACCAGATCCAGGTGCCCCAAGGCTCTGGCTGACTGGCCGATGCCCACGAGAAAAGTCCCCTATGAGCATCTCTGTGAGCCATCTGGACCGTGAATACAACACGGACACGTCATGTCCAGAGATAAATGGTATAATATCACACGCTGATGTAACGAGCCTGAACTCGCCATTCTGAGCCTCCCAGATCCATTTTCCAGAAGGGGTAAAGGCAGGCTTTAAATAGCGCTCTCTTAGCAGAGAAGAAAGCAAAGAAGCCCGTGGATGCTGGCTGTGGAGCCCCCAGCAGTTCCAGAAGCGCCCCTACTGCACTGGGGCTGATGTGAGCCCCGGGACACAGGAGGGTGAGCTGCAGATGCCCTCCCGTGAGGCTGGGAGCCGGCAAAAGGAGAACTGGAGTGAGGGCTCTGCCGGCGAGGAAGCCACCCCGAGCAGAAACACACCTTCCATGATGCCACCTGCTTCTTACCGTTAAGCCAAGGAATTGCATACTCCGTTCTCAGAGGACTGTGGGAAGAATTTCGGGAGATGATGGGTTCGCTTCCCAAAAAGTTATATGACGTCCCAGAATAAAGCTCTCCATCTTTGGGCGGAAAGAGGAAAAGGGAATCAACACTAGTGCCGGGGACAGACGCTCAGCACCACGTTCTCCTCCCAAGCTAACACAAGTCCTCCCAGGAAACGGAGAGCCTATGGCCCTGCTTCTGGGCGCATGTTTCTGCTTCCTGAGTCTTCTGTTTTGTTTCTTCGACATGGGTAATTTTAGCCTCCATGTTAAACTGTTAGGGGCAGTAAGTAACACAATGCAAGTAACTCCTGCATCCAGTAAAATAACAAACACAACAGTGGGTGCACACAAGGCTCCTGGCCTGCTCGCCTTGGGTGTACAAGGCCGTTCCAAGGCAGGTCATGGCTCAGTCACAAACGTCCCTCGAACAGGAGCATTAACTCAACGTGGCTGAGTAATCCAGATGATTTGCACAAATGACAGATATAAGATAATCTCTTCCTACAAATCTAACCTGAGGACTATGGAGGTGGCTGGTTATCCTACTGAACAATGAATTCAAAAGCTTGTATCAGCGGGTCTGTGGAGAGGCTCCCGTACCTTCTGTGAGGATACTGAATATGGGAACAAAGCAGAGGGAGACCCCTGTGGAGGAGGAGGAACGGGACCTCCTGGGGGTCCAGCAGAGCTAAGCCAGGGACAGACCCGGAGAGCAGGACTCACCAACCATGACGGACGTGTAGCTTTGTGCTGGGTCAAAGGGACACCTTCCTTTGCCGTCTTCATTTTTGCCCAGAAATTTAAAGGATGTTAAGTTCTATAGTTGAATGAAAAGAAAGAGTGCCATAAAATGTCTGAACTTCTGTAGTCATAATATATCTTTGTGGGACCATTTAATTTACAGACTCACTCTTCTGGGGGGACAGAGGAGAGAGCACATGCACGGTCTACCACCTGGTCCCAGGTCTGGACACTGGTGCCTTGGCACCCTCTGACACCCTCGAGAGCGCCTCCAGATCTTGGAGCCTCAGTTGACTCTTCTATAGGACAGAGACGGCAATGCTGACAGTTCTAGGGTCGTAGAACAGCCAGGGAGAACCAAACACAGGATGTGCTCCGGAAGGGACTGGAAGGCCACGTGCAGAACTTTAATATCAACAAAGCAGCGGGGGACCAGGCTATCCAATAAACAGATAACAGGAAAAAAGGAGCAGAATCTCTACCTCATTCCACCCATCGAAACACACTCCAGGTGGATCGATGATTTAAATATTAAAAACGGAACCGTGCTGCACTAACAGAAAGTATGGGTGACAATTTCAGTCTTGGGATAATCTCTCCTCACCTGACAAGACAGCCCAAAGCCAAGTAAGGGAAAAAATGGACAGATCCAGTACACAAAGCACTGGGAAGCGTCTGTCCACAGAAGAATGAGACAGAGATCGACAGTGACAAAGTGGGGGAAATGCCTGCAAAATGACAGATCAGGCATTTCCATCTCTGAATATATAAGAAGTTTGTACAAATGAGTAATAAAGCATTTCAAGAAGGAAAACAGTCAAAGCACAGCAAGTTAGAGAAGAAGAAAGCTATCCAGCAGCACAGACAAGAAAGGATGCCTGAGCTGCCAGCAACCCAGGAAGCACAAGGCAATGAAAGTGCGGTACCATTTTCCACCTGAAAGCCTGGCGAAGCTTAAGAAGACGGACACCCAAACTGCGATGGGTGGATGGGCAGCCCTGCTGTCTGTCAGAGCAAGGGAAACATGTCACAGATGGAGCAGAGAGGGCTCAGGGGCATGGGAAGAGATGCAGTTACATTTCTAACAGGCTGGTGGAAACAATATACAGACTTTTCACCTCTTAGGTTAGGAGGTGTGAACTGGGGTGACAGTGCACCCCACTTGATGTGATTCACTGACTGCCTTTCAAGAAGATGTTTGGGGAAATCTGAACAGGGACTGGAGGTTAGATGACATTAGAGAATTATTGTATATCTCCTTAGATATAATGACAAATCTGGCATTATTGTAGGAAAATGTCATTATTCTGAGGCATGTGACAGCATTTAGGGGTCATGGGTGTGCTCACACCTGTGCACACATACGGACGCTCGCAACCATGCAATCTGTGTGGTTAGAACACGTGTGTGTGATCAACTTTTCTGTCGGCTTGAAATTTTTTTTAAATATTGGGAAAAAATACAGGTCTAGATTTAAATGAAACATATGATTCCCTTACCTCAACAACTGACATGCCCATGGAATTTAAGTTTAAATTCCATACCTTAAGCTTCTAACTAGAGTTTAGCCAGGAAATCCTTTCACGTGCAAAATGTTTCTAATATGACTAATGTGACCTAAGGAAAAAGAAACTAAGTCTGTCTATGAGGACTGAAGATCTCAACACCTAGATGCACCCCCTACCCCGATCCCAACCTCTGTCGCCAGAGTCTGTGGACACAGACAGCCCGGCAGACCCACCCTATGTATGGACCCCACCCCAGGGGTCTGTGTGCGGATACAAGGTTTTCGAAGCAGGTCCTTACTTCGCCCATACTTTGTCCTATCATGTGTCTCCGACTCAAGCTTGGAAAACATTTTTTTAATTCCAATGAATTTAGGGTTCTAGCAAACTAAGCTTTCCACTTTAGCATACTTCACACTTGACAGTTAAACAGGGGCAAACACTAGAAAATGTGCTTCATTATCGATCCTCAAGTGCATTTAAAACACTCCTCCCTCATTGTGGTCGTTATAAATGGCTCATCAGATTATCTGAATAAAAAGAGTATCTCCCAGAGAGATGCTGCTGTCTAATCCGCTCTCTTCTTCCGGCTACCCGTCAGCAAGGGAATTAGGAGTGGTGGGAGGGCAGTGTAAGAGTGGGGGGACCTCTCCAAAGGACCCTACTGACAACTGACGAGACTCAAGGAGAGTCAAGGACACGATGCAGGTGACGGAAAGATGGGTCCTGCTTCTATAACCGCTCAGCAAACTGGCACTGTGTTGTCACTCCTCAGAGGGAAGAATTCCAGAACTGTCTATCAGTGGACAACTTGTACCCAACAGCCAACACTGAACGTGGTGCCCCAAGACCAGAGCAGCAGACACCGTCCTAGTGAGCCCGGGCTGCCATGACGACCACAGACAGGGGTTGGGGGAGCTGCAACCACACATGTTCCTGCCTCATGGTTCTGGGGGCTGGAAGTCCAAGATCAGGGTGCCAGCATGGCTGGTTCCTGGTGAGAAACCTCTTCCTGGCTTGCGGACAGCCACCTTCTTGCTGTGACCTCACGTGACAGAGGGAGAGAGCTCAAGAGCTCTGGTGTTTCTTCCTCTTCTTATAAGGCCATCATCCTATCAGGACCCCGCCTTCATGACCTCGCTTAACCTTAATTACCTCCTCATGGGCTGCATCTCCAAGTACCATCACATTTGGAGAATTAGGGCTTCAACATATGGAATTTGGGGAGACACAAACATTTAGTCCATAACATATATGAACCAAGAACAAGGGATCCAAGAGCAGAAGTCCTGAGTTTTCTACTTGACCAGGGCCCATGTCATAGCCAGGGCTCCTTCACAAAATACAAAACGTGACAAGGAGAAACAGGCAAGATGCTGGATCAGGGCACGTAGATGCTTCCTCTCTGTCAACACTGGCCTTCCCAGAAGGTGCCCCCACTGCCAGCTCTGCACGATGGGCCAGCGGTCCTGTAAGTCCTGCACCGTCATGCCCTCAATCATGGTGGTTTACAGACTGGAAGGCTTAGAGGAGGCTGGTGAGTGGGCAGAGGCCTTCTGCGGAGCCATGGGCCACCCTCATCCCCACACAGCTGGCAGGAGAAAATCCTCCCAGACTGCAGAGTGGAGACCACTTGCTGCTGCCTCGAGCCCCACACGCTGCTTTAACTACTGACCAGAGGACCTGCGCGGCCTTACCAGATGGTCACAGGCTGGCTGGAACGCGTTGGTCCCGCACACGTAAAGGGCACTGGTGCTGAGGGGCTGCAGCACTCGGATGTAGTTAAGGCATTCTGTCTACAAGGAAGAGAAACGCACGGGTCAGCCACCGTGCAGGCTCCACCGGACGCCCTCCATGATCGCAGCTGTCCAGCCTGCTCGCTGCAGAGCATGAACCAGCCAAGCACACGCCCGACAGCAGCTCCTCAAAGCTCACTGATGACCAACCCGACTGTGAATTCACTGCCACCCTTCCACCTCGGGCCTCAGGTGCCATCCATCTGCACAGGCCAGCCATGCCCTGCCTGGCACGGTGGGAACAGGCTCCCGGAGACCCGGCTCCACCCCTGCACAAACCTAAATCTGCAGCTGGCCAGAGCGCTTCTGCCTCTGCAGGGTCCACAGGCCGCTGTCAAGTGCCAAACAGATTTCACCTCAGTCACTGATTTATACTCAGCAAAAGTGTATCAGCCAAAAAGCAATGAAAGCTGACCTCAAACCTTACTGGACACCCGGCACAGGGAAACACGCATTCACTCTCACTGAACACACAGACCATCCATTGTGTTGGCAGGCCCGAGAGGGTGTGTGCTGTGCAGAGTTCCCTCTACCTTCCCTTTCTCTGGGGGGCCCCACCCTCGACACCTCAATGTGTGCAACTGGAAGCAGTGCTTCTCAGGAGATGGGTGTGTCCGGCCCGCCTAGCTCAGGGGAGAGGCAGGACTAATGAGGGGCTCCGAGCCCAGCTCCACATCAGAAAGGCCCCGCAGGAAAACCAGATGCCACTGAAGAACCCACCCACTATTTTAGGCTGAAATGTACTTGGATTATATGTGCTAGCATCTGAAATTATCTCCACTCGGGAAAGGTTGTTTTTTTTTTTTTGCCGTGATTGTTTTGAAACTGGTTGGAAGTAATTCATTGTCCCTGAAAGAACTGGGAGGGACCCTTGTCCGCTGTATGGCCTCCACGTGGGGCTGGCCAAAGTGCCTGTTCTAATTTAGCTCTAAGACAACTCCCTGCGACACCTGTTATTACATTGCAATGCCTGCATTTTCCCTCATTTTGAATTCAGTGACTTTGGTGAAAGTGTTTAGTACTTTGCTAAAAAAGTTTAGCCAAAACATTTTTTCTGTTTTTGGTTTTTTTTATTTTAATTGCTTTGAAATTAGCCAAAAACTACTGAAATTGACTATAACTCAGCTGTCTTAACCAACTACCAAGGAAGACGGGGCGCTTGTACTCCAAGACTCCGACATCGGTCCAGCACCAGTTAGGGGCAGGGTAGCCCAGGTGGGTGGTAGCCATAACCCAGAGCTCTGGAGGGAGATGGATGGACACTCAGCCCAGCGCTTCCCGGATGGCCACCACACTGAGATGCCCAGTATCTCCTAGCGAAGGAGGAGTATCTCAAGGCACAGATGCTGCCAACAATCCAGAAATCCTACAGCAACCCCTCCAGGCCACTGGGGCTCAGGGAAGGCATGAACCCTGCACTGTACACCTTTAGGCCAGCAGGCACCCGATAGCGTTTTCTGTAGTCAAAGTTTCAGGCCATTTGAATAAATTCAATTCAGATGAACTTTAAAGTAATTTTCTAAAGCCTAGTATGTTTGGCACTTGCACTGAGAGCCCCAGGCTCGCCACTTGGGAACAGGGAGGTAACCTGCAGGATGAGTCGCGATGACGTAAGCAAGCCTGGCAGCATCCTGAGGGCGGGGCAACCTGCCTGCGCTGCACCACAGAGGTCGGGGCGCTCGGGAGAGTCAAACAAGTAAGACAGGCCTGGGTGGGCTCTGAAGCTTGCAAAAGAAATTACCTGTTTTGATTTCCCCTTTTCCGCGCATTTTGCTTTTTTATCTTCCGAGACCTTCCAATACGCCTGTGAGGAAAAACGAGAGTCCATTTCAGTGCACGTTCCCCCTTTAGAAGGAGATACTGGTATAAAAAACATACAGTTTACAAAGCACATGGTGGTGTTTAGAGCACAGGTATTTCCCAAGACATAAATATCTCAGATTGCAAAGCGAGGCTGAGAGAGCAGACGCTGGGACCCGTGAGCAACGGGGCTTCGTGAAAGTTCTGTGATCCTCATGCTGCAGCCAGGGGGCCTGGAAGGCGGCTCCCAGATGACTGCTATTCACTGAAAAAAAACTGCAAAAACTAAATGACTGAAAGTGGGGAGGATTCAATTACTTATCGAAAAAATAAACTGCAGGCATTTTCTTTTCTTTTTTTTTCTTTGGTCGCGCTGCGTGGCATGCGGAATTTTAGTTCCCCGACTAGGGATTGAACCCATGCCCCCGGCAGTGGAAGTGCAGAATCCTAACCACGGCACTGCCAGGGAATTCCCTAAACTGCAGGCATTTTCAAACATCAAGTGGGTTTTCTCATCCCTTCAAAACTGATTCTCGAGTCTAGTAAAATGTCTTGACGTTTACTTTATCAGTGGGACAGCAGGGTTATGATGCTTTAAATTTTATGTGACGGTAGCAGGTGAAAGTGATGAAGCCACGGGGCTCCCTCAGGTCAGATGTCTTCCCTCTGAGATCTGTGCTCCTGCTTCTTCCACACCAGGTGGACGAGCCAGGCTGGCAGATGCCTCAGCCCCGTACCCTCCAGAGGACGGGGAGCAACAGCGCTGCACCACAGAAGGCTCCCACGCTCCTGCCTCACTGTCCCCAAGATGCCCCATCTGCCCGTGTGATATTCCAGGATTGATGCCAAAATATATTTCCTCCCAGAGAATCAAAGCTGGCCGTCGGGCACTCAGAGGTCAGGAAGCACACGGTGCTTTGCCATGGCAGTGAAGTGAATCCCCTAGCAATGTGTTTTCAGGGAAATGGAAGTGCTAATCAGGACACATGAAAGCAGAACAAAGTCCCATTTCCCATAGCAACTTCCTTTAGAAATTAAAATGTAGACAATTTCATCATTATCTACAGGCAGTGCATAAGGACACAGGAGCATGAACTCTGACAGGCCCTTGATCATGGCGTTTTCACTGCAGCTTGGCTGTAGTCCTTTCACTTTTTTTCCCTCTTTTACGTCTACAGAGCCTAAAGCCTCTCAGTTAGTGATCCACAGTGATGGCATTAACAGAGCAACGGGGGCTCTGACTGAGCACCTGCAGGTTGGCACAAGCACACGGTGGAACCATGATGCTCCCAAGACGAGATTCTGAAAGGCAGTGTTAGCCCGAGTTGTTGGAAAGGAGAGTAAGGCTCAGAGGAAGGTGATTCAATGAACACAGGGACTAGGGCTGAGCAGGGCAGGCCCTTGGCATCCCTCTGCTCTAAGTGCCTACTGTTCCAAACACTTTATTTTCACGGGGTAATACCAGAATCTCATTTACGTGAAACAGAAATTAAGTACTATGCCTGACTCTGGAGACTAACACAAAATGAAACAAAAAAATAAGAGATCTGGGGCAGAAAAGACACAAGGTGAGCATGGGCTGGCTTGATTCCAGAGAACCAGAAAATTACACCAACCACTAGGGTGGTGTCTAAGGATTCAGGAGCAGAGGAAAGGCTGCCAGAGGCCAGGAGGGTACAGTCCGAGCATTGGCTACAATGGCTTGAGGCACTTCAAACACCTTTAAATCCACAAGTCACTGTCATACTAAAAAAACAAAAACAGTCCAAAAACCCACTGTCTCCCTTTGGGGAGAACTTACTCATTATTTGGAAAACTAGTAAATAAAGGCAAAGATTTCAAGCACTGATCCTGCCATGTCCAAAGGAACTGGCCTCGGGAGATGTGAATAGCTGGCAACGGGCATTTCCCCGTCACAGACGGTATTCCAGCTCACAGATAGAGAAGGAAAGGTAGAGGCGGGACGTCCCATTCTGCAACCCTTGACGTGCTCCAGACTGCGACAGTCAAGGGCCAGGAGGAGGACGACCTCCTGCCACGCTCCGGTGGAGGGTCCAGTCTCTCACAGGAGCCAGAGCGGGGCTGGGAGCCGGACAGGACCGCGAGTGGCTCTCCCAGCCAAGTAGACCCAGGGCGGCTCCTAGGAATGGAGACTCCACGACGGACAGAGTGCCTGGCCACACAGATGGCCTGAGTTCAACCCGATCAAAGTGAATAGTCAAACATCATTTATGAGGGAGTCCGTGAAATTTGAACACTATTCGATGAAATTAATTTGGGGGATGCAATAACGATAGTTTGGTTATTTTGAAAAGAGGAGTCCCTTCCTTTAGGAGATGCTCAGGGAAACATGTGCAGATGAAGAACATGTGTTTGGGATTTGCAAAGCCTCCCAGAGGGAGCAGAGGAGAAAGACGTGGATGGGAGGATGGGGGTGAACCCCCGGCCTGCGGGAGCCTTAACGGGTACAGGGTTCATCATATCACTCCCTCTGCTCCCGTGTGTGCCTGAGATTTTCCGTAATAAAATGTTCAAAATTCCAAGATAAAAAGAGGGTGACCCCTGGGTGAACTGCCAGCCTGGGGAGGACAGAGGCTGCCAGGGGACACCCTGAGATAGGGCTTGGGAGACACAGGGCGGGAAAGAAGCTTCAGGATGACAGGGCCCTCAGCCCTGGTGGACAGGAAGGCTGCTCCCTAGACGCACAGGACGTCCGTGGGGCTGGCCACTGGGGTAAGCAGGCTCCACAGCCAAGAGAGGGCCCGACACCCCAGGAGGAGGCCGGTGTGTGGATCTGAGGAGAAAACACTGGAAAGGTTGTGTGTGGCCCAGACAGCAGGGGAGCAGGGAGCCCACACCATACCTCATGTTGCTTCTTGGAGATATTGTGTGCGTTCAAGGCAAACACGGCTTCCCGGGCGCCCACGTACAAGGTGTCCTTGTCCTCACTCAGCAGCAAGGCCGAGTAGTTGAAGATACCCGGCTCGTGAAACTGCACCAGCTGCACCTCTGGGGAGGGCGGGGTGGGGGGAGAACGTATTAGGTATTTCTGAGCTTGGACACACCCTGAGCATCTGGTCTCCTTTTAGTGCGTGGCTGTCTCACTAGGGCCATGCATGGGTCTGCTGCCACAGTGGACAGGCCCCAGCCAAGGCCAGAACTCAGGCACCTTTGGGTGGAGGCTGCCACCAAGTGTGAGGCCCCAGAGCCACTGTGCTCTACCAGTGCTGTGGCCTGATTTCCGTCCTGCTCCTCTCCCTCCAGCCCAGCTGAGTTCCAAACCCGGCAGTGTGACCTCCTAGGAACATGACCTTCAGGCAGCGTGACCTCTTCGCAGTGTAACCTTGTGACCTCCCAGGAGACTGCAGGCCAGACACCTTAAACTGCTGACCACTGTGGTTCCCTCTCCCTCCCATCAAACTCTTGTCTATGTGTATTTAATCATCCACAAGTGAGGTTTATAGAGAATATAACTATTTAGGATTTTCTTATTCAGACAAAAATCATTTACCTCAAAGCCTTTAAAAAAATCTATTTCAGTGATTACACCCCTTAACCCAAGCATTTTCCAAGGATATAACCACCACAAACTTAAAAAGCAGAGAAACAAATGACTTTTTCACTTATTTGGTAATTGCATCAATAGCTATTTAGGAATATGAGGAATTTAAGGATGAGCTATTTAGGAGTAATATAAATGTATTGACACTATTTCTTAAGGAGCTATTTCTTATTCTTGACTATCCCAGAGTCAATTTTAAACTTGGCTTTCCATCTGTCACCAAGCTCTGATTTTATTGAAGGGTTAGGTGGTCACACTTCTGCTCTTCTAATTTCCCACTGTTGAAGAAAGATGCACACAGGATAGAGGCTCTCCCAGCACACACACTGCCTGGAATTCTGCACAAGACAGCTCCAGCCCTGCCAGCACACCTCGCTCAGGACCACTGAGCCTGAAAGACTGGAGCGGATGGTTCCTAAGACACAGCTCCCAAAAGAGGAAATAAACAAAAGAGAAACTAATAAATAGCAAATGAAAACAACGGGCCTGAAGCTCAGCTACACATAATTAAATATCCTCAAAATATTGATACTACTTGGTGTGGTTTGTGCTCAGGCAGTGCGCACCAAACGTCATCAGGCACAAGGAAGATAAACATCCTTCCAGGGCCCCCCCCACCCCGGCCCGATTTAGAAGCCAAATCAGCAGGCCAAGAACAAGCCCTGCAAGTGTTTCCAGTTATCGGACCATCTCCCCAGAAGCAGCGGTGCAGGCCGTCTGCCCACACGCAAGTGCCAGGAGGCCAGACCCAGCAGAGCAAAGGGCATCTGTGCATCTCAACACCACGAGCAGGAAGCAGGGTGGCCATTCCCTTCAGATGCCACCAGCGCCTGACATGGTTCTGCCCTCACCTCTGTGCTCCCAGGTGATCCTAGGTATGGGTGCAAACGCCACCGCTGTCCCAAACACCACGGCGAGGGTGGTGAGCAGCCCCCCGACGGGGGCGCACATCCTCATCGGCTGTGGCTGCAGTGGGGACTTCAGCAGCAAATGCCCACGGGCAGGCGAGCCCACGGTGGGTGTCAGGGTGGTCGCTGCTCAGAGCTGCAGGGCAGCCTGGAGCTGGTGGGTGGCGCAAGCCCTGAGGCCCCACATTTCTCAGCACTCTGGGTAAGGTCAAGCTGCTCTCACCACTGCAAATGTCAAAGGCCACCTGGTTCTTAAACAGCGTGCTTTTCTACGGCCCTCTGAAGAAATCCTGGAAGAAAGTGAAAAGGAAGGGTTGCGAGTCAGGATGTGTCATAATAACGCCTGCTTTCTGTTTGCTCAATATCCCCCCATGGCTCTGCTCTCACCACATCCCCAGCCACGGACTCTGTCTGCTGAGGAGAAGAGAGGGCTTCCTGTGGGGACAGCCCCACACAGACACTGCATCCCAGAGTTACAGGAGCCAGGGTTTCCTGGTCCTCAGGTGAGCCCGGAACGCAGGACAGACACAGGGACCCAGACCAGGGAGACAAATGCCTGCCTGGCTGCCCAGCTTCCTCCCTGTGTGGGCACTGTGTCCAGATGGTAATGCGATGGGAAGGTAGGGAACGGAAACGGGGTTTCAGTTTCCCTCAGAGACTCTGGCTTCCCAATTCCTGTAATACTCATCGAGGACGACAGCCAGAACTAAAGACCGGAGAGCTGCGTGGAGGCTGAAATGTGAGAGTACACACACAGACACACAGGCGTATGTGCAAGCACACACGTATGCACGCATACAGATATGCATGCCTACAGATGCACATGCATACAGACACACACACATGCACGCACGCATGTACTGGTCGTGCAGGAGTAGCTGACCTCCTGCAGGGGACAGGGCCACCCCGATGGCCTCGCTCCTCCAGCCTCACCGCAAAAGTCGGCATGTCATGGAAACTGGTCATGGCCTCTGATCTGTCACCGAGACGAAGCACCTCATGGAAAGAACAGGCCTGTGCTGCACAGAGAAACTGGGGGGCTGGGGGTCCTCAGATCTCCTGGCACCCATGCTCTGCCCCTGCCCCACGACTGCCTGGAGTCCCGGCCTGCCGCCTGCTCAGCCCCGTGCACTATCTGCAAGGGTCCCTGCGGGGAGCTGCAGGGCAGCCCTGCTCCACATCAATGAATTGGGCCGATTAGGGTTTGCCCCTGACCCAAGGCCCCACCAGGATGCCAGTGAGACTGTGAGATGGGCTTGTTCCCGCCTTCTCAGGGGGAGGTTAAAGCAAAACGTCAGCCTGAACAGAGGCAGGACGCTTGCCAACCACATCTGGGGAATACAATTAAGCTACAGCAGAACCTCTGCACTTTTGCAGATGTGCTGCCCTGTGGGGCCCACACGGAATCCAAGGGCATGCAACCTGCTCCTCAACTGAGTACCCTCTGCTGCAAAATGGTGAAGCAGCTGCCTCCCCGACACCCCTCTCCCCTCCCCCACAGGCCCTGGGAGTCAGCCATGCTCACATCCTCCTCTGCCTTCCACTCCCACCAAGCCAACCCCCCTCCAGGTCTACCAGTCCTACTGACACCCCCAGGTCCTCCCTCTCTAGAACCTTCCCCTGCACCCACCACCACTGTCAGCATCCTGACCACCATCCCTCAGGACGCCTGAGGGGCAGCCAGCTCCCTTACTCCCTCTCCAACCATCCTCTCCCAGCTCCGTCTCCCTGGGGACCCCACAATTTGCCACAGGGCAGCACCTGTGCAGCCACCTGCCCTGCTGCCCTCTGACACATCAGTCCAAACCAAACCTCCCAAGAGGGTTTGGGGAGAAGGTCCGGCTTCCTGCTTACCTGGTTAAGTCACTGCCTCCAGGGAGCCCTCCCTGCTCCTTTCTATTGTGCCTGGGAAGTCACCTCTCACACCCTGGTGTCCTTCTCTGGCCCCCAAAGCCTAGCAGGGAGCACGGCTCACCCTCCACAGTGCTCTGGGGTCTTTTCATTTTATTTATTTATTTATGTACACGTACGGGCCACTACCACCCCCGCTCCCCTTCACAAAGGAAGGACTCATGGAGGACTTTCACGGTGACCACTTGCCACTGGGGAGATGCTGGGCAAGGGCCAGACACCAGGGGCCAAGCCTCATCTGCCCGCCCACCTTCCCTGCTCAGGCACCCACTCTGCACCTCCTCCCCCGAGCCCGAAGGCTGCCTGGCAGGGCTCCCCATCCACCCAGGATCTGTTCTCCATCCCAACACGCCTATTGGCCGGTGAAGTCAGGGGGCACACTGAGCCCACCTTTTCCTCCAGGGACTGGCCCATCCTGGGTGGAGACTGGCACCTCTTTCCGACAAAGGGCCGGATGGGCATTATTTTCAGCTTTTTGATTCCTAGAGCCTCTGTCCCAGCTACTCGAGCCCAGCATCGTAGCTCAAAAGCAACCACAGATGACGTGTGAATGGATGAGCATGGCCGTTTGCCAACATAACTATTTACAGGATGGGCACTGGGCTGCAGGCCAAGCCCTGCGCTGGGGTCCCAGGGGGATGGCCAGCCCAGACACCCAGTGGCAAAGGCACGATCCATGCTAAACACAACACCGGATGCACCAGGAGGCCAAGGAGGCTGGGAGGGGAAGAAGAGAGAGAGCTGCCTCATGGGGTAGCTGTGAGTGCTCACCCTCTGCGGAGCCAGCTCTTAGAGGCACCCACCGTGTGGGTCACCGTCACCCTCGGCCAGGGCCCTGGTGGGGACTCTGCTCTCCTGCCCTTAGCAGGGAAGTGAGGTACAAGGTGGCTCCAGAAACCCAGGCCAGGCGAGGTGTTCCCGATGTGACCCACTCAGCAAGCAACCCCGGAGTGTCCAGTGAACACTAAATACACCGCAGCAATCCTACACAGCCACAGGACGCCCAGGCCCTGGCGAGGGCTCTTTGCGTGGATGATGCTACTGGCTCGGGGTGCACCAGACACCCGCCTAGCTCGTTCCTGGGTCCATTTCCGCCACTACCAGTCTAATCGAAGCCGTGCCCACCCCACCCCACCCCCGATCCTGACCTCTCCACAGCCTCCCACCCCTTTACCCTGCTTCCGTTCTTGCCGCCTGGGGTAGAGATTGCTAGCTTCCTGTCCCAGCATCCACATCCCTTCATTCTCACTAACAGAATCTTGATTTTACCTAAGATGGCAGTGTGGCCAGCTAACCATGTCTCCCAGCTCCCCTGGTGGCAGTTCTGGCCAAAGAACTGTGGACAGAAGTTATTAGGTAGGAATTCCAGGAAAGCTCTCTAAAGGAGGCTGACTCAGCTAGTGTTGGCATTTTTTTTTTTTTTTTTTTTTTTCGCCTTATTGTAATGGCTAGAAACACCAGTACAGTGTTGAATATAAGTTGTGAAAGTGGGCATTTTTGCTTTTTTCTTGCTCTTAGGATGAAGGCCTTTAATATTTCACCATGACATTAGCTCTAGTTCTTTTGTATTTGCCCTTAATCAGGTTTAGGAGGTAATTTGAGCACTTTGAATATGTCATTCCATTGTCAGTTGGCTTGCATTTTTTTTTTTTTTTTTGTCTTCAGCCTTTCTTCCTTTTGCTGCCTGGAACTCAAATTTGATGTCTGGAGCACTGCCAGCCACCTTGTGAACATGAAGATAAGAGTCTCCTTCTGAGAACAGCCAAGTGGAAATCCAGAAGAACTGGGGATCCTCACAACATACTGGAGACTTTACACCTGCTTTCTTCTGCCTACCTCTAGACTTGATAATAAACTATTAATCTCTTTAAATTACTGTTTTTTTCAGATCTTTGTTACCAGTAGTCAGATACAATTCCAAACAGATACAACCTCCCTGTGACACATTTACCAAACAGCAGCAGCAGACAGAATAATGTTTTTAATGTAAATCAGAGCATATCATTTCCCTACGTGAAACATTTCCCACTCAGATTAAACCCAAGCACACAACCTTGGCTGACCTTCTATCCAGCCTCTCCTGTTTCATGTTCCCTCCACCTTCCTATCCCAGCCATTTCTGGACCTGCGGAGCCTGGCCAATCTGCTAGGCCGTCTTCCCACTGCTTGGCAAAGCAATTCAGAACATTTCCAAATGTGTCTGTACCAGAGATCACGTGTGTAAATCCCACGGCACAGTCTCATTAATTTACCAGAGAAGACTTTCTCTCTGTATGTTTGATCAGTGACTGGCAGTGCCTCCCCAAAGCTTCTCTGCTCCGAGCTCCCAAACAGGTAAGGTTTCTAGGAATGCTCCAAATCAGGGCAGGGAGAAGCTCAGTGGCTGCTGGGGTCAGAGCAGAGTGAGGGGTGAACAGGCAGAGCTCAGAGGATTTCTACCACTCTGGAGTGAGACGTTGATGTGGAGGAGGGGAAAAGATATATGGAAACCCTATGTACTTTCTGCTCAATGTCACTATGACCCTAAAACTGCTCTCAAATACAAAGTTTATTTAAAAAACCCCACCACACACCAGCCCAGAGAGGTCTTTCCTGAGCACAAAAGGAGCATCTGTGAGGCCCTGTCCCAGAGTGGCCACAGCCTGGGGTGCCCTTCTGGCTGCGGGGCACAGATGTGAGGCCCACTGGGATGTTTCATTTCCCCTCAAACATCAGCATGGAGCCCGGTCTCTGTTGGAGGGAAATGGTTTGCAAGCATCCAATGGCAAGAACAAATTCCTACTTTGGTCGCTGACAGAAGTCACTCCTCTGGGACATCTCATGACACGCACTGCAACCAGGCTTAGAACCCAGATGTAAGAGATGGGAGAATCCCTCTTTGGAAACTGGTGCCCAGAACACAGAGATTTATCACAACTCCCTCCTCATACCCAGTAAAATTCTGACACCCTAAAAGGACATAAACCCATATGGATAAAAATGGGGAGAGGGTGATAGCCCATGCGGACGTTAACAAACCTGGGAAACTAGAAAGAAAACAGGTGAGCAAAAGCAGTGGTGTACTGGCAAACCTTAACAACTGGCTCTCCAAGGGGGCAGGGTGCCCTGCTTTGTAGTGTATGCCGATCCCTGGGGTGCAAATGCTGCTTTCAAGCTTCCAACATGATGTCACTGAACACAGAGACAGGACGAGATGCACGGTAGCACACCAGTGCACGGTAATTCCACCACACAGATACAACAGACATGTGGCCTCAAGAGCAGGTAATAGTACAGGAAACAGTAAAATGCACAGGAAGCAGTGGGTTTTGAGTATGTTTACCTTCACTTGTATTTTTAATACAATTTATTTAAGTCCACATAATTTAGTGTTTGATAATGGCTGTGTTCACTAGCACACCGCTGCTAGTAATTAACTGCCGTTATGGACAAACAGCTGAAACCGGAGCCTGTGAGAGGAGAAGTCACAAAGAAACCTGAGAAAATGAAAGCGACCTTAGAAATTAAAATCTTGATTAAGGCAACAAAATGTTCAGCTGAAGGATTGGAAGAGAAAATTGAGGAGGTTTCCTAATAGTTGAACAATGTGACAGAGAAAAACAAAGGGAGAGAAGAAAGCTAGAAGATGGATTCAGGAGACCCATGTCTAACTGACAGGAGTTCCAGAAGGGAGTGAGAATACAAGAAGTTACCAGAGAAATAATAACAAGAAAATGTCCAGAATAAAAAACCCACAGTTTATAGAATGGAAGAGCCCAGCAGTGCAGTGAATGAAGGAAGGCTGCAGTAGAGCCCTGGGAGACAAAGGGGGAGATTCTGAAAGCTTCCAGAGAGAAAACGGGCTCCAGACAATGACCTCTCAAGAGCCACGCCAACAGCTAGGAGGCAGCACAATGCCTTTAAAATCTCAAAGAAGGAGGATTGCTCACGCAGACTCTCAAATCAAACCCAATTATCAGTCACCTGAGTGTAGCACAGAAACATGTCCCAAGCATGAAAGTTCTAAGAACTTCTACCTCCCTTACATCCTTTCTCAGAAAGCTACTGAAGGACTCACGCCACCAAAACAAGGGAGCTGTTTCCCTGGTCTTCCTGAGAAGGAAGAAGAGCTGGGGGACAAGAGACAGGGTGTGCTCCGTGGAGAAGGGGTGCAGGGGGCAGGAGACAGAGGACGAGAGGGTGCAGGAGAGCTCGTGCAGAGTTACCGTGCGTTTGTGTGCTGAAATATGAGGGGAGCCTGAGGATGATTAACACATTCATAGATAAAAAATGAAGCACACACACTCAAAACGAAGCAGTTACTAACCCCAGAGAAAGCAAAAGTGAAACTTGAAAGGAAATGTGATCAAAGCATACTTATTATGGCCCAGCTTTGAGCAATACTGACATGGCACCAATAACAAAAACCGTGGAGCAACATCACTGGGAGGGTGGGGGAGGAGTGAGTGAAGGAGGACGTCAGAGAACCCTAATCCTCACCTTCCATGGTAATACAGGATCTAAAATAGCAAATGCAGGAAATATCTGTACAAGCACTTTGAAGGAATATTACCCAAAATGGCTTAAACAGTCGCAGCTCACTGTCTCAGGGACAAAGTGACAAGACTGGAGCTCCTGTTTTCTCTCATAAGCTGTACAGTAATTATTTCAAGTTAAAATCATGCGCATTAATTGCTCTGATAAAAGCTAATTAAATTTTTTTAAAGAAATCAATGCTTTGATTCTTTGTAGCCTGGAAGACAGCAGTTCAGTGGGTGGAGAAGCAGGGGACACGGCCCGCTGCAGGTAGCCGTCCCAAGGACCAGGCAGAGCAAGATGTGCTTATGCAGCCACACTGGGGTTCATACATTTTTGCAGAAATAGGATTATTCACCAAGCGGCAGAAGTGCCCTGAGCAGCAGAACAGGAGCTAGTGTAAAATGAAGCTTCGACAGTGCCCAGCAAGGGGACCTAGCCTCCCGTCCCTTCACTCAACACAGATCACCCCCCAACCCCAGTCTCTGCATTTGCCGCTCCCTCCTCCAGAACATTCTGCGACCCCACCCCCACCCCGCTTCCCCACCCAGGAGTTCCTGGTAGCTGGCTCCTTCCCACATGCACCCTGGCCCCAAGGCCACCTCCAATCTCCTCCTGCTTTATTTTCTTCATAGCAGGAGTAGGGACTTAATGCTCAACGATGTGGTCCCTTCTAGGGCCGGCAGAACCAGAGGAAATACAAACATCCCAGTTAGCAGACTAATGCCAGAGCTGGAGAGAACCAAGGTGAGGCCCCAGTGGCAGAAATTTGCACACACATCATAGCCAGAATGAACAGAAATTTAGAATGGATGCACAGCTCCAGGACAGGCTGAGCTGCCTTAACAAGTGGGCCCAGTGAGTTTCAGCGGAGGCAGGTGGAAGGGCGAGTCTCTCTCCTTCCGGGACCTGCAGGAATGACCGCTGTGCACACGGGCTGCTCACACTGGTTAAGGTGAGAAGGGAAAACATTCTTCTTAATCGCCTTGAGCCTGTACCAACCCAGACACTGTCGTTAAGGAGCAGGGCGGGTGCTGAACTAGCCAGGCGGCCACTCACTCCCAGCCATTCCCAGGCCCGCCCTGCCCACGGCGGCCCGAGGACGGGTACGAGTTCTTTCTGCAGAAGCTTCCCAGCATGGGCTTCATCCAGCTCTCAACTGTCTTTACCTCATCAGCAGGCGCCAGACTCCCGATGGCCTCAGTCAGACCCTGTGTCTCGTCCCCAAATGGTCTTTAAAAAAATCCACACGAATAGCCAAAGGTCAGGAGGGTCCATGCCACACACAGTCGACTCCTCTCTGGGGAAGGGGTGTGAGGGATGCATGTTTTGCTTTATGACATTGGAAGGGTTTGATGTTTGTCCTTTTTCAATAAGCATGCATTGTTCCGTATAATTTAAAAGTGCTAAGCAAAGCACACAGCACACTCACACAGACACAGCCACGGTGCACTCAACCGGGAACACTGGCTCGGCGATCGCTGTCGCGTTAAGAATCGAAGCCTTAAATGTTCAAATGGAAACAACTGGACAAATCGCCCACCCTCTCACTTTCGTGGGCACTTCTGCTGGGAGCCAAGTGACAGGAGTGTGCATTTGGTCTCCCGCATGTGAAAGTGTCACAGTGAGACAGGAGCCCATTAGAAAGACAGGGTCATACAATGTCACACCCGTTACCTACACGTAATCGTGCTGGTTCAGAAGGAGTGCATGACCCCACTTTAAATGTCAGGAGAATGGAACCCAGAGGGGTCTCTGAACCCGGCACTCAGGGGCCTGTCAGTGCCTGTCACGCGGCAGCTTTCCACCCGAGTGACCCTGAATCAAGTCAGGGGGTTGGGGCAGAGAAAACAGGGTAATAAGGGCTATTTCATGAAACCGTACACACATCTGTGTACATACGCTTGTGTGTGTGCATATGTGTATTGTGTACCTGTGCACATATACACATATATGTGTGCACCTTTAAGTGTATATCGGAGTATTTGTGTGCACGTATGCATCTCTGCGTGACCTGTATATGTGTACATTCATGTATGTGTACACATGTGTGTCGTTTGTATACATGTATCTATGTATATGTGTGTTCATCCATGCATGCACACACCTGCAGGTGTATGCATGTGCACCTGTGTCTGTTCATGTGTGCCTGTGTGTGTGTGTGTGTACATGTGTGTATGTGCATGCCCATGCAGTGTGTGTGCTCTCTGTGGCAGCAGAGAAATCCTGATCTAGCACTGCATTCCTAGATGTGACCGGTGACGAAAGGCTAGGGTCCTTTAAGGCAGGAACCATGGGCCAAGGGTACTGTCTGGGGTCTGTCATGCCTACCTACACCTTGGCTTCCCTTTCTGGGACCAGCTGTCTGTAGGGTCACAGAGGGGACACCACTCACTACCCCATGTAAGGAATCAATGCTGGCATCAACAACAGGATGCTAAACCAATGTTCAAAGTGTCTCCACTGGCATCCCCTGGAAACCCATGAAAGGGGAGCTCAGGTGACAGCTGTGGACAACTACTGGGGGAGCCTGTTGACGCTTCTTGTCTATGGGGTTTGCCCAGACAGGGCAGGTGAAGCCCCACTTACCCTTTAGGCCCTGTGGCCAGGACAGCGGAAGACACACAGCTAAATATACCTTCCCTTCCCGGCCAGGAGCAGAGAACACAAGAGCCACCCTAAGACCATGCCCTGCCAGTGCTGGTGCCGGGCCCAGTGTCCCCATCCCCAGGCTGTCCCCCACCCTAGGCTCCCCTACCCTACCCCGTCACCAGCCCCGCCCCCAGGATGCACCCCACCCTCAGCTCCTCTCCCTACCCAATCCCCCAGCCCCAGCCCCAGGCTGTGCTCCCCCCGACTCCCCTCCCCACCCTCCCGGCCCCCCTGGAGCACAGGCTCTGGACGCGCAGACTCAGCAGCCATGGCTCACAGGCCCAGCCGCTCCACAGCATGTGAGATCTTCCCAGACCGGGACCCGTGTCCCCTGCATTGGCAGGGGGGGGGGCGCCCCCCCCCCCCCCCACGGGCCCCCCCCCCCCCGCCGGCTGTGGTGCTGATGTCACCACCTTGCCAAATGGCCTTGCCCTCTCAGGAATCAGGAACAGGTTTCAGAAGCTCTCTTGTGTCACATACACAACAAACAGTTTTTTGTTTCAACTTCAGTTTCCCCAGGACTTAGAATGGATCCCAGGAGCCAGGCTCAGCCTTAGAGCTGAGTCCAGCTGGACGCTCCCCGCTGCCCCAATGGAAAAGCGTCCAGGACACCAGCTTTCCTCTCCAGCCGCCCTGCAGGGGCAAACAAGCTGGTCAGGATGTCCCGACACACCTTAACCCTCGTTCTCTCACCTAAACCCAGGCACGTGTGTGTCACAAATGTGCCGATGGAAGCCAGGAAGGAGAAAAAGGGCGGCAGGGTGACAGATGTACATACCAACCAACTACTCAACAATCAGTCAGCAGTGATGATGCTGAGAAGGGCATACGCAGGGCAGGTGCAGGGCAGCGGGGACCCTGAAGCACAAAGGCCAGAGGAGGGAGGGATCACACCACCTTGTGCAACATCATTCTACCCTTCACAGTCACATTGTCTCTTTGGAGGGCGTGTGGCACCCTCGCATAGCGTGTGCATGTGTCTCTGAGCCCGGACAGCTTAGCACCAGGGAATATAAAATAACCTTCCTCCCCTGGCCTGATTCTTCCTGTCGGCTCACCCCCAAGGAGGAATGTCTGTTGTCCAGGGGCTGCTGGCGTCATAGGGAGCTCAGCTCCAGATGTGCCCCCAGGCTTGTTTCCCAAGGTCTGGAGGACACCGTGTGCACCAGGAGATATTTTAAATGTCACTAAAACTGGTGCTTCAGTCCCCAGTTTGACCTGTACAGAGAGCAAACTTAGATAAATGATACTGTTGAAAAGTTCTGCCTTAACTGGAATTTATTTGCATTCTTTTTTTTTTTGTGGTACGCGGGCCTCTCACTGTTGTGGCCTCTCCCGTTGCGGAGCACAGGCTCCAGACGCACAGGCTCAGCGGCCATGGCTCACGGGCCCAGTCGTTCTGCGGCATGTGGGATCTTCCCAGACCGGGGCACGAACCCGTGTCCCCTGCATCGGCAGGCGGACTCAACCACTGCGCCACCAGCGAAGCCCTATTTGCATTCTTAATTTTCTCCTTACCTTATAAAACTCTCCTACCTTCCAAAGTAACTCCAAGGGTGCTTAATTCCAGTAATAAAGAAATGTAAATTAAAATAAAATACCTAATTATCCCCCACGAGACAGAGAAATTTAAGATTGCTGCTAGGGGTGCTGGTGAAGGGTTGGAGGATTTCTGAAGGTGATTCTGAATTTCCAAATGGCTCCTACTTCCTAGCTAGTCTTGGGCAGCTATCCTATGGACCAGCCCAGTGTGCAGAGCCATGTGGACGAGGACAGCCCACGAGGGCACCTGGAGGGATGTGCCTCCACCGGGGGGCCTAGTTAACAGACACATGCAGGACACTGAAGAAGCTAGGCAGGAGCCACCAGGAAGCACACAGCACCCTGACCACATGGAAGGGCAAGGGCAGAACAGCAGGCCAAGATGACCCATGTGTGTCCAGGGAGGAGGTGCCAGTCCACATACACATGCACACACACACACACACACACACACGGACACAGACACACATGGATACAGACATACATGGACACACACACAGAGACACACAGGCGCACATACAGACACACATGGACACAGACATACATCCAACTGTTAACAGTGATTATCTCTGGGGAGGGAGAACGGCCAGGGAACTCACTTTTTAATGTTTGTTTTTAAAACAGTGAATAATGTTTATAATGCTTTGTAAAAAATCAATACCTTAAAAATTTATGTCTCCTCTACACTAGACTCAAATCAGTGAACAAATATTACATCCAGCACATCAACCTGTGCACTGGTATGTAATGTTCCACAACCCAGCCCATTTCTTGGTTTCTATTCTCGCCATATTATTTTTTTGCCCTTTTGCACTTACAGAGAAATGAGAAGGGGCTTCTTTCCCTGCATGCTTTTTATGACCACAAGGTAAAAGTAACAGAAGTCTGTTCTTGCCATTTCTTTGCCCTTTTTTGCATTTACATAAAAATGAGAAGTGGCTTCTTTTCCTGCATATACTTCATGCTTTTTATGACCACAAGGTAAAAGTGAGAGTCCACCCTCTTAGACTTTTACATTGGAATTCTCTAACAACTCAACATAGTACTGAACAGAAGAAATCACCCTTGCTTTCAATTACCTTATGTCCAAAGATTCCAAAATATTTCTTTAAAATAAAGTGTTCAGCAAACAAAATCCAAAGACAAATGATCTAGGGGAAAAAAACTAGGAAAAAACACTTGTGACATAAATGCCAGGGACTGGAATTTCTAATAAGCACACTGATCTAATAAACTACAGAAAGAAAAGACCTAATAAACTACAGAGCCCTGGCCAAACAGAGCAGGTAATTAAAAATGTATATGTATATAGCCAGCCAATAAACACAGAAAGTGCTAAGTATCCCTAGAAGTGAAGCTGTGTTCATTAAAACCATCCCCCCCCCAAAACTGGCATAACAAGTCCTCGTGACTGCCACGCATGGCAGACACCAAAGACTACACTGGCAGCAGGTGTGTGGAGAAGCTAGCAGAAATGACAACCCCACCAGCTAATCCACAATACATGAGTAGCATAAAAGGATGAAGGGGAGGTAGGGGCTTACTTTTTGTTTTTACAAATTAAACTGGCATTTCTCTTTCCTCTAAAACTGGAAATACATGGTTGACCACGTATTAATTGACCAAAATTAAGATTAATCACAAAATGACTCAGCTTCAGGGCAGATGACGTGGACAGCCATCTTTTTACACCAGACATCACTGATGACCGCCCCCATCCCCAAAAGAGAAGATGGAGCATTTCAGTGCCTAGAGCAGGGGCCTGCAGCCCAGAAAGGGGGCAGGGGAAGGAGCACGGGGCAGAAAGGCAGTGGGGGAAGAAAAACGAACAGGCAGTGCCCCTACTGCCCTGTAGGCTTCCCTCAAGCCAGCCCCAAGGGGCAGCAGCCAAGTCCAGATCTTTGCCCCTAAGATAGCACAGGGACCAAGGACCAACCTTCGGCTGGATCCCACTGAGGCTTCTACAAGGCGTCAGCTTTGCTAATCTGTGAGATAGACTGAGAAACAAAGGGATTTTACCTGTGTATCTTGTGCCTCTCGATACTTCCCAATTGTTTCTAGGAAGGAGTCTTCAGAAATCTTGGCTCTGAAAATAATGGGAAATGAGAATATTTAAACAGTTAAACTGTCCACGTAAACTCAGCATCACTTCTGGAAAGGCACTGAGAACAAACTCCTGCCTTCACGTTTGGAGCCCCGCAGCTGCCTCTCTGACCCAGGATGGCTTGGCACTTGTTCACTTGTGCAAACAGGAGGAGGTAAGGGAGTGTGCAACTGCTCACCCAGGAACAAAGGAAGTGAAACCTGCTGGTCACCCAGGTGCCGGAGCTGGTCCCCAACCACTGACCACCACCACTTCCCTGCAGAACAAGCCATTCAAATACAAGCCAGAGTCACTGTCAGCTGTGAGTCCATCAATCAAAAAAGTATCATCTGGGCTTCCCTGGTGGCGCAGTGGTTGAGAGTCCGCCTGCTGATGCAGGGGACATGGGTTCGTGCCCCGGTCCGGGAAGATCCCACATGCCACGGAGAGGCTGGGCCCATGAGCCATGGCCGCTGAGCCTGCACGTCCGGAGCCTGTGCTCCGCAACGGGAGAGGCCCGCGTACCGCAAAAAAAAAAAATATCATCTACTGGCTATTGACTTCAGATATGTATCCTTTAGAATTCATCTTTATTGAAATCCAAAGGCACCAGGCGATAACATATTCATGAGAAAATGATTTCCTAAAAATCCCATTTAATTCCCTTTTTCTTTGTTTTTGATTATTGTTTATAAGCCAAACAGAAGAATTTTCACAGTGGTATAGCAAGTTCCTATATTGTATTTGTTACCCCTTCCCAGTGCAGGATAGAGCCCTCAAAATAGGAATCCCCAAGTCCAGTAAGATCACAAACTATCAGACAAAGAGAATCAGAATTGCAAAACCAGAGGTCACAGTGTAGGATTAATGAAGGTTTAGAGGCTGGTTAAATGGATGCTGACGCCTCTATGACTGCAAATGATCCAACATATTTTTTAAACCTCAGAATAAAGCTCTAGCATTTTTTTGTGGTTGGAATTATTTTTTTTCTTTTGCTTCAAGGGTTTATACAAGTATTGCCATTTTTCTGAAGACAGCTGAGAAGTAGGAGATGCTCCTTGGAAACGCCGTTGATGCCCCATCTCTCCCACACAGTGCCCCCGCACCCCAGGGAGTGGGACCATCATGCCAGCAGCCCAGACACCAGTTTGTACCCCACTCTTACATGTCCACCCAAGCACACAGTTTCCAGGGCCACCCAGGGCCCCTCAGTGCCCAACAACTCAAGTCAGCAGATGAGACCTCAAAGTGACAGGCAGAAATGGTTAGGATTCACCCAGTCTCACTGTGATGTACTGCCTAAGACTGGGTCTGGGTCTTTCTCACAGAAGCGACTGCTTCTGATGGCCAATTTATAAGCAAAAGTATCTTCACATGAGCAAGCAGGTAAGTGTCCTAGAAAAAGTTATATCCACGCAAGACACAGAACCTATGTCTTCTGTTTAAATGTTCTTCTGGGCGAGCAGCTGACACAACCGATGGACAGGCAATGGGCAAACCCAATGAACTATGGCATTTACCCGTTCACACGGGGCTTTCCTAGCACATGGGCAGGCGGGGCCCAGCAGCCACTGGGGACTGCTGAGAACTCTTAAGGAAAAAAGAAAGTGAGTCACCCATAAAAAAGAGGTTTAGATAAATAATGTGAATACTAAGAATTTTAAAAACAAAAAACTTCTCTCTTCTAGAGATTCAATAAGTCTTTGTCACTTTAATAAATAAAAGCCCAGAGCTGCTTGTTCTGTGGTTGGACAAGGTGGGTATCATATTCACCCTAATTTCATGGTTTTGAGCAACAAGGGACAGCAGGCTAGGGTTCCTGTGTGTGTGTCTTCATCACCTCACACAATGCACTTGGACACTGGTGTCCTCATTTTCTGCCTTCAAGCCAAGCCTCCATATCTACCCTCCATCAAAGAGCTTCTAGCCCCCAGGTTCCTGAGTGAAAATACTCGCTTCTGGCTCAGTCAACCGAGAGGCCCTGAGGGCCCCCAGTTGTCTGCACCCTTTACCACAGCAATTTTTCTCCTTTCCCAACATAAAAACCCACAGGCTATAATTAGTTATCACCATACTGAAGAATGCAAAAGACATGCTCTGTATGCAACTACTAATCATATCATTCTGACTATGCGTCTCCTCTGACTATGCAAACCTGCTTATAATGCACATACTGGACAGTCCATTTGCAAAAGAAAGGAATGGAATCAATCAGAAGAGAGATAAGTGTTTTCCTCTGGTACACACAGGAGAAACCTGGCCTTTACCTCCCATCACACCCCCAATCCTGCAGGAGAGCATGGGAGCCCCGAGGCCCATGCCCCGATGGCAGCTGTCTCATGACCATTTATGACAAAAGTGCAGAGCCCAGGTAAAGGGGGTCTTCATCTTGCATGCACCTTGCCTACATTCTGCCAATGTGACCTCACCTTCCGAAGGCCCCTTGCCTCAGCAGTAACCCGGTGTTCTCTTTAGTGCGTGGAGAAGACACAAGTGGGATGCGGCCAGGCATGGGACTCTGTTGGGTCAGAACAACCTGGGTTCCAGGCTTGGCTTCTCCATTTTCCAGCTGTGTGTCCTTGGGGAAGTTACTGGGCTTATCTGTGCCTCTGCCTCCTCATCCAGAAAGTGGGCATAATAATAGTACCTACCTCATTTGGTTGCTGTAAAGATCCATGAGTAACTTATGTGAAGAGCTTAAAACAGTGTCTGGCAGCTTCCCAGCACTGCGTAACTATCAACTATGACTCTTCCTACCTGTGAAGCGGAGCCAGTTATACCTAACTTGTTAATTACCTACCTTGAGAGACATACATATCAGCGTTCGGTATGCGTAAGCACATTCCCCATTCCCCATGACCAAGGCTCTACCAGCCTCCTCCTCTCACAGGGAATTCAGAGCTCAGAGCCTGGGTCTGCCTGGGGTCAAATCCACAATCTCCTGGGAGCAGGGCCCCTGCTTCTGCGGTCGTGGATGGGGAAGGGGCCTCGAGCCTCATCTGCTCAACTTCCTCACTTCAGCCCAGAAGCCCACGCTGGAGGTGTCTGGGCAGTGTGAAATGAGGAGATTCAATCAGCACTCCACCCACATGCCCTGTCTGGGGTGCGTTTGCACATTAGTGCAAGACACCATTTCCCACCTCTGAGAAGGGCAGCAACAAGACAGCCTGGCTAAAATGTACGGTGATTAGGGGCCGGGGGCAGCATTCACATGCACTGGGGCAACTTCTCTGGGGGCTACTGGGTGACACCTGCCAAGATGCCATGTCCAGACCCTCTGACCCAGCAGTTCTCCACCAGGAATTCAGCTGGACACACCCCCAACGTGTACAAGATGCCCAAGTACAGTATGAGGCTGCTGATAGGAAAACTCTGGAAACACCTAGAAGTCTATCAGTTCATGTGCATGTGGGCACATGTGTGTGTGTGTGTGTTTGTGTGTATACACACATGTATATACACTGCATATGTGTAAGCTGATTTGTGTATGAGCTGTGGCACACCTATAGGATGGAATACTACACAGCTGTTAAAAAAATAAAGTGGTCACTGAGATGAAAGGATGTCCAAGATACTTAGTTCAGTAAAAATTAAGGTTCCCCACTGTTATAATATATTCTCATTTGTGTAGACACAGGGTATGTAACCATTTGTACATGCACATAATTTACTCAAAACTATTTGATTAGATCAGCACTTAATCAAGGATCTGCTGGCAGGGAGCGACTAGAGAGTGGCTTTGGTCTGGAGTAGGGGTGTATTTCATTTACTATGTGTATTCTTTAGTACTATTTGAATTCTTATCTTAAGCATGTGGTTTCCTAATTAAAATACTTTAAATCTGATATTAAAAGTAAAATATATTAAATATAAAAAACTTAGAAAATAAAAGGTCAGAGAAGAAAACATTTCTGGCAATTTCAAAAAACAGGTTACTATAACTATTAAAACATGATTCCCTTTTTGAAATTTACTAAATGCATTTCATCAAAATGGAAGTTTTCAAGAACAGCAAACAGACTTTACATCATTTCCAGCAGTTCCGACGTTTTGTTGGACCTATTTATCCTAAGAAAACTCAGACACAGAGGAAAGCATTTTGGTGCAGGTGAGTGCCGCACACCCTGAAGTGGGAGAGGCAGGCTCACAGCCATGCAGCAAGAGGAAGAGATACCTGGAACTCAAGAAAGAAGAAAGCACCTACAGACTGTGGGCTGCTGAGTCAGGGAGCGGGGAGAGGAAGTGAGGGCCCCAGCGTGAACTGTGCCCCATGAGTCTCTGCATTTGGCCCCATCCCACATGATCCAGGGTTCCCCAGCACCAACTTGTGACTATGCATTGTTGTATAGCTAAATATGATAATGTTGCACGTTCAGATCATTTTCAATTTCCTACTTAAAATTCATTTTTAAAAACTGATTTTAAAAACCAGCAAAACTTGAGCTAGAAACCCTTCTTTCTAGAATGCAGAGCCTATTTGCCGAGGTCAGGTGGCAGAGAAGACACCGTGAGAGGGTCATCATAAGGCTCCCCCCTTATATAGGTGGGGGCCAGGACACACTTCATCATGCTCATGGGTTTGCTTCCCTCTGCTGGGAAATATTGCACATAACTTTCGTAAAATATTGATTTGACTCACTTCTCAGTTATCTATGAGTTGAGGTATTTTGAAAAGGTATACTTTCTATGATATTACACAGTCAACATCTAAAACATTTTTTATATTTCTTTCAAGCAATTTAGATGCCTTAATTCAGTCCATGTTTATTCTCCCCTAATGGGGAAGGCAGCAAAGTGTGGTGGCCAGAATGCGTGGCCAGAGCATGGACTCTGAGGCCAGCCTGCCCAGGATCAGGGCTGGCGCTGCCACTTATCAGCTGTATGACCTACAACAGGTGACTACCCACTCTCCCCAAGCTGCTCCCTCAGCCCCTCCCCCTCCTCCCCAGCTACTCCCTCAGCCCCTCTACCTCCTCCCCAGCTACTCCCTCAGCCCCTCTACCTCCTCCCCAGCTACTCCCTCAGCCCCTCTACCTCCTCCCCAGCTACTCCCTCAGCCCCTCTACCTCCTCCCCAGCTACTCCCTCAGCCCCTCTACCTCCTCCCCAGCTACTCCCTCAGCCCCTCTACCTCCTCCCCAGCTACTCCCTCAGCCCCTCTACCTCCTCCCCAGCTACTCCCTCAGCCCCTCTACCTCCTCCCCAGCTACTCCCTCAGCCCCTCTACCTCCTCCCCAGCTACTCCCTCAGCCCCTCTACCTCCTCCCCAGCTACTCCCTCAGCCCCTCTACCTCCTCCCCAGCTACTCCCTCAGCCCCTCTACCTCCTCCCCAGCTACTCCCTCAGCCCCTCTACCTCCTCCCCAGCTACTCCCTCAGCCCCTCTACCTCCTCCCCAGCTACTCCCTCAGCCCCTCTACCTCCTCCCCAGCTACTCCCTCAGCCCCTCTACCTCCTCCCCAGCTACTCCCTCAGCCCCTCTACCTCCTCCCCAGCTACTCCCTCAGCCCCTCTACCTCCTCCCCAGCTACTCCCTCAGCCCCTCTACCTCCTCCCCAGCTACTCCCTCAGCCCCTCTACCTCCTCCCCAGCTACTCCCTCAGCCCCTCTACCTCCTCCCCAGCTACTCCCTCAGCCCCTCTACCTCCTCCCCAGCTACTCCCTCAGCCCCTCTACCTCCTCCCCAGCTACTCCCTCAGCCCCTCTACCTCCTCCCCAGCTACTCCCTCAGCCCCTCTACCTCCTCCCCAGCTACTCCCTCAGCCCCTCTACCTCCTCCCCAGCTACTCCCTCAGCCCCTCTACCTCCTCCCCAGCTACTCCCTCAGCCCCTCTACCTCCTCCCCAGCTACTCCCTCAGCCCCTCTACCTCCTCCCCAGCTACTCCCTCAGCCCCTCTACCTCCTCCCCAGCTACTCCCTCAGCCCCTCTACCTCCTCCCCAGCTACTCCCTCAGCCCCTCTACCTCCTCCCCAGCTACTCCCTCAGCCCCTCTACCTCCTCCCCAGCTACTCCCTCAGCCCCTCTACCTCCTCCCCAGCTACTCCCTCAGCCCCTCTACCTCCTCCCCAGCTACTCCCTCAGCCCCTCTACCTCCTCCCCAGCTACTCCCTCAGCCCCTCTACCTCCTCCCCAGCTACTCCCTCAGCCCCTCTACCTCCTCCCCAGCTACTCCCTCAGCCCCTCTACCTCCTCCCCAGCTACTCCCTCAGCCCCTCTACCTCCTCCCCAGCTACTCCCTCAGCCCCTCTACCTCCTCCCCAGCTACTCCCTCAGCCCCTCTACCTCCTCCCCAGCTACTCCCTCAGCCCCTCTACCTCCTCCCCAGCTACTCCCTCAGCCCCTCTACCTCCTCCCCAGCTACTCCCTCAGCCCCTCTACCTCCTCCCCAGCTACTCCCTCAGCCCCTCTACCTCCTCCCCAGCTACTCCCTCAGCCCCTCTACCTCCTCCCCAGCTACTCCCTCAGCCCCTCTACCTCCTCCCCAGCTACTCCCTCAGCCCCTCTACCTCCTCCCCAGCTACTCCCTCAGCCCCTCTACCTCCTCCCCAGCTACTCCCTCAGCCCCTCTACCTCCTCCCCAGCTACTCCCTCAGCCCCTCTACCTCCTCCCCAGCTACTCCCTCAGCCCCTCTACCTCCTCCCCAGCTACTCCCTCAGCCCCTCTACCTCCTCCCCAGCTACTCCCTCAGCCCCTCTACCTCCTCCCCAGCTACTCCCTCAGCCCCTCTACCTCCTCCCCAGCTACTCCCTCAGCCCCTCTACCTCCTCCCCAGCTACTCCCTCAGCCCCTCTACCTCCTCCCCAGCTACTCCCTCAGCCCCTCTACCTCCTCCCCAGCTACTCCCTCAGCCCCTCTACCTCCTCCCCAGCTACTCCCTCAGCCCCTCTACCTCCTCCCCAGCTACTCCCTCAGCCCCTCTACCTCCTCCCCAGCTACTCCCTCAGCCCCTCTACCTCCTCCCCAGCTACTCCCTCAGCCCCTCTACCTCCTCCCCAGCTACTCCCTCAGCCCCTCTACCTCCTCCCCAGCTACTCCCTCAGCCCCTCTACCTCCTCCCCAGCTACTCCCTCAGCCCCTCTACCTCCTCCCCAGCTACTCCCTCAGCCCCTCTACCTCCTCCCCAGCTACTCCCTCAGCCCCTCTACCTCCTCCCCAGCTACTCCCTCAGCCCCTCTACCTCCTCCCCAGCTACTCCCTCAGCCCCTCTACCTCCTCCCCAGCTACTCCCTCAGCCCCTCTACCTCCTCCCCAGCTACTCCCTCAGCCCCTCTACCTCCTCCCCAGCTACTCCCTCAGCCCCTCTACCTCCTCCCCAGCTACTCCCTCAGCCCCTCTACCTCCTCCCCAGCTACTCCCTCAGCCCCTCTACCTCCTCCCCAGCTACTCCCTCAGCCCCTCTACCTCCTCCCCAGCTACTCCCTCAGCCCCTCTACCTCCTCCCCAGCTACTCCCTCAGCCCCTCCCCCTCCTCTCCAGCTGCTCCCTCAGCCCCTCCACCTCCTCTCCAGCTGCTCCTTCAGCCCCTCCACCTCCTCCCCAGCTGCTCCCTCAGCCCCTCCACCTCCACCCCAGCTACTCCCTCAGCCCCTCCACCCTCCCCAGCTGCACTCTCAGCCCCTCCACCTCCTCAGCTACTCCCTCAGCCCCTCCACCTCCTCCCCAGCTGCTCCCTCAGCCCCTCCACCTCCTCCCCAGCTGCTCCCTCAGCCCCTCCACCTCCTCTCCAGCTGCTCCCTCAGCCCCTCCACCTCCTCAGCTACTCTCTGCGGAGGAAGCGGCATCAATGAGGAGTTGTAAAGCACATATACGTACTACAGGAGTACACACTGAATCAATGTTAACACAACAACACAAGCGACACTGCGCTGTTGTGATACAGTGGGGACACTCCCCAGTGCTGGGGAAGGTCCACCAGAACCTCACAGCCACACTCAGCCACATCGTAGCAGAAACAAGTGTGGGGGAGAAGCAGGTGTTTTCAAGCCAACACCAATCCCCGTGGTAGCTCTGTGATTTTGTCTAGATTTAAAGCTTTTCTTTCTAAAACGTATGGCAAAGACGTCAGCTTTTACTACCACCCCTGCTCCACGAACCTGAAAAGGTCTAAACTCTGGGTCCATCTGACTCCAAACTCAATCAAGCCCTTTCTTTGAGAGCCTGACTGGGCTGCCCCAGAGCGACCTCTGCCCTCTCTTCCCAAACTGTGTGTGCGCACCACCCCAGGACTCCCCCTCAGGCCATACCCCCTTCCACCCCTGCTGTCCACCCTCCTGCAGGGCTTTGAGAGCACACGGTCCAGACTCACCTACAGACCTCCTGGTTGGAGCCCCCTGTGCACCCGGAGTCCATGTGATTTCAGGGGCTGAGAACCAGCAGAAGTGCCACCGCACTGCCTGCCTTTCCCTGGGTGACCCTGCCTTCCTGCTCCACACACCCCGGCTGTGCCCTGCTGGGTACATCTCCATCATACCCACCCCCCGAAATCCTGGCTGTCACTACAGCTTGGCTCACGGGCCAGGGCAGCCTGAAAACTGCCCTCAGAATGGATGCCTGGACTTGACTGAGCTTCGCTTACTGGGTCCTGTGAAAAGTTATAAGTGAGAAGAATACCAAAAGGTAAAGGTGAGAAAGTGACTGTTCACAAGAGCAAAGCAGGCACTCCTGCCGGACTCCACCAGCATCACTCATGACAGAGGTTTCTACCATGCTTTGCTGTACTCACCCCTTGCACTGTGAGTGACCCAGGGCACGTACAGTATCATGAGACAGGAGGTCACTCACGTCCCTCGTGTGCAACTCTCTGGGGTGTGCACATGCCTGACCATAAACACTGGACACCTGAAGGAGCCCTCGGTGTGGGCCAAGAGACTTGGCACTGATAACGGGGCAGCAGCCGTGCGGACCCCTGCTGCCTCTGGGAGCGGCAGTAACTTCCACTCCCCAGCAACCTCCAGATCCTTCAGAGCCCTGAGGAGGTGGGTTTCATGTGCTGCTGCTGCAGAGAAAGTGACTCAGAAAATGCAACAACTGGCCTGGAGCCAAGATCAGAGCTGGGACTCCCTCCCTCCAGGGTCTCGCTTTACCCAGAGGCCTTGTCAGCAACTGACAGCTCAGGACAGCCCATCACACCGGGGGTGGGGCGGGCACCTCACAGTGAGCAGGACAGAAACCGCTCTCTGGGGAAGCCTCGTGTCTCCAGTTTGAGCTGATGTTCCTTCTGCCCTGGAGCCGGCAGCTCCCACCCGTCCTTCTCCAGGAACTCAGGAGAGAGATGAGGGGCGTCCCTGCTGCACGGCTGGCACTTCAGAAACAGTGGTTTCTTCTCTTCACCATTTGGTGAAGACGTCACAGAATCTGCCCAGAAAGAACCATCTGGAATCTGGGGCTGGCGGAGGACTGCACTCAGGGCTGCCTGGGGCAGTATCCTGCACCCCCAGGTGCTCACGACCCCCTCCGAGTGTCCTCCGGGAAGCACGTGTGGTTGCACCAGGGGAGCAAACTCATCTTGCCTTGCATAGGGCCCCTAGACCCAGCCCGGCTGCAGAAGAACAAGAAGGTCTCTCCTCTCGGCCAAGGCGGGAGGGACAGGCCTGGGAGACTCACCAAGCCCAGACCCAAGCGGGGATTTCTTTTTTAAGTCCAAACCACAAAATGCCACTCTCTTTGCCTTCATATCTAGTGATTCCTTAAAAATACACAGCAGAAGTACAAAGTCAGGCCAGCTCGACCACAGGCCATCATCCAGCTCGAGTTGGCAAAGGCCGGAGCCAACACGAGGCCCTCTCCTTTCAATCCTGCCTCCCTCCCCGGACGTGGCCTTCCCTCCCAGCTTGGCAAAACCCATTAGGAAATCCGCACGCTCCGGCAAAAGTGCCGTGAAGGCCCACTTCACGGGGCCTTCAGGTCGCCTCACCCTGGCAGGACACAAAGGAACAGCCATGTCCCATCATCTTGGGCCCAATTTCTCCTCATTATTGATTTTAGACTTCCAACTGTTCTCTACTGTGCACATACCACTCGCACAAACCTTTGAGCCTGATTAGCCAGCTTCCACATCCCTTCAAGGGGACTTCAGGAATG